>NC_045434.1:161225398-161507013 GCF_002776525.5 Piliocolobus tephrosceles | reverse complement strand
AGATAGATAGATAGATAGATAGATAGATAGATAGATAGATAGATAGAGAAAAGAAGGCTGTCTAGCTGAGTCCTGACTGGTAAATACAGAAGAAGTTCTGAAGTTGGAAAAACATCATCATTTTGTAGCCATCATAGTATAAAACTGGTTCAGACAAAAGAATCATCCATGGATGTTAAATCTATGGGGAAATTTTGATAAGGAGAATGATATGCATTTGCATGACCTTAAAATGTCTCCCTACACTTTTCTAATTGGTAAGAGAAAGAGAAAAATAGTAACTAAACAGTAGAGAAATGAAAAATGACCTTGACTGGGTGATCAAAGTTAACATCACCAATGAGGGGCAGACGGACACCATGTATTTTCAAATGCCATGCCCTGAGAAGGACATCACTTTAGTGGCCTAGAATGCATAAACTGAAGCAAATTATGAGGAAATATGAGATAGCCATCCTGCAAATTAGATACACTATATTTTAAGCAGGGAGGAGGCTGTATTTTTTTTAATGTCAGTATCATAAAAGAAAAAGAAAGCTTATAGAAATGTTTCAGATTGAAGGAGACTAAAGACACATGGCAACTAAAGGCAATACTTAGCCTTTGACTGATCCCATAATGGAGATAAAAAATGCTATAAAGGATATTATTGAGTCAATTGACAAAACTAGAATAGGGATAGCAGATTATATCAAGGTATTATATCAGCATCTGCTGAAATTAATAACCACATTGTGGTTATGTAAGAAAACACCATTATTTCTAGCAAGTACACACTGTAATATTTAGGATAAAAGCTCTAATATATGCAACTTACTCTCAAATGGCTCTCCAAAGATGCATGTATGTATGTGTGTGTGTGTGCATGCACGCTCATGTTTGTGTGGAAAAAAAAGAGAAGAAATGGTAAAGCAAATGGGGCAAAACGTTAACAACAGTAAAATATGGATAAAGGACATATGGCTGTTTTTTGCATTCTTTTAGTCTGTGATTTTTCTGCAAATTTATTTTCATTTTTTAAAAATATTTTTGAGTTATAGCACTCTGAAGATTTAGCAAAAGGAAAAAATGTGGGGTTTTATTCAGCTGTTGTAAAAAGTAGAAATAATTCTTCAATAGAAGAAAATTCCCATAGACTTGCATAGACATTATTTAGGAGTTAAATTTCCTGTTATATTTTTCTCCTTTGAGAAGCTTCCAGTGACTTCAAACACTACAGTGATTAAAAACTCAATTGGCTGAAGCCAAAAATCACATTAATAAAATAAAAATCAAACTTAAAATTTAAATAGTCAAAAGGAAGAACAATGGAAAACACATGCTTAATTGTTACCTGCCAGTATAGTTAAATTGGAATTATCTGGTCAAACATGTTTACAAATGTCACAGGGAGAAAATGACCAATAAAATTTTGAGAACTACATAATGGTTTAAATGCTTCAGAAGTATAATTTTAAAAAGTTATTTTAAAGTATAAAACATTCAGTAGATTTATAGAACCTTTCATTATTAAATAAATGACTGGATTTTTCTTCTTAAAATTTTTTTAAAAACTTTTTTTTTTAATTTTGAGTCTCCGGCGATTACATTTCAAAAGAGCAATGTGAACCTTATTGCCTCAGACTATGCAGTGGTAAATGTCAGCACTTTTCACTGCAGCAGCTCTTGGCCCATTCATGTGTTCTTCCTAAGGCCATTATCTTAAGATTCTGACATGTAAGGGACGCACTCTGGGTGCAGACTTCATTACAGTGCACAGAGGGTAAGGTAAAGGAAGATAAAGTGTGCCCTCAATCAGGATAGCAGTGCTTGATACTAGGGTCATCTTAAGTCACTTGGAACAAGGATACCTATGACATTATGCACCAGAATTATACCAATAACTTTATGCATATTATCTCATTTAATCCTCACAACACTGAGATGGGGCAATAATGTCCTTGGAAAGGAAGTCAAGCTATAGGGAGTTTAACCTGTGAGAAGTGGCAGAGCCAAGACTAGAATCCAGATTTTCTGGTTCCAAAGCTTGCGCTCTTTCATCTGTATGATGTATTACCTCCCCAAACGGTAGGGAAACCAGGACCAAGTGACCAATCTTACACAATCTCTAGCTCTTAGTTCAGACACTACAGCCTCTACAAAATCTTCTTTGAACCCCAGGAAGGCATTGATGCTGCTTTTCTTATTCTACCATCTCATTTGGCACATACCGCTAAAAAAAAAAAAAAAAAATGATAATCTTGTTGCTTTATTGTTTTTGCGTGTTTGTTTTACTTTCTGCACTTTGATTTCTTTGAGAATAGAAATTACCTTTTCTTCTTTAGATTCCTAGTGACTATCATAGGGACTAGTTCATAAAATATATTCTATAAATGCTATTGAAGTCATATTGGATTTTAATAAGTATTTATTGAGCCTTTAAAAGAGCTCTGAAGTGCTCTCATTTCATTCATACAGAAATTGAGGCTTAACTTGAGCCTCAAGTCAACAACTTGATAAGATTTTGTGCAAAGGCTAATATGACCTTACACCTCATTAATAGAAAATCATATGTAGAAAGAGAAAATGGATGACCTAATCTACTACAGCTCATCAGACCAGGCCCAGAGAGTTAAACTGAGGTCTACATCAACATGAAGGCAAATGCAGGCAAACTGGGTAGAGCCTGAGAGCAGGATGAAAGTAAATGGTGCTCAATGCTAATGCTGTATAACTGGAGACCAAAGGAACTAGGGGTAATGACAACTTAGGGAGTCATGATGGCTATTTTCAAACACCTTAGTGTATTCAACTTCTCTAACTGAGCACTAACAGATGAACTTCAGCTAATGTATAGATGTCACCAGGAAGGATTTTGTTTCAATAAAATAAAATAAAACATTCTTTTGTACAGATCTCCAAAGATGGAATAAGCTGCTTCAGGTAATAGTGAGCTGTCTGTCATTAGAATTATGCAGGCAATCAATGGAAGATCACGTTAGAAAAGTTTTAGAGTTTAGAGGAAAGTTTTACTATTCTTAAACAGAATAGTAGTCTAGGTTAGTGGCTCCTAAATTCTGCTCTTTGGACTCATGTAAAGCTACCACAACAAAATATAAACAAAAGTAGCAAGTTTTTCACAATACTGAATTAATTCAATTTAAACAACTGTCCTTTATTTACAAATTACGCTTTTGGGCATCAAATTCCTTTTTCATAATGAAATGAGAATGACAAGCAAATGCCTTGCTTGATTTGGAGGAAAAAAAATAGGTTAACTACTCTGTGTTGGTTGCCAGAATGTCTTTTAAAATTATAGTGACCTATGAGATTCAAAAGTCTATCAGCCAATGGGTCAGATAATCTCTGAGGCTCCTACCACCCACCAGAGTGAATGCCTACATCTCACAGACTCTGAAAACCAAGTTCCAGCAACCTGACCCAGCAGAAATTCGCTGGTTGGAGTCATGCATGCCTGGCTTCATATCGGGTTCAGATGCTTACCAGCCAAGAGAGCAAGTTAAGATCTTTGAACCTCAGTTTTTTTATCCTTAAAATAAAAATAAAATTAAAATGCAGCACTGCAGGATCATTGACTTTGGAGCCCAACACACATAGGCACGTGTGGTAGATAACCAAAATGGCCACAATCCTTTACACTTCTTCCACCAAGAGGTGGAATTTACTTCTCCATCCTTTATATCTGTATTGAACTTGCACTGCTTTTGCAAAAGGATGTCGTAGAAGCAACATTCTGAACCCGAGCCTTAAGTGTCTGCTCACATTTGCTGTTGGTCTTGGAACACTCCCTGTCTTCCATGTGAATGAAATCAGCCTGGCCTGCTAGTTGATGAGGCCCAGTCACTCCCACTGCTTCAGTCAAGAGCTGGCCAAAAACCAGAAAGACCATTCAAGACCGGCCAGTCTCAGCCAGGCCTCCATCTGACCACAGATGCAGGAGCAAGCCCAGGTAATATCAACCAAGCCTGACCCAGATGATCAGAAACACCCCACTGGCCCTTAAACTCATGAGTAATAATAAATGGTAGTTATTTGAAGCCACTGCACCTTAGGGTGGTTCATTACTCAGCAAAAGCTAACTGATAGTTTCATTTCCAGAGTTTACATTTTCCAAAGTCCTAGCCAAGTGTCCTTGATCAAGTTATTAACAGTGTTTTAGCTTCAATATCCTTACCTGTAAAATAGATGAACAATTCCTACCTCATAAGTTTATTGTGAGAACCAAGTGATATAACATTATTAAGATATTTGGCACATAGCGTCTAGCACATATTTAAAAGACATTTAAAAAGTCTGTTAAAATTATAGTGACCTATGAAATTCTAGTAGTGAATAACTAATGATAATAGTGATGGTTGAAATAGTAAAATTATAATGCCTTATAAAATTCAAGTAGTGAACAAATAGTGGTAATAATAGTGACAGTGTAAGTAGCAATACTTCCTCCACACCATTCCTTCCATATTGATTCCAGCTCTGAGAAATGGCAAGCAAAGGGTTGTTTGAAATCGCTGTTCATCCTGTGACTAATAAGATGTTATGCCAAATTTACTCAGCCAGGGTTTGATTGATTTTATATTCCTGACTTGCAGTCTGAACTATTTAGTAATACTCTACAAGGTGGGTGCTAGGGTAGCCCCAGAATTCAGAATTTTCATTCCACTCTTCAGAGAGTTAACAACATAACTGTTTCTAGAGGCAAAGAACCTTATATGGCCAGGAGGGTGGAAACAGGTAGAGCTAGTTCATTTTGAAGGGCCACTGGACTGGTATTCTCCCAGGGGCTTTACATATATTATTTACAACAATCTTGGGTTTAGCATTTTCGTCCCTGTTTACTGATGAAGAAATTGATTTGAAAAGGTTAGTTAGTGAATTTCTCGTGATAGTGTAAACAATAAGGGACAGAGCTAGTATTGCACACAGGTCAAATATGTCCAGAGCTGTTGATCCCTCCTCTAAAGACTCACTGTCTTTAAAATCATCTAAGACATCTCTCTCACAGTGGCCCCCTCATCACCCCACGTCTGCTACCTTTGCAGTCAATCAGCCCACATCACGGCTGTCATCTCTCACCTGCATACTTACAGTAGCCTTTTGTCTCCCTGCCTGCAGGCTCACCCTCTGACAACAGCCCCACTCCTGCCAGAGTGACCGCCATGGCATCCAAATGTGATTATATCAAATTCCCCTTTCAACATGATCCCCCCGTCTTTCCTTTACCTACATGATAAAATCAAAACATAATGTGGTTGACTCTGCCTACCTCCTCAGCAGTAGATTCTAACTCTCCTCCTTCCAGGCCACACCAAGCGATTTCAGCTCCTTCCAAGCCACACTAAGTGACTTCAGCTTCCACGGCCCACCATGCTTTTCCCTGCTGCCACGTTATGGTGCATCTTGTGTTCTGTTTTACTTTTCCCAAGGGCTTGACTTTCTGACAAACTCTGACTTAATCTCCAAGTCTCCCTTCAAATGTCAAAACTTTGTACTGTCTTCTCTGAAGCCCCTAAGCAGGTTTAGATCATTTCCACCTTCCCTCTTCTCTCCCAATTAAAGTAATACTCGTCTCATATTTGTTGCTCTCTCTGTCTTTCCCATAAAATCACAAAGCAGTCATCACCCCAAGTTAGTTAGATTATGGTGAAAATATTTTGAATTTGTATCATGCTAATAAAAAGGGTTATTATAGTGGCCTCTGCTGTTTAGTAATAGGCAAAAAACCAAAGTAGAAACCAAGTTAGATGTCACTAATTAGTTATGAGACTTTGAACTACGGAGACTGTCAGAGCTATAGGTGAACAGGTTTCTGATGAACACCTCATTTTTAGATAAAATAAAGAACAGCTAAAAGCAAACAGCCATATTTGAAGTTGAGGAAACACTGGCCACAAAAAAAAAAAAAGAGAGAGAGAGAGAAAGAGGACAAGGAAAATCTTAATGGAATAAATAGCAAAACCTGCAGAAAGGCTTAGAGAAATCATTTACTTCAATTTTCAGAGGTGCCAAGGACAGAATGCATTTTCCTTATGAGTAAGGAAGAGGAAATTTTGTGAGAAACAAAATCTTTCCAGAGCAGGTGCTAAAGAAATTAAATCTCACAGAGGATGGACCAAGGCCAGAATTATAATCCACATGGTGAAGAAGGAAAAGGTATGTGTCTGAGCCAAGAGCAGAAAGGGATTGAAGAGAGATGCAGTAACATGGGCGATACCAAGGGAACCTTCTAGTGTAACCTGTGCTCATTTAAACAAAGGCTTATCCCCTTCAGACCTCAGACAGCATTCCAAGGAATACCTACACACTGGAGATGTGGGCCATCCTTCAGTTACTCCACAGAGAAATACTAGCATCATTTTGTTGCCTGGATCACAGAATTGTAAGGATAATTTAATTACCTTTTCTTCAGGTATAAAGATGAGAATACCCTCAAGCATATTCAAAACTAAAACCACAACATTTATGAGCCTTTCTTGAAGAAGGTACCCACAGCAAACCAATGATGCTTCAAAATAAAAGAACTCAATAGAAAAGCCATGGTAAAATGGTTGGTAGTGAGCACTAAATGAATTCAAATGTTGAACAAAAGTTAAACAACTGTGAGAATTATGGTTACAGGATGGAATACAAATGTTATAAATTCCAGCAATGTAAAATAATTTTACTAGAAAAACCCAGCTGATGCAAGGAGGGCATGGGGAGACATAAACCAGTATTCTCATATTTCAAAAAAATACTACAGTTAATAGATAATAACCAATTTGAAACATTCATTTAAAAACACTTTTTTCTCATCCCCTTCATGTGTTTTATATTGTTTTTCTTAGCCTTTGAGGTATCTTTTAAGAACAAAGTTCCCTTGTAAAGAAACAATCTGAGGTTCGGCAATTCCTTCTGTTTTTTTTCCTTCCACTCAATTCAAGAAAAAATGTTTTATTTTAAATGATATGCATATAAAAGATCCCATCTTTATAAAATTATTTGTACGCAGCTTAATCTGTGTTTTCAAAGACAGGTGTACAAAACAATACTCTCTAAAAATCACAATGCTAGTATCTGGGAGGAATAATTATTTTTTTTGAACCAGAGTGTCGCTCTTGTTGCCCAGGCTGGAGTGCAACAGGCGTGTTCTCAGCTCACTGTAACCTCCACCTCCCAGGTTCAAGCAATTCTCCTGCCTCAGTCTCCCAAGTAGCTGGGATTACAGATGTGAGCCACTGCCTCTGGCCAGGAGGAAGAATTTTAGATGAGATTTTACCTTCTTCTGTGAACTTTTCACTAGAACCAGATTCTGTGCTGGTTGCTTAACTTTTATTCTTAGCATGTACCACATTTGGAAAAAAAATAACAAAGATGCCATTCTTTTCTAAAAGATTTTCTTACAATTTTAAAAAAATAAAATTGATTTTGGCTTTCATACTCACGCTGGTTGGTTTGTGACAGTTGCCTGGAATACCATCTTAAAATGGATTCTGAGCTCCACAGAAAACAATTAGCTGATAGATCAGTAAATCTGCCATGGCCGCCAAGAAGGAGTGAGGTCATACAGCATATATGTATAGCCTGTGGTCATACATACAGTCATATAGTCAACATTCCAACAGTCTAATAAAAATAAGACTGAAATTTCATGTATAACAATTAAAGAAGTCAAGTGAGGACAGATGTCTACATCATTCACTCAATACAAGTTGACTAATCCAAGACTGACATAGGCTAGATAGTTTATACACATCTAGACAGTACAATTTATAGGTAACCATAAAAAGAGGAAAAATGATGGTTGTATTATACTAATCTCTCTATTAGCAAATATATAAAATTGCTATAATATAAAATAGTTTAAAAATAGAAAGTTAGAACAGAATTAATGTAGAACCCTCTGTCATCTAAGAATAAGTAGTTTTCATCCATAGGTAGATAAATTATTTGGGAAAAAAAAGCCCATACATCTCCTTGAGAGAGGTCTTTTCAATAAAAGTCTAATTTTATGTTTAATAATTATTTGTCAACATTTATAATTTATATAGTTTTTTTATCAAATGGGAACTAAGAATAATTAGAGTGATAACTCAATTCAGAAGAGAGAATATTAAACTTACTTCTGGATGGCACCAAGATTTTTTAAAATTATGTTTCAAAGGGGGGGAAAAACCCACACAAGTAAAGAATGAGTACATTTAAATGATTTCATCATCTTGTCACCCTACAAATGCTTACTGAAGCAAATGCAGACAGGTTCTGTGCTGGTTGCTGGAAGCAGAGAGAGAAATGCAACATGGCTCTGGCTAGGAAGAGAAACAGAGCCGAAGAAAACTGTCACTGTCACACAGTTGAAAGGAAAACCAGGAGAGAGCTGTGGCAGGAGGAAGTTTTAAAAAGTGGCCACCAAAAAGTGCTAAGTTGGTGACGTGACAAATGTGTTCATTAGCTTGACTGGATTTTTATACCATGCATACATAGATCAAAACATCACACTGTGCCTTATACATAAATGTACAAAATTATTATTTGTCTATTAAAAATGCATTTATATTTTTAAAAATACATAAGTTTAGATTACAATTGTGGTTCCATAACTGAAAATACACTAAAATTTTGAGATGATTTTAAAAATAATAATCACATGACTGGTAAGCTCTACAGCTGAAAGGAAAAAAGTGAGGTGAAATTGAGACTGCTATTAAGCGGTCACTGGGTGTTTCAGTGGAGCAGTAAGCAAAACTATTTGTTCTTCAGTAATCTAGGACTGACTTGCAAAAGGCTATGATTAAGTTAAACATTTTGTATTCACAGGTCACAGAGTAAGGGACATTTAATGGAGGGTAGGGGGATCTCTAAACCCACCTCAATGTTATCCACATCTAGAAAATTAAATGTACAACACAGATGCTGGGAATTTCTGGCAGAGAAACCTGGGGCCAGAGAGGAGAGCTGGCTCGGTGGACAACACCAGCTGTTAAGTACACTCCGGTGAATTTTCCTGGACCAGATTTCCTGGGATCCAGGATGAAAGGAGGTTTTAGGGCTGCCTAGCAACACTATGTTTATACAATGGTCTGAGAACATGGAGAGAAGAGCAAAAATACAAAAATCTGTTTCTGGAGAGGGGCTGCCAGGGTGACTATCAGGCAGCCCCAGCCTGGAGCAGGCCTCCCCAAGGCCAAGCCCGGGCATGTGACACCCAGACTCTGCAGGCTGTGTGACATGGGAAACAGGCCTGGTGGGTCCCAGATTGCCCCAGCGTTCCCCACTAATCACAGCCATCCTCGGCTTCTCCATTGTTTTCACAGCTGTCAACCACTCCTGCTCAGTAAGGGGACAGACAGCCCGACTCCAAATCATGGAGTAGAAAATAACACTCTGTCGCCGTCTCAAAAAAAAAAAAAAGAAAAAGAAAGAAAGAAAAAGAAAAGAACACTCTGGCCAAAGAAAGGGTACACAAAAAAGGATTTTATTGGTGGAGGCGGGGCAGGGGGATGGTATCAGGGAGATGGGAAACATGCAAAACTCTTAACCCTTTTATTGGCTTGATCAAATGTGACTGTTTCTTTTCAAAAGAGAAGAGACAGAATTCAAATTGTTTTATAGTTCAAACATTTTAAGGATTAGATTTTTCCAACTGAGATTGTGTTTGCCCATAAAATTAAGAATGGAAATGGTACCCATTTCTCCGGGCAAGACCACAAAAGCTTATTTAATTATCCATGTATTTAGTTATACTCACCAACCTGAGAGATGAGAACCTAGATCAGAGAGGAGGAAACAATATTTTTTAGTGTGAAAAGTTATAGATTGCTTGCTGTGTACTCAGTATATTATGTATACAACATCACAATCCACACCTTCAAGCTATGAAGTAGGTAATTACCTCATTTTACATGTGAGGAAACTGAGGCAGTAACTTGCCCAAAGTTACAGAACTACAAAGAGGCAGGGACATTATTGTAAGAGAGGCAATCTAATTCACAAATCAAGAGTCTTAATCACTATGCTACACTGCTTCCTTTAATACCCCAATATTGGTTTCCTAAGGCTGCTGTAATGGATTACCACAAATGTGATGCCTTAAACCAACACAACTATGTTATCTTACAGTATGGAGGTCAGAAGTCCAAAATTAGCTTCAGTGAGCTAAAATCAAGATGTTCCTTCTGGAGACTGTAGGGGAAAATCTGTTTGCTTGTGTTTTCCAAATTCTAACAGCTGCCAACATTCTTTGGCTCATGACCTCCATCCTCCACCTTCAAAGCCAGCAGTGTAGCACCTTCTCCCTCTCTAGTTCCAAACTTCCAACTTCACTGTCTCTTATAAGGACCCTTGTGACTACGTTTAAGGCCCACCTGGATCATTAAGGATAACCTAGCCATTTCAAGGTCTTAATCACATTTGCGAAGACCCTTTTGCCATGTAAGGTAACATACTCACATGTTCCAAAGACATGAGAGGTCCCTTACTCCACCTACCACAACCCCTAATAATGTATGTGTATTTTAACTAGTACATTCACCATGCCATGTTATGTATGTTTGTACATATATGTCTATGTCCTCCTCACAATTATACTGCAATTGTTTTCAAGATAGGGACCATGTTCCACTCACCTTTAAATCTTTAGTTCCTGATAAACACAAAGTAGGCACCCACAAATGTTTGTTGTATTTGACCAATGAATGATGAATCGATACAATGAATACATTTAAGTATGACAATTTTATTTGAGTTAACATACACGTCATTTGTAACAAAAAAGATGAATATATGTAGATGGTCAGTAACCAACATCAAGTGTACTGAATGGTTCTCTCCTCCTGCCCTTACCAAATCCTGCTGTGATAGGCCTCTTTCCTTTGCTCAGACAGTCCTGCTGCCTTAGATGTCCTTCCTGCCTTTCTCGTCCTGATTAATTCCTGCTTGTCCTTTCAAACTCAGGTCAGGGGTTTCTTCTTTCAGAAAGCCTTCTCTGACACACACCACACACACACACACACACAAACACATCTGGCTGGAAGTAGTTCACTAGAGCTGCTTGTGCACATTTTGTCTCATTTGTAACATCCCGCTGATAACTATGGTAGGAGTATTTACACCACAGAAATTGGCAAATGCTACAACTCAGGGTTTTTCCTTCCAGAAAGCCATTATTAATTATTTATACCACACACCCTATGGCTTAGCTCCTCACCCTAGACTTGTATACCAGTAGTGTCCCCGCTACTTACCTCTGCCACACTATTTGCTCATTGTCTTTGAATCTTTTATTTATATGCTGGTTATCCACACTTGTTAGATGCCCACTAAAGGCAGAACTCTCTCTCTCTTTCTCTATGCCTAGCATATAACAAAGTTCCTAAAAAGCACTAGGTTTTCAGTAAATATGGAAAGGACAAATAATAGCCATAATAATAATCATACAAATACAGCTAAAATTGAATTCACACTTACTTACCAAATATCCGTAACTAAGAAGTACAGTATGACTCAAGGATACACAGAGCGAGGTTGTTTTATTTTTTCTGGTAACTACAACTGCTTTTTCAACCACCCCCACCATCATATGTTAGTGGAAGGGTGGAGTCAGGGGAATGGAATGGTGGTACCTTAAAGTTGCCAAATAACCATTTGACACTATCTCAGTCTTTCCAATAATTCAACCTGGTCCAGCAGTCTGTGGACTGATCCAGTTATAGCCTCAAATTCATTTCAGATAAGCATTCAATCCCATATAAAGATTAGCATCCTCCTTCCCTGCATCCTGCATTAAGCTGCCACAAGGGCCACTGAGACAGAAGAGAAGGGTGACTTGCTCACCCTTGACCATTCATTTTCATTGTCTTGTGCTTTTTCTTTCTCCTCCGTGTTGTGTGCTAACATGGGGGCTGAGGTGGTAAGGGGACAATCTTTTTCCCAGGAGAATGTGAGGGGCACATTTATGAGTTCTGGTGACCTTTATCACTTTTCTCTCACTGCCCATCTACTCATGGTCTCTATATATTCACCTGTGACAGGTAGGCACTAATTGTTTTAGCCAGCATTGACCAGGCCTCATGCAGTGATGCCCAAGACACTTTGAAACATCTTCAGTCTGACTCCAGCCCATAATCTTCAATATCTGCAGCAGTCTCTAGCAAACTTGTAGACCTCCAATCTCCTCGCCTTCATCATCCTGTACACAAGGCCAATGGAAGCAGATGGGATTTTCCAGCGTTCCTTGAGTGGGATGGTCTTTGCCCCTTCTTCTGTCTCCAAACTCCAGGACCCTAGGGGTATGTCTGAAACCTAGCAAACATCCATCTGGAGAATGAGCTACAAGTTTTCTTCCCTTCTTGCAGAAACTCCAACAATTTAATTAGCAAGGGGAAAGGAGGCTAACTTTAACATTTTCCATTGAAGTTCCTCACCAAAGTAACTTTCCCACCCAGCCACACCCAGCTTCATTTGTTTAGACATGGGGTTGGAAGGTTGTCATACAGTTTCTTTTAGAATTTCATGCTCTGCAAAACCTACGTGTGGCCAGGCTGTTTCTTTGACTTTAGAAAGTGAAGCAATAGCATCTTTGTACCCAGCTGTGAGCCATCTCTTCACTAGTTTACTTCTTATATTTCTGTGTGTACCAAGTACTATGATAAGCATTTTATAGGAATTATGTCACAACTTTAATTAGACTGTTTATTACAGATAGGGACATTGAGTTTCACAAAGGTTACAACATTTGCTCAGCATCACACCAATAATAAGCTCCAAAGTAAAATTCAAACACAAGTTTGTTTAAATAAGAAAACCTAGGTTCTTTACCACTACTCTCTTCTACCATCTCAAATCTGCCACCCCAAATCTGTCCCCATTTGTGGAACCACCTCTGCTTCTCCAAAAGTACCTGTCACCTAGGTTACATTATTAAGTATCATTTTAAATTTATGTTGCTGCCTGGAACACAAGCTCATTAGCTCTTTTTATTATAAGGGGTTTTTTTGCTCATCACTACCAAGAACCAGACAAGGGGGTCATCAAAAGAGCAAACAGGAGAAAGTTTAAAATTTTAAGTAATTCGGCTAGGCACAGCGGCTCACGCCTGTAAACCCAGCACTTTGGGAGGCCGAGGCGGGCAGATCATGAGGTCAAGAGATCGAGATCATCCTGGCCAACATGGTGAAACCCTGTCTCCACTAAAAACACACACACACACAAATAAAAATTAGCTGGGTATGGTGGTGCATGACTGTAGTCCCAGCTACTCGGGAGACTGAGGCAGGATAATTGTTTGAACCTCGGAGGCAGAGGTCGCAGTGAGTGAGATCGCACCACTGCACTCCAGCCTGGTGACAGAGTGAGACTCCGTCTCAAAAATAAATAAGTAAATAAAAATTAAATAATTCACCAATCTCCTGCAGGACTTGCCACAGTCTAGTTAAGAAAAGTGACCAGCTCATGAAGATCCTCCCAACCCTGACCCCAAGAAAGGTCTTGGCTTCCACAATACATTTAAGTGTCTCATACTGACATCCCAGAAGGTTCTGGGCCCCCACTGAACAAAGATATATCTTTGTAAAACCTTCTACTGGTCATATCATTGAGAGGCACTGGCGTTTGTTGCACTTTCAGCTGGGATCCCTGGTCTCACAGCTTCCAACGCTGCACCCATCCATGACCCTCACTAACCCCTACTACAGGTCACACCATTATTAGAGCAGCTCCCTCTCTTCCAACTATCCAGAATAAGCCACATGAGTTATTTCCAGAATCTTTCTCGCCCCACTCAAATCAGACCTAATCATGTATTTCCAGATTTATTTGACTATCAAGACTCTACAATGACTCTGAAGATCAGATTCCACCTCTTCAGTAAGAGAAAGCCTGAGACTATCTTATCTCATCATCAAAGAGTGAAGAACAATCCCAATATAAGTAGAAAAGCAAAAGCTTATAACCTCTTTTCCTCCTCCCATTCATAAGACATTCCAACCACAAAGGTTCTGGGTAAAATCTCAAAAAAAAAAAAAAAAATCAGTCAAAAGTAAAATCATCATTTCAACAAATTTTTTTGTTTTGACCAAATCATCTGCTCCATACCACCATTGCCAAGGCCACTTAATGCATTTGGCACTATGAGCTCAGGGTCTAAGACTTGCATGCATAAATATATATTTATAGGCTCCAAAATAAGAAACAAAAACTGCAGATCAAAATGAATGAATGTTGAATTAAATATCTACACAAATTTAACATTTTGTCAGCTATTAGACTACAACTCAACTCCTATGGTTATTCATAATTACATGAAATAGGACATGTGGTTGCATTTTAATACATTTGAAATGATGTTGGGTAGATCCTCCACAACAAAGGCTGCCTAGGATGCTAAAGCATCTCTGCTTAGCTCCATGGACCATGGTGTGTCCTCGAACAAATTTTGAGTTCATCTCCTCTTCAGGAGTGAAGAAAGGAAGGGGAAAATGGAATAGGCCTTCACCTTTACCAAAGGTTGCAGGGTGCCCCATCATTTATTCCATACTGCCTCCCATCCTCTCCCCCTGCACACACTCAGGCCTGCCCTAAGCTCTTCACATTGTGGGCTAATCTCTTGTCTCTATCTTCTCTAGTCTTCATCTGGGTATCCCTATTCATTGCAATAATTCCAGGTAGAGGAAATTACAAGCTTTATTTATTTCTGGTGAGTAACTTCACCTTGGACATCTCCCAAAAGGGGGACACCCATCTCAAGGAGCCAACTGATGGGCAAAAACTGAGAGCCACCTATATGCATATAATAATGACACACATAGTATCAATCACTTTGTGCCAAGCACCATTCTCAACATTTTTCAATTAGACCACTGATCCCCTAATTATACTTATTTTTTAGATGAGAAAACTTTAGCAGTGAGAGTAGCTATCCTGCCCAAGGTCCTACAGGCAGAAAGTGTCAGAGGCTTGACCACTACATTGGCCCATTATGTTATGCCGGTGGGAAGAACTTAAGTCTGGAACCCAACCCTCATCTGAGGATGGCAGATGAACAGAGAGCCTAGGACCAGTATCTCTGAACAACTTCTTGAGAAACACATTTATATCTGACTTACACAATAGGATTTAAGGGCCCTTCATCAGAGCAGCTCAGCCTGTTCTCTAACACACCTTGTCTCATAGCCTTCCAAGAAAGCATGCCCAGCCTCTTTATTTATAAAATGCCCTCCCCATGACTTGCCCCTTCTCTCTGTGTGTGTTTTACTCATCTAAATTCTACCTGTACCTCCATCCTTGGATTATGTCCCATCTTATCTTTCCAATTCCAGCACCTGGTAAATCTTGATTTTTCTGGGCTTCTCTAACACTGTGTATTGTCACCAATCTCTTGGGCATTTAATCACACATGGCTGGATTTGGCTAACCAATTTCTCCTTTCGGTAAGCCTCATGGCCCCAGCAAGATTTGAAAAAGTCCTTGAAGGCATGCAGTCAATCTTAGAGAACACACCTCTGGATTCCTTTTGCTTGGGTTTAAATTTCTGCTCCCTACTTATCAGCTATAAGACCATGGACAAAACACTTGATTTTTGTATGCTTCAATCTCCTCAACTATAAAATCAGGGTAATAATGGTACCTAACTATAGAGCTGCCAGGAACAGTAAATGAGCCAGTAATTCATGGAATCCTATATAGGATTTAAATAGAGTAGGTGATGTTCCTAAATTTGTTTTTTTATGATTGAATAATTACATTTTACAATCTAAGCATTTGACTGTATCTTTCATGCTTATCAACTGTCATTTATAATAAGAGTAAACAAAGATAAAAAGCTTATTTTTTGCAAAGAACTGGGCTAAGTATGTGTCTGGTTTTCTCCCCACCAACCTTATTTGAGCCAAGGGGATTGCAGAGGGAGGAAAATACATGTGCAAGTGGTATCACTTTATTTCCAGCACTATAAACTATGGAACAGATTGCATTTGCAATATTTGTTTAAAATAAGCCTTTAGTAAGTTGTATCCCCAGAGACTAGTCACCGCAACTAACCCGTCAAAAATAACCAAGGCAAGGAATTGGAGGATCCTGATACAATCTGTATATTTACAGGAGGCTTCGCTTCAAAAAGGTAGCTCCAACCCGGATCTCAAGACCTTTATTTGAACTCTTGGCTGCAGCATAATTGACAGAGAGAATTAAAGGGGATATGAAGACCTGGGACTGAACTTTTTCAATAGTCTCAGCTCGGCTCACGTTGCTCACAATATTAGAGGCTGCCATGATGATATTAAATGATGCTGCAGTGACAGAGATTAACGTTAGAGTATGCAATTAGATTTAAATGCTGTAATTGGAACATGCTGTTAAGTGCCTACCATCAGTCCTGGGTCTCCCCTTATGGCAAGCGAGTCTCTCCTTGGGTTGCTCTGTAAATTTAACACTGTCCTCACCAGAAACAAATGCTCCATCACTGATGCAGAGAGTGTGAACAGGCTTGACATTATTATGAAATTGTCATTTATCTTCTACACGTGTCTATGACACTTGAAAATTTCAAAATGCTTTCAAATCCAGTTAGGTCTTTTGGTCTTTCTATACATTTGTGAGGAGAAAATAATCATATTGCAAAGGATGCAATATGAGGATTGATACAGGTAAAAAGATCTGCCCAGGGTCTGCTAAGCTGCTCTGTTGATGGATCAAGAATCTAAATTAGGTTCTTTGACCCCATGTGCTTTTCATCATGCCATGGTGCCTCCATAAGCTATAATTTGAAATTAAATTCTGCCTGCTAAACACTCTTCTCGCAGAAGATGAAGACCCTCGGGCCCACAACAGGACAAGTTACCATATTTTGACGTTACCTTCATGCCTGTAGGTCTTCACCAACAATATTATCTTTACTAATCACTGACAATACCATAGAATGAGGTAATCAATCACCATGTGTTTGTTGGGAATCTGATATGTGTCAAGACCTTGATACACGCCATATGATGATTATAAAAGGGGAACTTAAAATTTCACTATTTCTGTCCATGTGACTCAATTTGCTCACTTACAAAGTATAACAACTTTTAAAAAATAGCTAGCATTTGCTAAGATAATTACAACATGTCAGGCTTTTTATAGATGCTCTCTATGCACTAACTTTTGAATTTTTAAAGTTGGTTTTCAAACTGTCATTGTAGTAACAGGATTCTATAGCAGTGCTATAGAGGTTGTTGCAAAGTGGAAAGGGTTAACTGGATGAGCCTCTGGGTCCACACCCCAAACTTCAAGAAAGAGAAATGGGAAATGTGGTGTTTTCTCATTCACATATTTTAGATATAGGGTTTTAAAAATAATTTATGTATTGGTTCAAAATTCAAAAAGTAGAAAAAAAATGCATCAAATGAAAAACATTTCTCCCATTTAATTCCCCCAGCCACCCGGTATAGCTCTCCCAAAAGGAAAAAGCAAAAAGCAAAAAAAAAAAAAAAAAATTCACTGCTATTATTAATTCTTCAGGTGCCCCTTCAAAGATGTTTTTAACAAATATAGAAGTAAATATAAGTATTTTTTTCAATTTTCCTTCCATACCATATACACTGTTTTACATCTTGATTTTTCACTAAAAATGCAACTTGGAGATCTTCCTATAACAGTTCCTAAAAAACTTCAGCTGCATAATTTCATTTAACCAGTCCTCTGTTGATGAATATTTAGGTAATCTTTTGCTGTGAAGAATAATGTTACATGTGTCATTTTTCACACAGGAATATGTACTGATAGTGTAATTTCCTAGAATTGGAATTGTAGGATCAAAGAATAGATGCATTTGTAATTTTGTTTGATACTGTTTAAATTGTACTAATTTACCTCCCACCAGCAGCATATGAGTGTTTCCACACAGTCTTGGCAACATGAAGCATCAAATGTTTGAATTTTTTGCTTTCACTTTCATAAGAATCTCTCGTTTTGAATTTTCCTTTTATCTGGCCTATCTATGCATATCCTTTGCCCATTTTTCTGATGGGTTGATTATCTTTTCCATATTGATTTATAGAAGCTATTTATATATTAAAGATATTGTCTGTGATAAGTTGCACATATTTTGCCTCAGATCATTTGTCTTTTGACTCTGTTTGTAGTACTTTTGCATGCAAATACTTTAAATACATAAAGTTGGATTTATCAGATTTCTCTAGTCCAGTTATTGCATTTTGTATAATATTGAAAAGATGTTTCTCATTCCTGGGCAATAAAATAATCCTCACATATTTTCTTCTACCACCTTTATGATTTAATTTTTTAACTTTTAAATAGTTGATTCATTTGGAACTCATCTTGGTGTACAGTGTGACTGTGAATCCAATTTTTTTTTCCAAATAGTTACCCATCTATTACTATTACAGACTAGTCTGTCCCCCAATTTCAACACACCACTGATTTGAGCTGCCACCTTTATTATACACCCATTTCCCTATATGTTTTAATTCCATATATATTTAGGTTTTTTATTCTGTTCCATTGGTTTTACTTATCAGCCAATATCTCATTATTTTAGTAAAAGTTTATTATATGTTTTAATATTTCCTAAAACAAGTGCTACCTTATTGCTCTTCTATTTTTGTGTTTTCTGACTATTCTTTTGTATTTCTTTTTCCATAAGAACAATTTTGTAAACCTTTTGTGTATTTTTATTAAAAGTATATTCAATTTATAAATTAATGCAAGGGAAAATTATATCTTTATTCGGTTGAGTCTTCCTATCCAACAACTTTGTATATGCTTTCTATTTGTTCAGCTCTTCTTTTGTGCAATTTCACAAATATGTTGTGTATGTATTAAACACGTATAGATATGCACACATACATTCATGTAGGTGTCACTTAATGACAAAGATGTGTTCTGAGATGCATCCTTAGGCAATTTCATTATTGTGAGAACATCATAGAGTGTACTTACACAAACTTAGTGTAGCCTACTACACACCTATAGCTATTGTTCATATGCTACATACTGGTGTGACATATTACTGTATGAAATACTATAGGCAATTGTGACACAGCGATGAGTATTTGTGTATCTAAACATATCTAGGCTGGACATGGTAGCACACAGCTATAATCCTAGTATTTTTGGAGGCCAAGGCAGGTGGATTACTTTAGTCTAGGAGTTCAAGACCAGCATGGGCAACATGGCAAGACACTATCTCTACAAAAATAAAAATTAAAAAATTAAAAATTTTTAAAATCCCACATGTAAACATAGAAAGGGTAAAGCTAAAATATCGTATTATGTTCTTATGTGAGCACTATCTTTTTTTTTTTTTTTTGAAACAGGGTCTCACTCTGTCCCCCAGGCTGGAGTGCAGTGGCGTGATCTCGGCTCACTGCCAGCTCCACCTCCCGAGTTCACGCCATTCTCCTGCCTCAGCCTCCTGAGTAGCTGGGACTACAGGCACCCACCACCTTGCCTGGCTAATTTTTTGTATTTTTAGTAGAGACGGGGTTTCACCGTGTTAGCCAGAATGGTCTCGATCTCCTGACCTCATGATCCGCCCGCCTCGGTCTCCCAAAATGCTGGGATTACAGGCGTGAGCCACCGCGGCCAGCCGTGAACACTATCTTATATGTGGACTGTCATATATACGGTCCGTTGTTGACCAAAACATTGCTATACAGTGCATGACTGTGTGTATGTGATTGCACCTATAAGTACACGTGATATATATAGTTTGTATGTACATGAGACATTTGTGATGTTGCATTAGTTAAGTTTCATTATCTCTGGAAAATGATTATAGAGATTTTGTCATTAGATCTATTAATATGCAGACTTTTATTAATATTTGTCCCTATATTGATTCTTCCTTATATTCCTGAAAGAACTCATCTTCTTCATGGTATAGTATTGTCTAATATGCTGCCAGATTCCGTAAGCTAGTACTTTATTGGGAACTTTCGTATCTTGATTACAAGAACTTTTTTTTAGTGTGGAAACACTGACTACATCGTCTTTAAGGTCTCTTTAAGTTCTAATATTCATTGAGTAAAATCAAAGACAGTATGAGAACAATTAAATGCCACACTGTTTTCATAAGTTAAAAAAGTAATTAAAAGAATTCCTTTCCATTCTCTGTGCTTTCTACAGTGTCCAGCATAAAATGAGTGCACAAACAGTATTTATTACATGAGTAATAAATGAACAAATATCTACTGGACACTGGAAGGCCCACAACACTGTGCAGGATACAAACACTGACTTAAAGGGTTCCAGAGACGAATGTGATGAACTGGGAAAGAACATGGAAACTGGACTCAATTATACCTAGAATCTAATCTCAGCTCTGTTCCCCTGATTGATGAAAGATCTCACACTTGATACTTAACTCATTTTCCTCATCTGTAAAATAGAGAGAATAATATATAACATGAAGTTGGTGGTGAACATTAAGTGAAATATTCTATGTAATTGGCAGATATATTGCTTGATGTATAACAGATTTTTTAAAACTTTACCTTCCTGCCTCATTTATACTCTCCCTCCATCATTAAGAACACATGCTATAGTACATGCATATGTTTTTAATGATGATAATGATAATGAAATAAAGCAAGAATGCACACAAACACAAAGTCACACAAACTAAAGTTTAATACAGCCTAGGGCTGTGGTGAAGCATTGAGTCCAGAGCCAGACAGAACAGGGTTCTGACCCCAGGTCAGCCACTATCTTACTGTATGACTGTGGGTATGTCATCTAAATCACATGTCATCCAAATCTTGGTTTCCTTGTCTGTAAAATGGGAATATTACTTACTATTTCATACAGTTGGTTTGAAGACTGAGACTATATATATAAAGCACCTAGCCCAAAGCAGCCATGGTACCCACAGTGTCCCTGCTCCTTCCTGATAGTTCCACAGCTGACAGCTGGTATACAGATTGCCAATGGCTGCCAAGATTTCTCTTCGGTCAGATCTCCTCCCACAGAGTGGAGAATTCCAGCTGTCTGGTCAGGAGACATGACAATGGGAAGCCCCATCCTACTCCACTTTCTTCCCTGACCTCCAATCTTCACAGTCATACGGGCCCATCATTGCAGCACTTAATCATATACTGTCATATATGGTTACTTGACTTGTTGGTGTGTTACGTTCTATTCACCTAAGCACCCCATCTCATGCTGTCCTTTTCTCTCTCAAAGCATCTTTCATTGGATTGAACTCAGCATCAGCAAGCAATTAAATGCTGTAAATCATGTAATTTTAGGGTTGGAAAGTTACTGAAAAGTTTAATATATGAGTCCTCTCAACTATAGTTGTTTAAACTGTTGAAAAAATTCCACTTAAAGATTCTCCTTCTCACCACAGCCTGTCCCACTGGAATGTTCGCTCCTACCCCAGGGCCTTTGCATGGTTCCTCTCTATGCCTGAAACACTCTTCCCCACTTCCCTTCTTCCTATTTTTTAGTCCTACTCCTATGATATTTAAAAACTGCAGTTGATTTGCCTCTTCCTTTGGGAAGCCTTCCCTGAGCCCAGGCTAAACCAGGATCCCCTACAATATACCATTTAGCTCCCCGCATTCTTCCTTTATTGCAGTTATCACAGTTAGTACTTATTCACACTGGTGATTATTTGAAAATAAATATTTTTCTCAGCCACTAAGCTGTAAAATCTACAAGGCCAGATGCAAGTCTGTTTTTGCTCATCATGTTTTCACTAGGACATAACCGTGCACCTGGTCTGCAGTTCATAGTTTTTAATAGATGCTTGTTGAATTGATTGGTTAATGAATTAAACAGCTATTAAATACTTCCCAGGAAGGATATATTTTTACACTCTCTAAATCATTGGATCCTTACCTCAGCTCAATCAAAAAGTGAGATTTAATCCTTTTTCTCTCTTTCCAAATATCTTACCTTGATGTCCAACAGCTTACTACTGAGCATCTCCATTTGATCCATTGCTTGGGAGGAATCTCCCTTTTCTTCCAATCGTGTGGTCTACCCCATCTTATTTCCACCCCAGCCCCCAGTGTGCATGCCAGACACACACACACAGGTACACACAGACTGAGGTTCCCTTAGGCAACAGCAGGCTTTGTGTGTGGCTTCTGCATGATATAAATACTTTCTCTACATTCAAGTGTAATGTGCATGAGGCCATTATCAGTCTTAGAGTTCTCTGCAAGTCTTGGGCCAGTTTGCCTTCAGACCCATTCATTGCCTTTCTCCTCTGTCTACCACAGGGGCTACAGGAGACTAAAGGGCAAAAGGAAGGGGGAGGCCAAAGCATCCCTCATCTGGTCTCTATGCTTAAGAGCCGTATCACTGCATCACTGCCATGGCTCCAGCTCCCCTCTGCCAGGTCTGCCATGGTCCAGCCTTTTCTGGTGACCTCTGCCCCAGGGCTTCAGAAACACTCTCTCCTTTTAGTCTGGACTACAGGAAGCAGGGACTTTCTGCTGTGGCCTTACCAGCCCTCACTGACTTCTCCTCTTTTCCATCACCCATGTAACCAATTCCCTACATGAAATTTCCTCAAAGTGGTTTTTTATTTTCTTTAAAAAAATCACATGGACTGATACATGTGAAGATGACAACAGAAAACCAGACCAGATTTATCACCATTTCACCTCGTGGTTATTTGTACACCTTTCATTGCCACTTTAGGAAGTAGGTACCAAGGGTTATGCATTCACTACATTACCACACCAACTCCCAAAGCACCTTCTACATATTAAAACTTCCATAAATATTTGTTGAACGAATGAATGAATGAATGAATGAATTGAACCTGGAGAGCTGTAATATCTTAGTGTTTAAAGCTTCTATGAATATCATAAAGTTATACATTAATTAGAATCAATCTATAAGCATCTTTTTCAATAACGCACGAATCTGGAAGTAACGTAATTAATTCAAAATTACATAAGCAATCAAGGTGTGCTTACTTTTCCATCAATCAAGACATAATTACTTAGCTGTGAGAAAGCTCAAAAGGGGTTTATATAGCCTTTAATGAGGCTTACACAGCATATGACGACTCAGGAATCAGTAGAGCATTGTAAAAGCTACTAGACAATTAAAGCTGCTTAAATATCATGCATGAAAAAAATGTCTTCTCCTTCTCAGACACTATTATAATTTTTCTAAAGGAACGTCTTGAGAAGATGACCAGATCTACTATCTGAAAGCAATTTCTATCTCACACACACACAACCTAGATAGATACATAGATGATAGATAGATAGATAGATAGATAGATAGATAGATAGATAGATACATAGATACATAGATACATAGATAGATACATAGATACATAGACACATAGATGATAGATACATAGATGACAGATAGATACACAGATAAATACATAGATGATGGTTCATAGATACATATACAGATGATAGATACATAGATAAATAAATAAGTAGCTAGGAAAGAGATCGTGGCTTAGCTTAGCTGCAATCCCTTGAAAAGCAGAACTGAGAAAAGGACTTGTAATAATTTGTTTAGGAGGTAATACAGGGAGCAAGAGTGAGGTTTGGGAGTAGATGGAGGAATGTGGAAAAAGGAATGTATATTCCCAGTTCCATCCTCCAGCTCTTGTATTATACGGTTTCAGTCTCCCTGTCATCATACATTCATTCATTCATCTAATATTTATCGGAATACTAAGTGCCAGGCATACTACCTGGCCTTACAGATGCAGGGGAATGGAAAGGCAATCCCTGCGGTCATGGTTGAAATTTATCTACAAGATCCAGCTTGTGCTTCTGGAGGCTCTACCTTCAAGGCACTTCAAGCCAGCAGCATGTCTCCTCCATCAGACCTCACAGGATCCCCTGGCCTCCTGCATTCTCACTCCCCACCCATAGCCTGATTGCATGGGCCCCCCTCCTGGAATTTCTTAGCATCTCATGTATTTAGATTTATTCAATTTTGTTTTTCTAGATCTTTAGGAAGATTTTTAAATTCTAGATAATCTTTTACCTTAAATAATACTGATGCTTCCCTCACTGGCAAAATTTTAACAGCATCCTGCAGCATCAGGGAGTTTCTTCCATTCCACTTTTCAGTATTACATATGCGTGTTAAGGGCTTAACTTTCAGACCAAATCTCTAGCCAGAAATAATCACTCCAAAGTGAGCAGGAGACAGGGTAATATTTCAGTCATCTCTGATATTGCTGAAAGCAGCTAAGAATGTTCTGTAGCCCTCAGAAAAGACCACTGGTTCAAGGTATGCTAAAGCCAGAAAGGAAGAACTCTTTGTGTCTTGACTTAGCCCCACCTAAAGTTATGCAGATTGAAAAAAATGTGACCAGGGTAGCACTGTAGATAAAGCCTGGCTTCAAGATCACACATATCTGGGTCCAAATACCTACTCAGCCACAAACTCTCTGTGTGATCTCGACCAAGTTCCTTGGCCTCTCTGAGTCAAAGTGCTTCATCTATCAAATAGAACTAACACTTAGCTCACAGAGTTGCTGTCATGTTTGTGGAGTTTATTTTTTAACATGGCCTTTTAGTTAACAGGCCATTTCAGCTAAAATTATAGTCCCACCTTCAAACACTCCCTATCTCTCGTCCTTACTTTTACTTTTCTCCTTTGCATTTACCACTATCTGATACTCCATATATTTCTATATCTGTATGTCTCTTCCCATTTGTGTGTTGCCACCACTAGAATGGAAACTCCAAAAGAGCAAGGATTCTTGACTTTTCATGTATTTCTAATCCTTAGCACATATGGGGACTTAGTAAGTATTTGTTTAATGAGTAAGTAATTTGTTGAATGAATTAGTGGATGGATGGATGGATGGATGGATGGATGGATGGATGGGCAAATGAAACATTAAAAGGTACTCATTAAATGTTAGCTGAATGAAGCAAAGGGCCGTGGTCTAGCTCACATAGCTGGCACAATGATAGTAGTACCAAATAAAGTTACTACCAATAAGCTAATGGTTTCCCCGTGGGGAAGACTAAGGTTTGACTGAGACTTGAATGCAAAGGGTTTTTTTTATTAACAGCATAAATTATTCTGGTGAGTATCTTCTCCTTGGCATCCTAAATTTTTTACAAGTGCCCAGTTGGCTGGCAGGCAGCCCTACTTAATAACAACCTCTGACCCTTGAAGAGCAGTTTCCTTTCCTCAAAGCACTTTCAGATATATATTCTATTAAAGCTCCATAATCTTTGCAGCAAAAGGCTCTTCCCACCACTTCTATCTTGTGTGTTAGTAAGAGACAAAGTTTACAATACAGCGTGCCTCAAAGAGAAATGAGGTCACCAAACTAGAGAAACTGTGCAATAGCAGATTGGGAGTAAAGCCAAGAATAATAATAATGCCTGTTACTATTAATAAGACCTAACTCTTAACCCTTAGGCTGACATAGCCTGAGATTCAGCATGGGTTGCACAGAGACAGTGCAGTAGGAGAGGAATAGGACGTTTCTAGTCATATACACTGGCTAACCCAAGACTGACAGTCAATGAAAGTGATAGGCAAATGGTCCTTGCGACCTAATAGGAGTTGAACAAGTGATTCTCTAATGAGTAGATGAATGGATGAACGAATAAAATATGCATTTGTTTCCATTCATAAATACTTACGAAGCACCTCTGTAGCATCGGGTCCTGCGGTAGGTGCAGGGTTACAAAGATGAGCAAGACATGACAGAGGGGCGTGGGCTACACCTATAAGACTTTTTTAGCCTTGGAATCTGTCTTCAAAAAAACAAAAACCCAATATACAAAACAGTTCAAAACTTACCTGCTCCAAATCACAGCAGGCTGTGTGTGGTGGGAGGAGGGAAGAAAGGGCCTTCACTCCCATGGGGTGTCTGAGGAAGCCCTGTGGCTCCCCGGAGTATATTCAAAACATTGCCCTAGATGAACATTCAGGTGCTTCTGCAACAGAGATGCCACGAATCTGTGGATGACCCATTAAGCCCTTGTAAGAGAGAAAATTCTGAGGTTTAGAAGACAAGAAGGAAGGGCTCAGCATTCCGTATCCAGAGAGGATGTTGCTAGAGGGTTCCTTGGAGAGCAAGGGTTGGTGAAGGACGATGCTTTGAGGCAGAAAACTGTCACGGACATTAGTCATTTTTGTTGCTGCCCAGTATGAGTCTCATTGTAGGATAAAATTGCTTCTCCTTAAAGAGGCAGGAATGCTAGATACTTGCTTTCCTGGTTTCATTTGCATCTAAGGCACAGGACTGAATCAAGATCTTAGGGACACAAGGAGACATCTCTCTCCTTGCGTTGCCTTTCTGCTCTCTTCTCCCTTCCCCTCTCTTACCCTTCCCTTCTGTCTCCTCCCCTCTCCTCTCCTATCCTCCCTTTCTCCCACCTCAATGTCTGAGGTTGCAATGTCAGACCCTGACATAGTCGAGCAATGCTGGACGATCAGGGAGCACTTTGCTCATCAGATCATTCCACTCCAGCCCTCACCTCACACCTGCTTTGCAGCTTTCCAACTATTCCATGAGCTGTCTGATACCATCTAATAAATTTCTTCTCTCCTTTATCAGCCTGAGCCAGTATCTGCTGCTTACAGACCAAAGCCATAAGAGGCCCAGGACACAAATGGGAAGACTGGGAGATAGGCATGCTTATTCTTCCTCAGAAGCTCTCCTGAAATCCAAGATGAAAACCGGCTCTAATGGGGCTGCAAAAAAAAAGCACTGAAAAGTTTCCAGTAGCGTCACCGGGGAAGAGTCCCAGGTTCTCTCTTTCAATACACAGCTTTAAAAAATGAAAAGATTTCCTAGCCTCAAGCCTCTGTATTTATATTTTGGAAACTGTCAGCAAAGACAGAGGTTTCTTCCTGACCAGAACTTTGGTCAATCTAAGAGTCAGATGTTCTGAGGAGCCATTTTTCATGTGGGGAACTCCTTAAAGAGAAATCCAGGTGGCTGTCAGCCTAATAGCCAAGTTGTTGACAAAGCACAAGAGTTTCTGATATTTCCTGGACACCAATCCATATTGCTTTAACAGAATTTTGTTGCACTGAATTTGATATTCCCCCCAAAACCATTAATCCAGTCTCAGCTACTTCTGTTGGTCGGAATTGACTTGGCAGCTGCACTTCGAGAGGTTCAGAGAAAGGAAAATATTCTCCTGTGTTAATTAAACAATGTTGACTAGAAATAAAGTCCTAGTTAGGGAATCAGGAGTTAGGAAATGGGAGTTCTTTTCCTAGAGTTGCCAATTTCCATTTTGTGACCTTGACATTCTCTATATATGAAATGGGGAAAATATGCTTTATGAGATTCTCATGGAGATATAACTATATATATATATACACATACACACACACACACACACACACACACACATATATTTCATGAGGACTGATAATATCCATCCATAAAGTTTAACTGCTGTTATCATTATTTCTCAACATTCTTAATATAAAGTCAGAAGCAAGGGTGGCCAGAGATGCTGGGAAAGGCATATATATGGATGACAAAGAAGAGAAGCTGCTATGATGAGAAGAAAGAGACTTTGGAGTCAGAAGGTTGTACTTCCCACCAGCTGTGTGATTGTGGACAATCTATTTCGGCTTCCTGAAACTCCACTTTCTTTTCTATAGCATAGAGATTAAATTGTGAGGATTAAATGAAATAACTATAAAAGTCTTGAGTACAATGCTTAGTTCATAGCACATGCTCAGTCAATGTTAATTTCCTTCCATTGTTCCCTGCTTATCAAAGAAGAGAGAGGCTTACTTACGGAGAAGTCAACCAAGGGTTGGCAAATACAACCCACAAGCTAAATGCGCCCACTACCTGCTTTTATAAGCAAAGTTTTTTTGTTTTTTGTTTTGTTTTTGAGATGGAGTCTTACTCTGTCACCCAAGCTGGAGTATAGTGGCGTGATCTCAGTTCACTGCTGCAACCTCCGCCTCCCAGGTTCAAGTGATTCTCCTGCCTCAACCTCCAGAGTAGCTGGGACTACAGGCACCCGCCACCACGCCCAATTAATTTTTGTATTTTTAGTAGAGAAGAGGTTTCACCATATTGACCAGGCTGGTCTCAAACTCCTGACCCTGCGATCTGCCCACCTCAGTCTCCTAAAGTGCTGTGATTACAGGTGTGAGCCACTGCACCTGGTCAGCAAAGTTTTATTGAATACAAACATGCTCATTTGTTTACTATTTTCTATGACTGCTTTGGTTGTTACAGAGATCACACAGTCTGCAAAGCCTAAAATATTTACACTGGGTTTTTTATAGAAAAGTTTACTGACCCCTGACCTAAGCTACTCAAGTCCAATCTACACATTTACAGCTTTCAAAACATAAAATTAAGAAAATTTAATGATTTGCCTAAGGTCACAAGGGTACTTGGCAAATGAAGGGCAAGCTAATGAGTGCCCCCTACTGGGCAGTAGAGGCGATGTTATGCGGCATGGTTAACAGCTCAGACTAAACATCGTTCAAATCCAGGCTCTGCCACTTACAAGCTATGCAACCTTAGAGGAGTTGCAAACTTACCTCACACAGTGACTGTAGTGTTAATAATTTGTCATAATGACTCTTGAAAGATGACATCCTTTATCGTACAACGTCTTCTTTTTATCACTACAATAAATTTTTTACCTAAAAACATATAAATAAACAAGATACAAGAAGTGAAATTTTGACATTGGTCTCTCAGGCAAAGATATAACCACTTATTTACTCTATACAAGAGTTTATCTCGGAGATTACTGGATGAAACAAATGTGAAATGCACATCACCTGTGGATGAGCTCAGTACAGTTTGCTTTGTGTACAAATGTCAAGAAATTATTCAGTCTGTAGCTAGTGTTGTGAGGTTCAGAGCAGTGTATATGATATATACACTAAAAGAAATTATCTGACCTAAAAAGAAATTATCTGACCTTAGTGTTAACATATCACCATGAAGCAAAATCATTCATTGAATATTAATAATAACTCAGTTTTTCTACGGAATAGTTGTAGAGGTTTTCTGAGTTTTAAGTCTTTTTAATCATTGTATACAATTACAAGAGGATTTTACTTTTTTCTTGTAGAAACACAGACCACCAAAATGAGAAAAATAGAGGTTATTTATTCAAAGCTTACTATAGCAAAGGAATCAGCCACCATCACTTCCATTTGACAGAGACTCAAAGTCAGGCAGAAGAGGCAAAGAAAGCTTTATAGTTAATTTAAAAAAAAGAGAGAGAGAAAGACAGAAAAGGGGGAGTCTTCAGGTATGCTCAAATTGGAAGTTGTTGGCATGGGGAAGCTGGAGACAGGCTATAAAAATGGGACATATTATGTGATTTTTTTTATTTTTTTATTTTTTTAGGGAGTGATATGATTTGGCTGTGTCCCCACCCAAATCTCATCTTGAATTGTAGCTCCCATAATTCCCATGTATTGTGGGAGGAACCCAGTGGGAGGTAATTGAATCATGGGGCCAGGTCTTTCCTGTGCTGTTCTCATAATAGTGAATAAGTCTCATGAGATCTGATGGCTTTATAAAGAGGAGTTCCCCTACAGAAGTTCTCTCTTGTCTGCTGCTATGTAAGATGTGCCTTTCACCTTTCTCCTTCCACCATGATTGTGAGGCCTCCCCAGCCACGTGGAACTGTGAGTCCATTAAACCTCTCTTTTTTTTCATATAAATTACCCAGTCTTAGGTATGTCTTTATCAGCAGTGTGTAAAGAGACTAATACAGGGAGCATATTTGGTTTTCTCTGGTTGGTCCTGAATTAGAAGTGAAAGCCACAAATAGGAAAGCTGGCAGTCATTGACGAAGCTCTGACTGTTTGGGGTTAATTGTTGCAAAGGTCGTGATTTGCTTTCCTGGATCATTAGCCTGAGAGTTTGGGGGTCAGTGTTCTATTGCCATATATGATCTGGTCACTGTCCAGACAATGTCCCTCAGTCCCCCCTTTCAGTCATTCTCTCACTTGCAAGAGGTTGGTCAACTCAAGGAAGACCAGAAATGCAGAGCTTCACTGATGGGAGATTGCCTGCTTGTCTCCATAGTCAACTGTATCACAAGATCTTCTTGATCTTTTTACTGCTGTATCATTATGACAATCATTTGAGGAGAGAGCTGCTGCACAAAAGCATTTAAGACTCTGGATAGAATATAATGAACTAGCATTACAACCACTATGACCAAAACAAAGATAAGTAATAGTCCCACTAAGATAGCTAAACCCAGGAACCCCAATTGCCTAACTCAGGTAAGTGGAATGAATCCCAGAGACGATAAGGATCAATCTTAGAGCATCAAGTCACTTTTTCTTTAAGGTGTAGTGTAGCCTACTGACTATGCCTGCTTCATTGATCTAAGTAAACAAGAAATATTAACAATGATACAAACACCACCCTGACTAGCTAACAAGAAATTTAGAGTCATGACATTGTCCACCATTACGCCTGTCAACAAGTTGAGAGTGATCTGTACTCTATATAAGACAGAAGGGGCACATTAATTAATAACTTCTGCTGAGTTAGTTCTAAGTTTCTTTCAATATTTTCCATTTGTTTGAGTCTCACCACTGGGAATATTCCTTTCATTGCTCACACAAACAATGAGTAAGTAATTCCCCCAAATGAAGAATTTATGATAGATTATCAACTGAGTTAGAATTTCCAGCCCTAGTGATTTACAGAATTAGAATCTCTATGTACTGACAAGCCTCAGAATATTATTTCTAAAGTGCAGAAGATAATAGTCTGAGGAAAAGATGACCAGAAAGTCTTGGAAGTATATGATACTGGCACATGGACGCTTAGGAAAAAAAGTTAGTTGTTTATAACATGAGGTCAGAATCAATGCTTTACTTTAGCTTGGTCACACATTTTTATCTTTATCAGTCTCTTCCAAGTGGCAAGAATTTGGCCAATCATCTTAAGAAAGTTGCTGAATTCAAATTTATATTACCTAAGTTCCAATCAATAGATTGTAACAATGTATTCCTTTTCTAGGGGAAAGAAGGACACTGGCAAAGTTATAGGTTGGTTCATTTTAGTACATTTGTCCTTGTAGGTACAAATGGAAATGCAATCGGTAGTTCCTTATGGCCTTATTTGGTGAGACTGAAATTGCCCTAAGATATCATGGGGGTCCATTGATTAATGGCATATCCAAAAGTTGGTAAAGTTGAAGGCAGGGCTATGGTTTGGAATAATCAAAGAATGAGTTTGAATGAGAATGTTCCAACCTAATCGTTATCATAAAGAGGAATTAAAATAAAAAAAGAAGCCATTATGGGTGGACAACAATCAGGGCTCTATAGAACGTGAGAAGGTAAGTGTTCATAAGCAAGCAGATGAAAAAAAAACAAAACAGGAATTACACAGGGGTCTTGGTCTGAAAGGGAAGCTGTCCATTATCTGAGGTCATAAGATTGTTCTCATGGTCTCAGGTCAGATGACTACTTCCAAAGATCACCTGCTTCTAGAGAATCTCTGAAACTCCTGTTTGAGGTTCCGTATTAACATATAATAGCCTTCCAATTGTATGGAATTCTGTATTGCTTTTTTCATTGTAAAACAGAAACCCAAGGATTAATTTCCAGGAGTTCCACTCCTGCATTTGTTGTTAAAGTACCTTCCAAAGAGGTTTGAGTGCAGTTTTTCTATTATGTCTCTTACAGTAGATGAAATCTCCTCATTGCAAGTCATGAAAGCTTTGCTTAGGTAGATGTGTGAGAGAATGGCCTTAAAATACTGGCAGTAGAAATGGGCATAGTACATGAGTCCCTTGCAGTATTTTGCCATGTCTTCATGCGACAGGGCAGAATCTGGTATTAAAGATGAAATCTATTAATTCATGACGCTTCTAGGTATCAGTTAATAAGGGAACAACTGATTGTTTCCAAGGGAGTGGATCATACAGCCATAGTGGCTAGTAGAAATACCTTTGGTCAAGAGAGAAAAAGGATTATTAAAAGGTTTTATAATTATGTTACTTTTAATTTAAGGGTGCCTTTCCAAAAGGTGTGGATGGTAAAAGCAGTGTAGTCTTCAGCTTTGATAATTCCTTACAGCATTCTTTTATAATGGTTCCTGTAAAGTGTGTGTCTCAGTTACTTAATATATAAAAATTGGAATACTCCAGGTTGGAAACAAAAAGTCAAGCAGCTTTGTAGCAACTATAAGTTCTGTAGCTTTTTGGCAAGGAAATACTTCAACATCAACACATACTGAAAATAGACATATAATAACTAAAACATAAACTCCATGGAGAGTGGAAGCTGGATGAAATCCAGCTCTTTTTCTATGGGCCTCAACCTATATAATGGATACCTCACTAGGAAGTAGTAGTATCTAAACATTCCTTAACTTGTCTACTTTTAATGAGGATGTCAGAGGACATAAGAAACCTTCTGTTTCAAAGCATCTTAAAGTCAAGTATTACTCCAAAAGCATACATGTTATCATACATATATTTACATTTTGGCCTTTGGCCAGTTTACATGCTCTAGTAAATACAATAAGTTCTGCCATCCAGGTTTATTTGACCTGAAGTAGAGAACTATGTTCTAAAGAAGAGCTTAAATTAGTGATAGCATATCCTGCTTGATAACTACTACCCTCTGATTTAAGTGTGATCCATTAACGAATAATATTTGGACCAAGTTCTTGCTGAGAGTCTCTTCTACACCTCAGTAAAATAAAGACAGCTCCCTAACTGAGGTTAGAGAATGATAAGATTTCCCTTGCTTCCTTTAGGGACACGAGAATGGCAGGACTCAGAGTGTTTTGGTGGTAAATAGTAATAGGAGAGGGAGAAAGTGACAGAATCTCTTAAGTAGTTAATCAGATGGCTGGGAAACATAGTGTGTTCTCAATCAGTAGAATTCTGTGCTGGATGAGAAACTGTGGGGTCAAGCAAGGAGCTTCAAACTAGTTCATCAGAGGCATGAATGAGTTTGGTTGCAGCAGCTATTGCCCTAAGATATACAAGGGCTTAAGTACTTGTAATGGGACCAAGGGTGAGGCTATAGTAAGTGGTGAGTTTGTAGTGACTCCTATACAGCTGAATTAAAATCTCAGCGCTTGTCCAGATTGTTCATGCACAAGTAGACCAAAGGGAATTTTGTAGGTAGGGACGCCTAAGAAAGGAGGCTGTTGAAGAACTGTCTTCAAATTTTAGAAGACCTTTTCATATTTGCATTCCCAGAGGAGCAGGTCTCTTACTGAGGACTTAATTCATAATTAAGTATGAAAATCTAAGAAAAAATTTGGTGCTCTTCTGCCATATCCAGTTAAACTTAGAAATTCTCTCAAATATCATTCAGCAAGGGGTCTAGAATAAGTTTGATGGTCTTTAGTCTATCAGGAGATTGTGTTTTTCCCTCCACAGGTGGGTCTGGTCCTAAATAACAGATGATGTTTTGGCAAAAATTGTAATTTTATCTTCTAGGACTGTATGTCCTTTTCAATTTAAAATATGAGGAAGTAAATGGTATCCTTTTTACAGTCTTTCTTGTTCTCTGAGCAAAGTAGATCAGCTGCATATTGTATCAGAATCATAAGGAAAATTTAGATCTTTTAAGTCTTAATTGGGGACCTGGGAAAAATAGAAGGTGATTTCAGTGAATAACTGGGGCATCACTACTCAAATACTTTGTCATCCTCCCCAGGGGAGGGCAAAAATATTTTTTTGGTCTTCAACTACAGACAGACTAAAAAAGGCAAAACAAATGTCTACTATAATGAAGCAAGGGGCCTAAGGATGATAGTTAGGTTAGATATTACCAGAAATGGAGGAATTACAATTCTGTTGATGGCTCTGAGATCTTGAACTAATCAACATCTTTATCCATTTGGTTGTTTGTTTTTGTTTTTGTTTTTGTTTGTTTGTTTTGTCTTGTTTTGTTTTGTTTTACTGGAAGAACAGGATCATTACTAGGCCAACTTTGGGGTATGAGAAGGCCTTTGGCTAAAAAGCCTTCAACTATAGGTTTGTGTCCTTTTTTTTCTCTCTCCTGCTTCAAGGGATGTTAGGGAAGTTTGGGTAACAGTTTGGTAGAACTTTAATAGGTCTGTCCAATTATTTTCCCTATGTCAGTAGCATTTTTCATTCAGAGTTTCAAGATCTCTGCATGGGGTATATACATCAATAATAATTAAAGAAGCAAAGGTATACCCAGAGCAGGCACAACTTGATTATGAACAGAGCAGACCTCAAAGTCCTAAAGAAGTTGTTCCTTTGGTGTTCTTTTAATATTACAATTCCATTTGCAAAGTAAGTCTCTTCTTATATTTACAACAGTGGTATCACAGAGCAGAAAGAAATGCTTTACAATCAGGGTCAAGGTTATAGTTAAAGCCTAGGAGATAGGGAATCCATGCATTATTTGAAATACCTACCGTCTGTGTGGTATGTTTACTCCAAGGAAGAAGTTGAGTAAAGGTGGCAGAGTTTAATGTAAAAAGAGTAGTACCTATATCTATCAGGAACTGGTGAGGTTTGAACATTTATATTTATAGTTAATTCATCTTGTATGTTTAAGACTAAGGCAGAACGTTGGGCACTGTTTTCTTCCTTGGAGAGCTCTTGTTGATCTGAATTGAGAAATTTTTCTTTATCTTGGCTTTTCTTTTCCAAGATGAAACCATCTTTTTTCCATTTTTCCTTCTGTTTACAATTTCTACAGGTATCTTTGTTAATAGTTTGTTAGGAAGTTAGCCACCCAGCTGTTTGGTCTGCAGAGGTATAAGTTTATTTGGTTCCTGTCTCATTTTGTTCTAGAGCCCTTTCAAGACGTTCTACCTGGTATTGTAGTTCAGATAAAAGGCTTACTTTCCATTCTAATTTCTGTTTTCTTATTAGGTCCCCAATGAAAGGGCTGCTGTTACGTCAACATCTTCTTTAACTACCAGATGTTGTTAGATGGTATTTTCTAGCCTATCTTAAAATTTTCTATAGTTTCATCTTTTCTGTTTGCATGATTTAATTGCAGTCCAATTAGTTTTTATTGCAAATGTTTCAGGTATGGCATTTGGGAAACTTTGTCTTACTTTCCAGCCCTATTTTTTGACTCTCAGATTTATTTTGGAAAGGGGGATCCTATAGACCCCTTTTTGGGTCAGTCTCATTTCTTTTGCCACCAAGAATTTAGTATCTAAGGTTCCAACCAACATGAGTACAAGTGAATATAAATCAGTTAACTCTATTGAGTGTATACGGGGTATATGCACTCAAAACAATTCTAAATTCTTTGTGAATAGCTGCTGGTCATGCCTGGATTTAGGGAACTTCATAATTATAGTTCTTAATTCAGCTTGGCTCCAAGGTTTTAATTCTACTATAGCTTTTATCTGGCTCCTGGGCAAGATGATAGATGTTTAGAGGCAATTGACATTTTGAGGCCTTTAAACAAGTCTTTAGGAAAAGGTAGGGCATCTGGACAAGGTGAATAGGTAAAATGTGTCCATGGATATGCAGAAGAGAGATTTGAAAAATAGAGAAAAAAGTAGAGCTGGACATAGGGAGGTAACTGGAGGACAAGGAGGAAGATAATTTACTAGGGAAAATAAATACAGTATATTGTTACCTAAGTGTGTCAAATTGTTCACTTGCTTTGGCCAAAAATAAAAATAAAAAAAACTCTTAGTTAAGCAACATTTTCTCAGAATTTTGTTTTGAGGCCTCTGAATACTAATTAAATTTTTGAAATGATACCAATTGGGCCTGAGAAATCTTAATTCCTTTTATTTTCTAAAGCATCTCTCAAATGAACAATTTTGTTCAAGTTCTAACATTCCCCAGAGTGGCCACTGAATGCCCAAATCATCTGTGGCAAAATTCTACTATTTAAAGAGATAAGCACGAGAAAAAAAATCATATTGTTGTGAGAATATACATAAGACACAGGAGTTTTTCCCAGGAGTTGAGGAGGATTTCTATTTAAACAACCCGTAAGAGCTGGCAATAGTCAGTCAAAAGTGATGCTTTTGCACTTCGTGTCACAGGACCCCTACCTGACAGTTGGCTGCCTCCAAAAGCAGGCAGCACCCCCGGCAGTCATAAACCCAGAGAAAAGACTCTCTCTGAATCAAAGCCAAGCTCTCAAGACAAAACAATCTAGACAGAAGAAACTTATCCAGTTTTATTGGTGACCCAAGCAAAGTTTGTCTTTATAGATGCTAGTCCAGTGAGAACCAGAAACTCACTCATCTGCAAGGCTGGCTCAAACAACAGACCTACAAGTCCTATGTAAAAACACACACAAAAAAAAGAGATGAAAGGGATGAAAAGGAATGACCTTATTCTACCAAGAATTCCAAACAAATGGGAACCAATAATAAAACCTATGTGCGGCCGGGCACAGTGGTCCACGTCTGTAATCCCAACACTTTGAGAGATCGAGGCAGGTGGATTGTCTGAAATCAGGAGTTCAAGGTCAACCTGGCCAACATGGCAAAACCCTGTCCCTACCAAAAATACAACAATCAGCTGGGCGTGGTGGTGGGCACCTGTAATCCCAGCTACTCAGGAGGCTGAGGCAGGAGAATCGCTTGAACCTGGGAGGCGGAGGTTGCAGTGAGCCAAGATTGCACCGCTGCACTCCAGCCTGGGCAACAAGAGCGAGAACCTGTCTCAAAAATAAAATAAAATAAAATAAAATAAAATAAAATAAAATAAAATAAAATAAAATAAAAACCAGGTGCTAAATTGAGAATAGATAGCCAGGGAAACCAACACAAGAGCATGGAGTTCAGACTCAGTGCTAACTTCCCGCATAAGTGTTGACTCGACAAACTGTGAACAGTAAGGCACAAGGGCTTTCTGTGGCAGCTGCACCTGGCTGAAGCCTGGGATCCACGGTGCTGGGCAGTATAGCCCATATGTCAGTGGAAGCCCCAGAAAATCTCTAGAAATAAAGACCACCCAAATTAGAACAATCAGAGGCTACTTATTCAGAGCTTATGATAGCAAGGGAGTCAGTTACCATCACTTGAATTTGGTAGAGGCTCAAGTCAGGTAGGGAAGTGGGAAATCTTTATAGTGAAAAAAGGAGACAAACTTCAAGTGTGCTTTGATAGGAGGTTGTTGGGACTGGGAAGCTGGAGGCAGGATAACTAGTGGAAGAGCATCTTATGTCATTGGGTTGGGGAGTATATTTGGCTTTCTCTAGTTGGTCCTGAGTTAGCAGTGCAGGAAAAAAACATGTAAGTTGGCAGTCACTGACAAAGTCCTGGGTGGATTGCTCCAGAGTTAGTAGTTTGACTTCCCAGGTGGCTTGCTGTAGAGTTTGTAGGTCAGAGTTCTATTGTCACATATGGTCAGGTCATTGTTTATATTTTCAGTTTCTCAATCTTTTAATTTTCTAGTTCATTTTCCACTAATTGTCCCTGCTCTTTGTACGTATAATTACAAACATTTGGCACAACTTAAATGTCGAACATTAGGGTATTATTGATGGCTATTTAATTTCTATCATCTAAACTCCTAATGTTGGCCATTTAGAATTCCTGGGAATCAGTTCCAAGTGGAGAGGGGAATAAGGATGCAGCTTCCCTGGCCTCTCAAATAGGCTGCCTCCAGATTAGGTAAATTATAGCCCAAGATATACTGACTGGGTCTTCAGCAACACAAGCCACTGGAAATGGAGGGAAAATAGAAATAAGTGGGAGGAGATGGGGAATAACAATAATAGCATTAACTATTATTTTTAAGCCATTGAGTCTTCACAATAACATTTTTAAAGATGAATCTTTATTATTTCTACTTTACAGACGAGGAAACTGAACCAGATAGGTTAAATAACTTACCCAAGACGTATAATTAGTAAGTATCAGAGTAATAAGCTCTTAAGCATGATGTTTTTAGTTAATGTAACAAGGGAAACCATGCCTGAGGGCAGACAAAGCTAGACCCTGTCATGCTTAAGACAACCAGATTGAGAGTCCTTCAGACCTGAGTTCAAATCCCAGCTCCAGCACATATTGGCAGTGTGGCCTTTAATAAGCCCATTAACCTGCCTGAACTCTGAATTCCTCATCTGCAAAATGGGGATAAAATATCCAAAGCCAGGTGAAATCTATCATGTCTTCCAGGCAGTTATTTATGATGCCTCAAAATATCATTGAAAATAAAATGAGATAAGAGAAAAAAAAAACTATTTCTCAGAATGTCTTACACAGAGAAGAAATATCTGGCTGGAAGAAATATTTTATTCAATTGCTGAGGGAGAAGAACAGTATTAAGTAACAATAAATAGTAATAGTTGCCAAACCACCTTCTAAGGACAGGTGTGTCTGGTTAACAGTAGGGTTTTTGTTTGGCAGAGTGCTTTATGAATTCCTGGGCCAGAGCTTAATTGTCCTGTAAAATAGAAGAATTGCTGTCATGGCCAACAGGGATCCCCTTTATCTATGTTGCCACACTACATTCAGGCTCTCTATAAATACTAGAGATTTTAAAGGATCAATTTGAAAAGGTACAAATTACTAGACTGCCACAATACCCATGTGCCTTGGTCTGGTCCAGCTCAGGCTTAACTCACAGAAACATTGTAAAGATGAAGTGATATGAGGTAAAACTATGCAAATGCCAATACTTAACTGTTTTTAATTCCCCAAAACAGTAATTGCATGTGACTCAACCCAAATGTAAAGTATTGAGGCTACTGTAATTCAGGACCTGAACCAGGGTAATTCCTTGCCAAGGGTAATTTAATTGCCAAGAATAAGGTAGTTAATTCAGGAAAGCTTCCGATAGACAGCATTTAAGGTTCAATTGAACAGATGAGTAATTCTCAAATTCTGATGAACATTGACATCAAGCCTTGGAACTTCAGTCCATTTGAAGTCGAACGTCTATCCTGAGGTATCTGACACAGGACACAGCACCCAGAACAGGGTTCTAGTAACAGTGAAGCTAGATTGTCTGAGTTTCCCAACCGGCACACTGGGGTTTGGGGCTGTATCTGCATTTCATGAAGAAACAGAATTGCAAAAGATACTGAGGCAGAAGTTCAAGGAGTCCAGTTGGACAAGGCCAATATGAAAAAGAAAGAAAGGAATTAAAAAGGAATGCTTGCACTGTTCTTACTCCCCAAATGTGTCCAAAGTATAATACTTAAGGCATGTATTTCAAGAAAAAGAGCTATATGTACAGAGAAGTTTGAGAAACGTAGCACACTTTATCCCATCCTCACCTCACTATCTCAGAGGGATGTACAATACACTTTCATCCAAGAATCTTCATTTGACAAACATTTGTTCAGGCTAATACATACACAGTAAAGGCCCTAAAAAGTCTTACAATAAAGAGCATGTTTAACTGTTTAATTTTACGGAATCTAGCATTTCACATAACAGTAACTTTTTTCTTCATAAAATTAACATTCTGTGGAACCTAAGTTTTCAAAAGATACTTTAGGATATGCTTCCCTGGGTTATATCTGTTTTTCGAGATAGGGTCTTACTCTGTCACCCAGGCTAGAGTGCAGTGGCACAGTCACAACTCACTGTAGCCTCAACCTCCTGGGCTCAAGCGATCCTCCCACCTCAGTCTCCCAAGTAGCTAGGACTACAGATGCATACCACCATGCCCAGCTAATCTTTTTTTTCTAGATGGGGTCTCGCTTTGTTGCCCAGGCTGGTCTTGGACTCCTGTCTTCAAGTGATCTTCCTGCTTTGGCCTTCCAATAGTGCTGGGATTACAGGCATGAGCCTCTGCACCTGGTCTATACTTATTGGCTATTCTCTGCACGTAGTCCAGCTTTGCATCCTCTGAACTTGCATAATGGCTGGCATAGAGTTGAGTTTAACAAAGGTCTTTTGAACTGAATCTGCAAAATTAAGGATATCAACTATATCATTTCTCACATTACTTTTAGCTTTCAACGTCTGTGGCTCTGTAATGCATAGATGTACCTAAGATTATACTAGAAATGCTTATCACTAGCATCAAGGAGACGAGGATTAGTAAAGATATTCTGGTTTCTTTCCAGTTTAAATACATCTTTTGCCTTTTATTAAATGATTAAAATGGACCTCTGAGTAAAATAAGGAAAGTCAGGGAGAGTTTTCTGGAGGAGATGAGTTTTAAAGACATCAGAGTAAGCGTTGATAGAGAGGAGGGGATGGAGTGCTGAGCCTGGATACAAAAAAGGGAAGACATGTATTAAGATTGCTGCACTTGTCATTTTTTTAATGACCACAAGTTTCTCAAGATTTCATCTATCAAGTGGTGGGGTCCATGTCCCCTCTCCTTGATAGCTTTACTAATACAGTACATTAGAAGTAGTGCTCTGTGACCTCAGAGCCTAGACCACGAATGGTCATTTAGCTTCACCTGGCTGTCTTGGAACCCTTGTTCTCCTAATACTTCTCCTTGGAATGGCTACTCTTAAACCCAGCCACCAGGTTGTGAAAAACTCCCGCTACATATAGAGAAGCAACACACTGTTGCTCCAAGCAGCAGTCCCGGGTGAGCCCAGCCTGTGAGTTATCCCAGCCCAGATGTCAGAGAAGTTTGTGAAGGAGACATCTTCAGCCCCATTGTTCTAGTCCTAGCATTTGAGCTATCTGAGCTATGGCAGCTGTTCAAGTCTCATTAGCTGAGGCATCAGACATTGTGGACCTTGGAGTTCCCACTCCTATGGTACTCTGTCTGAATTACTGACCCACAGAATTCACAGCAGAATCCACAGTGATGGCCTTATGCTATTAAATTTGGAGGTAGTGTGTCATGCAACAATAGATAACGGATATTTATGATGACTGCAAGTACAAAACTCCAACCAAACTGGCATAAGTAAAAAGAGGACTCTATTGTTGCATGAGTCTGTAAAGAGCAGGCGCTAAGTTGGTCTCAAGCACAATAGTTCAGGAACTCATTTTGTTATCAGAACTCTGTGCCTGTTTCCTCTACTTCTCTCCCCACATCAGTAGGAAAGAAAGCCTGTCTCTCCCAGGGGTCAGTATTCATTTAACTTCCAGAGGAAGACATTGGCCCAGTTGGATCTTGTGCACATTCCTGGATTGATAACTACTTAGAGGACTGGAAGTCTGTGAATGGCCTAAGTCAGTGGTCAATTCCTCTAGCCAACAGCAAGATATATGGTAAGAGTGCAAGAGAAATTTACCCCAAAAGAAACAACTATTCTGGAGACACAAAGCAATTTGCAACAATTATAGTGGTTAAAGTCTTATTTCAGTGGTAATTTCTGAAGCAGAGTAGCTCCATTCGTCCATAGGTAAGATAGAATATGACATGCAAAGGCCCTTCCCAACTGAAGATGAGCAAAAAGCCCTCAACTCTCTGAGACTTGGAAAAGAGTGCTTTCAAGGAACGCTAAAACCTGCCAGATTTTTTAAATAAACATGTAGTACATGGTTTCGCCCTGGCCATCTCGCTGGACCTCACCACTACTCTAGGAGGCAGGTAATGTAAATCCCCTGTTAAGGGTCTAAAAAACAGCTCAATTAGTTACTTGCCCAAGGTCACGTGCTTCTAGGGATTAGAAGCAACATACAAAGCCTGGTGTTCAGTCTCCTAATCCAGAACCCCACATTCAGCTTACATGAAGACAACTGAAAATGCTGAAAAGGGGTCATTTACCAGAACTAAGGGAAAAAAAACAATTTTGTATACCTAAAATCCAAACACAAGGTTCCTGAAGTGCTTGTTGTTCAGATATAAATAAAGCAATAGTGGGTGAGGTCTTCAGACAGAGACGTTAACCACAGCTTGAAAGACCTGTTTTCTCCATTGCCTAAGTGCCCTTGGACCTCAGACAAACCCCTTATTTCTTGGAAGCATGTATTCCTCTGAGAATAAAGGAAGGCGTGTGGTCCAGTAAATACAATTAGCAGTCTCCTTGCATGTTTCCTTGTCTGTTATCTCCCCGAATACAGCCATCAAAAAGCTCATCTTTTCAAAACATGCTCTTCCAAATGATCAGAGTCGCCAGCAGATTTTAAATAGGTCTGACATGTCTACCTAGGGAGTCTTTGGGATATAAGAAAATATTTATTGAGCATCTCCTATGAGGAAGACACTGCTCTAGGCACAGAGGGATATGAGAGAGACAGAGACAAAAAGACAAAGAGAGAAAGAGAGATTATATAAGGTTCAGGAGAGGCTCCAGCACTGTACGACACTGAGCAAATTATGTAACCTCATCTATAATGTAGGATTAATGATAATATGATGATAGTACACAAGCTTGTATCTCCAGCCCAGTCACTCTTGTAACTATATGCCTTTTATCCAAATATCTACTCAAGGCCAGGTGTAGTGGCTCACGCCTGTAATCCCAGCACTTTGGGAGGCCAAGGCCGGCAGATCACCTGAGGTCAGGAGTTCAAGACTTAGCCTGGCCAGCATGGCAAAACATTGTCTCCACTAAAAATACAAAAAAGCGGGGCGTGGTGGTGCAAGCCTGTAATCTCAGTTACTCGGGAGGCTGAGGCACAAGAAATGACTTGAACCTGAGGCAGAGATTGCAGTGAGCTGAGATCAGGCCTTTGTACTCCAGCCTGGGCGATGGAGTGAGACTGTCTCAAAACTTTTAAAATAAATAAATAAATTAAATCTACTCAAAATTTGCTCTCAGATGTTTCATGGGGGTTCCTACATCAACATAATCAAACAGCTGAACTCATGACTATCTCCCTCGGTTCTGCACCTTCTTTGGTGTTTCTTTGTAAAAAGTTCACAGCAATTACATCGCCATAGTTCCATCAAACTAGGGATCTTAAACATTAATATGGAAGACACATCAAATACACCGCTTTCTCACTCGCATGAACTCCAAACCAATGGCAGCTTTATATTCATTAACCACCAATGGCAGGTTGGGGGGCAAGTCTGCATCTGTAGTACCCCTTGCACCTGACTGCTTAATCGTCCAGCAGACAGGAACACTGGATCTCCATGACCGTGTCTAGAACCCCACAGCATTCACTGCAATGGTCAGGTCAAATGGAGGGCCTGCTTGAGCAATAATACTCTATAAGAACAGCTGCAGCAGAGAACAGGACCATACAGGTCATGACTCAGAACTTCTTATTTTTTCTCTGGAGGGCAACAGTAATCAAGACTGACCCCTTGAGATAAGCAAATTCCTTAGAATCCTTTACCCAGTCACACAGGTGACTCCAAGTAGAAAAGAAAGTTCTCATTGTAATAAATGAGACTGGAATTCAGAAATATTTAATTTGTACCTCCATAAGGGGTAGAACTAATTATGTTGTATTCATAGATAGTACCCTTGAATACTTCTCTTACTAGACTGTAAGCTCCTTGAGGCCAGGCACAATGTCTATCTAAACCATGTTTGTTGTCCTCACAGAGTCTAACACTGTTAGTTGAGAAAATGTATATTGAGACACTAAGCCTCCTGTGGATAGACATGAATTTTCCATTTATTTCACTTTCCCTTATAAAATCAAGAGATGCTTATTGAATTAAGGGTCTTCAGTTTCAGTCCAGGGTTTTCAGCAGATTTCAATTTGTGATTTTTATTAAATAGCAAATTAGAGTTGATGTTGGTGGATACTTCAAGCTTGTAGTGAAGGAGTGTAGGGGTTATTTGCCTTCTGACAACCATTTTGTGAGTAAAGAGTTTAAATCTTAAAATGTAATGTGGCATTGTGGTCCATGCAGGCTGGGAGAGTGCACCCATTCTTAGGGTGAACACACCAGCATTCATATGACAGGAGAGAGGGGACCTGCGGGCTGAACTGCATGGAAGCCTTGCCTTTCTGGGTGGCGCTGCAATCTCATAATATGCTGCATATGTGTGAGAGGATCAAAGCCACAACAAGAGAAATGGTGGCTGCAGAGGCAGTATTTGGGGTTAAATTGGGATAACGGGTGTCTCTTGCATGGTACTGGAATCAATTTGGTCTTGCTCGCCTCTTGCTTCCAGTACTTGGGCACCTGTTTTGTATTTATTTGACTTTTCATAGCTATCCCACAGGCTCACATACCACACAGAAGTACAGGCGTGGTAGGTCTGCGGGTTCACTTTATTTAAGAAAAATTAAAATGAATGGGAAATCGATGTTAGAGAAAAATCATAAAAGGCATGACTGCCCAAGATATTTACTCTCTCCAAGGATAGTACAATCCGACTCAGAACAGTTTTCAAGGGCTGGAAAGTGTTACGAGGTGAAGACAAAACCCTATTAGCAGGGACCTTTGTCTGTATCTTCTGTCCAGACTACTGGCGTTTCTTTAAGGTACTGTACCTATCTGTACCTCATAAATGAGGCGTTAGCTAAATGGATGGTGTGAATGGCATCTTCCACTCACAACTTCATTGTTTAACCCCTTCCTATTCTCTGTGGTGCACATCTCAGACTGCTCTGAACTACAGTGTTCTAGCTCATGGCTTAGCTTTTCATTTTGCATTCTTCTCTCTCCTCCCAATTCTACTTACACTGGCATTTTGCAGTCGAGAACCCTAGATACTCAGAATGTGAGTAGAGTAGCTCTGTTTCTCCCCACTGGCCACCTTAGTTATGATTGCCCCACCTTATTTATGATGCTGTATATCAGACACTCTATATGAGAAGCCAAACAAAATTCATCCCCTGATCTTGAGGAGCTGGTGGTTGAATAGGTGGAAACACAGTTAATAATTTTAATACAATGTGATAAGCACCAGCTGCTAGAAGCCCACTATATGGTCACCTAACCCAACCTGAATACTCAAAGTCTTCCCAAAGGACACATCTGAGCCAAGCCTTGAAAGCTGAGTAAGAAATTATTGGGACTGGCCTGAAACCACCCAAAAGATTTTCATTAGTTCCTCATTATCTTATAGTAACCCAGTCCAGTGCATGCATGGAGACTTAGACACCTTTGTAATGAGTTCACAATGTGGTCACAGAGAATACTTCCACATACACAGAGAACAGTTACAGGGACCACCACAAGATTATAAACCAAGGCTAGAAAGTGTGGTTCTGACGCATTCAAGTATGTGTTTCTAGTGCCCAGAATGTAGTTAGTGCTCAGTACATATTTGTTGCATTAATTAGCATCTTGCTCTGAAGGACATTAAGCCAATTCTAAGCATTGATTTCCAGAGAAGCAACTAAAGAAGATATTCTAATAGATCAATACAAGAAAAAAAGACTTTGTCCCTGAGATAAACCACATATGGAGTCACATTTCAGAGGTCAAAAAAACAGTTCATTTCCAGGGCTATGATGTAGTTTAATCAAGAATTGTATCCTTGGCTACTGTGAACTTCATCTCAGGAAATCTTTCTCAAATGCCTACTGTGTGCCAAACATTTGCTCCGTCTCTGGGACATAAAGATGAATAAACCAATGCCTGACCTCAGGACTTCCATTTCTAGGGGAGAAGACAGTACATCCACCCCCCAGGCTCAGCTCATTTCAGAAGCAAATGTGCAGCATTAAGGGTTCACATGAGCAGGATGGGTTTCGTTGTAATTTTGGTGGATCTATGAAGTCTTTGTGGAAATCAGGGCACTTGAGCTTAGCCTTGAATTATGACTAAGTCTTCAGCATGGAGAGGGACAACCTAGGTGAAGGGAATAAAATGAGAAATCAGACAGAGACAAGACAATATTGTTCACATCAGGGAACTGCTGAGAAGTCCAGTGCTGCAAACTCAAGAGGGAGGGTGTATTGGTCCATTTTCATGCTGCTTGATAAAGACATATCTGAGACTGGGAAGAAAAAGAGGTTTCACTGGATTTACAGTTCCACATGGCGGTGGAGGCCTCAGAATCACAGTGGAAGGAGAAAGGCACTTCTTATATGGTGGCAGCATGAGAAAATGATGAAGATGCAAAAGTGGAAACCCCTGATAAAACCATCAGACCTCCTGAGACTTATTCACTACCACGAGAACAGTGGGGGAAACTGCCCCCATGATTCAAATTATCTCCCACAGAGTCCTTCCCGCAACACCTGGGAATTATGGGAGTGCAATTCAGATGAGATATGGGTGGGAACACAGAGCCAAACTATATCACAGGGGGAGCTCAGAGGTAGAGCTGGACTAGGAGGGGTACTTATCCAGAGGCAGATCATGTAGCAGGCACTGTTGGGCCACACCTGGATGCCCTCAGAATGTGCTCTTTTGCTACAAGCCAGCCCAACATCCAACTCTTCAACCAAGGGCATTATCTGGATGCTGGAGCCCACTCAGCCTGCATGCTGGGCAGGCAGAGTGTTAAGGATTTCTTTCTCCTTTCCACTTTCCCCAAGCAATGATTAGTGGTGAATAAACGTCCCTGGGGGAAACCTGAGGCATATATTTCCCAGCAGGATTAGGCACCAGCTGCCTACATTGTTCATTTGCTTTATAATGATCCTCTATCAGTTTCTTTCTCTACCTCGTATCCCTTCTCCACTCCCTTTCTTATGTTTTCTAGGTTCACTCCAGAAAGCTATCATTTTCAGGTGACTTAGAATCTCAGGGTCTGCTTCTGTGGGGAAGCCAAACTAAGACATTATCAGGAAGTTATCATTAATGACGAAGTAAGTGATTATCAGGAAATACAGCCAAAGGTCAGTTTTGATGATCAAGATAATGCTATAAAGGGGAAACAGAAGAGAGATGTCAGCAGGTAGGGAAGTGAGAGAAGGCAGCAAATGTGAGCTAGGAAGGCAGCTGGGGGTGCGCAGCAGGACAAGAGCTTGAGAACAAGAGCTGTGAAGATGACAGCTTGATGTGTCCATTATTCAATTGGAGGGCAAGCCTAATGGACTGATGGCTTCTTAATCATTTTGATTCTTAGTCTCCTTTGAGAAAATGATGAAAGCTTTGGACTTTCTATCCAGAAAAATAAAAAGTGTGTACAAACAATTTTGCTTGGAACTTGAAGGGATTCCCAAACCTCAGATTAAGAACCCCTGATTAAAGGCTTGATTTGAGGCTGGACTCTGGGGGCCTTGATTGCCTGCACAGTGCTTTAGCATTTATTCCATAGGCAGTGGAGAGCCAGCAAGGGTTTTTACTATCAGAGAATTCCAAAGTGGTTATAGTTTTCCATTCTAAGTGGAACCCAAGAAATCTGGATGTTTTTAACAGATTGAAAGAGAGATTGGGAAAAAAAAGTGCATAGATAATTGAGCTCCTTGTTGGCCAAAAACATTTGCAACCAGATGCACTATATGGCTTCAAAGGCTGCTGACTGCAGAATCCAGATGCACCTCAACAAATGCCATGGGAGTCCCTTCCACAGCCAAATGTTTTGGCCTCAGAAATTCCTGGAGCAGAATGGATGTTGAATGGAGCTGGAAACAAACTCAGGGCAAACACAACTGTTTATATGACCACATCTAAGAGATTTGGGGTGAAAAGACCCCTGTTACAGAGTGGACAGAGAGAGACTGAGAACAAAAGAATCCATTTGGGGAATAAATAGAGATAGGGGAGGAAAGCAGAGAAAATATGGAGAAGGACCTATCAGAAACATAATTCTAGAAAATACAAGCTAATTTGGGAACAAAAGAGAAATACATAGAGACATAAAAAAAAGATAGTAACTAGACTTAAAAGACCTAAAAAACTAATAGAGAAGAAGAAAAGTTAAATTGTTTTTTTTTTCTTTTTTTCTTACAAATAAATTTAAAGACTAGTTCTCATTTTTTTAGTATCTGCCATATGTGGAAATGATATCAATACATAACCCTATAAGTAATGTATTACCTCTATGTTACAGGTGAACAAACTGAGACCCAAAAGAAACTTGCATAAGGCCACAAAATGAGTAATGGTAGAACTAGAATTTGAATCCAGGGCTGTGTAGCTTAGAATCACACATACTAGCTACTGTTGCCCTTGTCCCAGAACTTGTATTTGGACACCAAACACAGCTGAAATGAAGACAAAGTACATGACCTAGGCACCAAAACAAAAAGGAAGAATTGTCCATGCCTAGACTTTTATGGACTAAGCAATGGGGAGGCAGAGAAGAGACTGATGTTGCTGGTCACTGTGCTTATCTACATGATGATCTCTCAACCATCAGTTTCCAAGTCATCTTGCCTGGCATATTCCCACTGCTCAGTCAGGGCAGACCTGTGGGGAATGAGAAGCCTGGTGTGCCAGAGGCAGGAGGACCTCAGATTGGGTCATCCAGATAGATGTCCTCGAGTTTCTGGAGTGACCAGTGGCATGGCAGAAAGAGTATGAATGCCGAGCCAGGCCATGAAAACCATCCACTCCCTCAACAACCTGCTGAACCTCTTGGAGCTTCAGTTTCAGCTTCTTCTCTGGTAAAAACCAAACCTATGGTACAATGATCATACTAAATAGTGATGGATACATTGTGTCTAGCTCAGTGTCTGCTACATACAAGCTCTCAAAAACTCAGGATTTTGCACCCCAACATCCTTTCTTCACCCTCCTTTTTGTTTGTTTGGTTGTTTTGTTTGTTTGTTTGTTTGTTTGTTTTTTGAGACAGAGTCTCATTCTGTCACCCAGGCTGGAGTGCAGTGGTGCAATCTCGGCTCACTACAACCTCCGTCTCCCAGGTTCAAGTGATTCTCCTGCCTCAGCCTCCCGAGTATCTAGGATTATAGGTACCTGCCACTGTGCCCGGCTAATTTTTGTGTTTTTAGTAGAGACGGGGTTTCACCATGTTGGCCAGGCTGGTCCCAAACTCTTGACCTCATGATCCACCTGTCTCAGCCTCCCAAAGTGCTGGGATTACAGGCATGAGCCACCGTGCCCGGCCTCTTCACCCTCCTTTTCTATTTGAATCACTTCTTTTTATGTTCTCTACAAATTCATACCAGGACCTGCTGGCACCCTGGTTATAGCTTCTTCCCTCATCTCACTTCAATATACATATATTTAATATCTACTCTAATAGCAAAACAAATTTGCTTAGAATTGTGTAACTTACAAAACTCTTCCACTTCTATTACAGCATCTCTCTTTATCATGCATCTGGAACTCAGCAAACAGGAATTATTACCCCTTTGTTACCTACGTCTGAAAAAGGCTTAGAGAGTGTATGTTATGCGCCCCAGTTGCATAGCAAAAGTTGGGATGGCTTAAAGGAACAGAGCCAAGAAATATATAGGTGCCTTGGACAAGTTACTTGCCTCTTTGAGACTCATTTCTTTGTCTTTTTTTTAAGGCAGTTCAGGATAGCCATGTCCAAGTCCCCTTCCGCTCTGATCTTCAAGGATTCTGCTTCAACTCTACATGAGAATTATCCAGCAGAAACCTTTACTAGTCTACTGTAAATACTATAGATCAAACAGAGCACCGCCTCATGCTTTCATTTTAACCTGTCTCAGGATGAAATCAAATATAAGAGTGTTGCATTTTCATGTTTAGTGAGTTTCCCCGGCAGAGCTTTCACTCATTCAGTCAAGAAGTGCTGGATTAGTAACTACCGCATGTCAAATATAATAATAGATGCTGAGGACACAACTTGAAACAAGAAAAAATTTTTGCTTTCCATTATCTCATAATCCTAGGTGGAGACAGAGAAGAAAATAGAGAGTTACAGGGTATCAGTGACCAAGCTGTCAGATGCAAATAATGGGAATACAAACTCTTAACTGAAAACATAATTTGACATCTACATAGGTTTTATTATCCTATATAAATCTAAGATAGGACTCCTTCAAGAAAGGTTTATGCAATGGTTCAGTGATATTATAAAAACTTAGATTATTTACATTCCCAGCATATTGGCATTCCAGTATACTAGCACTTCTGCTAGATACAATATGGCTGCCTTGGTTCTAGAACACATAGGTAGAGCAACAGAGGAGGAAGGGGAAGCAGAGGCAACAATGGCATCTTCTTGTACACCTCTTTATCAGTAAAGCAACTTTTCCCAAAAGCCCTCAGGAGACTTCTGCTCTTAGCCCACTGGCCATAACTATGTTATGTGCCCATCCCTAAACCAATGACTGGAAAAAAGAATGAGGCTGTCATGAACAGATCATCATGACTTACTCCTAGAGCTGGGATGGGGTCAATTCTCCTGAGTCACATGGGGAAAAGACAGACAAATGAACAAACTCAGCCTCTACCAGCAAGGCGAGGAGGGAAAGGGTTGTTGGATGGGCAATAGATTCTGGCCTATAGCACAGAATTCACCAATTTAAGGAATGTAACAGAAGTAAGCCCAAGGTACATAGCACAGGCTCCTACGGCAGCATGTGTGAGCTGTGCTAGAAATAGAAATACATAGTTTGTAAAAGCTGGACTTTCAGATGGAATTTAAGACAGAATCAGAAATGCGACTGCTTTGGGGTGATGCAGTGATATTTACAGACTCTCATGTGCCTCTGGCAATCAGCTGACTCCAGTGGGATATTGCTAGCCCCCTGCAGCAGTGTCCAAACCAGGGCTGAGAGCCAGGGGAGACAGGCCACCCTAGGGCAGTTTGGACCCCTGAAGGAGCTAGCAAAGGTCAACTCTAATCATGAGTCAAGATTTAACGTGCTGTGATTCAAGGGGTGTGGCTTCTGCAGTCAAACAGCCTTGAGTTTAAATTTAAGCTCTGCAATTTACTGGAAAGAGCATGTAAACTCTTTGGGTCTCAATTTCCTTATCTGTAAAATGGGGATGCCTACTTGGCTGGTCGAGACTTAAAATAATGTGTGCAAAGCAATAATAAAGTGCTTGGCGAACAACAGTAAATGGTATATATTATTAATACTAGAAAAAAATTCAAGTAGAAATGGATCTGAGATGAACAGAATGAGGAGAATGTACACACCCTGAAAAGGTTTGTTTTGAGCCAGAAATTCAAAGCTCAAAATGAAAATTAAATACTATTTTCATAGTTCTTGATAATGTGTAAAATTCCATTATCACCTATTGTCTCATTGGATCTTCAAAACCAAGGTATTAGTAGGACTCCCTCATTTTACAGATCAAAAGAGACTCAGCTGAGATTCCGGCCAGATCACACACACGTAGAGGACAGAGCTGATATTCCTGTCTCTGTCGTCAGCTCTCCCTGCCACAGCACACTGCTTCCGTCCATGCCCAGGCACTGCACGGGTCAGTCAGAATCACAGCAGCAGGTCAGCAGCGAAGGGGCAGCCAGGCAGCATCAGGGATGCTGGCAGCATCTGCTCTTGGTTCTAGAAATCCCAGGGTTCACAAAGAACCATTCATTTATCTACTAAGCAAAGTTTGAATGCCCACAAATTGGTTCTAGGCACTGGGGATGCCATGACCAACAAGAGAGATTTAGTCCCTATCCTTAAAGAGCTTCAGTCCAGTGGAAACGGCTACTAAGTAATTAAACAATTTCAATAAAGAGCAAACCATGAGAGAACAGCATAGGGGGCCAATCTTAGCAGGAGTGTCTTTGAAGATCTCCCCAAGGAGATGACAAGTCTTGAAGGACAGAAGAATATAGCCAGGGAGAGGAGTATTCGGGGCAGAAGGAAGGGCAACCAGAGTAGGTTTTAAATTGGAAATTCAGATAAACAACAAATGCTTTTTCACACAAGTATATCCCAAATACCACATAACGTGTATATAATCGACAAAAATTCATTTGTTGATTATTGAAAATTCAGATTTAACTATGCAGATCTAAGCCAAAGGTGAGAGAAAATATTTACATTCAGCAAACTAATAGTAGTTTCTCAGAGCTACAACTTTAGAGGCAAAAGAAAGCAGCCAAACATCATGACTGAAAAAAGCAGGAATTCATTTTCTTGGGGAATTCAGGCTTCAATAGAGACTTGGCTGCAGATTAAAAAGCTAGAAACAGTGGGACTAGAAGACCAACCTGTTATCAAATCACTACATATAAGTCCCTCTCTAAAGCTCTCTTGTCCAGAGAAATGTTTCTCAAACTTTATCTCACATTAGAATATCCAGGTGGGGCAGTGGGGGCGGTTGTTAAAACACAGGTTGCTGGGTGTGATACCCGGAGTTTTAGATTCAGTATATCTGGGGTGGCACTTGATAATTTGAATCTTAACACATTTCTGGAGTGGCTAATGCTAATGGGGCCATACTTTGAACACTGGCCCAGAGAATGAATCCCAGAATTCATATCAGGGCTCTCTCCAATGTTGGTGTGCATAAGAATCGTGTGGGTAACTAGCTAAAAATGAAATCCCTGCCTCTTCCCTATGATGGAGGTTCAGATGCTTATAGATAACTCTAATGTGGGAGGTACACACTGCTCTGTTGGAGAAAAAGTTATTGTTCAATTCTATCAAGCTCTTTCTTACTTAATTATGTATATTTATGTACATATAAATTATTTACCTATACTATTTTACTAATACATTATTTTTTATTTATACATGATATTGGTACAAATTTGTGGGATACAAGTGATACTTTGTTACATGCATAGAATGTATAATGATCAAGTCAGGTTATTTAGAGTATCTATTGCCTGGAGTACTGATCATTTCTATGTGTTGGGAATATTTCAGTTCCTCTCTTGTAGCTATTTGGAAATATGCAATACATAGTTGTTAATTATAGTCACCTTACTCTGCTATAGAACATTAGAACTTACTCCTTCTATCTAACTGTATATTTGTACCCATTAACCAACCTCTCTTCATTTCTCCTTCACCAACCCACACACCATTCCAAGCCTCTAGTATTGTATCTATCATGCTACTGTCTACCTTCATAAATCAACCTTTTTAGCTCCTACATGTGAATGAGAACATGCAATATTTGTCTTTTTGTGCCTGGCTTATTTCAACTAACATAATGTCCTTCTGTTCCATCCTTGTTGCTAAAAATGACATAATTTCATTTTTTATGGCCAAATAGTATTCCATTTTGTATGTATACCACCTTTCCTTTATCCATTTGTCTGTTGATGGACACTTGGTTGATTCTGTACCTCTTCTGTTGTGAGTAGTACTACAGTAAACATGGGGATGCAGGTATCGATTTGGTATACTGATTTACTTTTCATTGTATAAATACACAGTAGTGGGACTGCTAGGTTGTGTGGTAGTTCTGTTTTTAGTTTGTTGCAAATGTTCCATACTGTTTTCCATAATGGTTGTACTAATTTTCACCATGTCCTCGCCAGCATCTGTTATTTTTTATCTTTTTAGTAAAATAGCCATTCTAACTGGGATAAGATGATATATCATTATGGTTTTGATTTGCATTTCCCTGATGATTACTGATATTGAGCAATTATTCAAATACCTGTTTGCCAATTGTATATCTTTTGAGAAATGTCCATCTATATTCTTTGCCCACGTCTTTTGTAATGGGATTATTTGGTTTCTTTACCATTGAGGATTATATTCTGGATATTATTCTCTTGTTGTATAACTAGTTTGCAAATACTTTCTTCCATTCAACATATTATGTCTTCACTCTGTTGTTTCCTTTGCTGTGCAGAAGCATTTTAGTAACATGGTCTTATTTGTCTATTTTTGTTTTTGTTGCCTGTGTTTTTGAGGTCTTAGCCATAAAATATTTGCCTAGACCAATGACCTGAAGTTGTTGTCCTATGTTTTCTTCTAGTAGCTTTATAGTTTGGGATCTTAATTTAAGTCTTTAATCCATTTTGAGTCTACACAGCACCATTTATTAAAGAGGGTGTCCTTTCCCCAGTGTATGTTCTTGGTGTTTTTACCAAAAATCAGTTGGCTATAAATACACAAATTTATTTCTGGGTTCTGTATTCTGTTCCATTGGCCTATGTGTCTGCTTTTATACCAGTACCATGCTATTTTAGTTACTATAGTTTTATAATATGTTTTGAAATCAGGTAGAATGATGCTTCCAGCTGTTCTTTTTCTCAAGATTGCTTTGGCTATTCAGGCTCTTTTATGTTTCATACAAATTTTTGAATTCTTTTTTGTTTCTATGAAAAATAACACTAATATTTTGATAGGGATTGTATTGAAACCATAGATTGCTTTGAATAGTATGGTGGTTTTAGTAACACTAATTATTCCAATTCATGAGCATAAGATGTCTTTCCATTTGTTTGTATCCTCTTCAATTTCTTTCATCAGTGTTTTTGTAGTTATCCTTATAGAGGTCTTTCACCTCCTTGGTTAAATTTATTCCTAGGTAGTTTTTGTGTAGCTAATGTAAACGGAATTGCTTTCTTGATTTCTTTCTTAGCTAGTTCATTATTGGTGTGTAGAGATGCCACTGATTTTTACATTTTGATTTTGTATTCTGCAACTATACTGAATTTATTTATCAGATATAAACTTTTTTGTGTAGTTTTTAGGTTTTCAAAGACACAGATGATATCATCAGCAAAGAGGGACAATGTGACTTATTTTCCAATCTGGATGCCTTTTATTTCTTTCCCTTGCCAGATTGCTGTGGCTAGGACTTCCAGTACCATGTTGAATAGGAGTGGTGGAAGTGGGTATCCTTGCCTTGTTCTAGTTCTGGTTGTATGTGTCAGGAATTTGTCCATTTTCTCTAGGTTTTCCAGTTTTTTGTACATAATTGTTCATAATAGTTTCTGATGATATTTTCTATTTCTGTGGTATCATTTGTAATGTCTCCTTTTTCATTTCTGGTTTATTTGAGTTTTCTCTCTTTTTCTCTTATGAGCCCAGGTAGCAGCTTATCAATTTTGTTTATCTTTTCATGAAACCAATTTCTGAGGTGCCTTGTTCATGGTTTATTTGAAATCTTTCTACTTTTTTTTTTTTTTTTTTTTTTTTTGAATCAGGGTGCCACTCTGTCACCCAGGCTGTAGTGCAATGGTGCAATCATGGCTCGTGGCAGCTTTGACCTCCCGGGCTAAAGCAATCCTCCCAACTCAGCCTCCCAAGCAGCTGGGACTACAGGTGCATGCCAACATGCCTAGCTAATTTTTGTCTTTTTTGTAGGTACGGGGTTTCACCATGTTGCCCAGGGTGGTCTTGAAATCCTGGGCTCAAACAATTCACCTGCCTCAGCCTCCTAAAGAACTGGAATTACAGGTGTGAGCCACCGCACCCAGCTCTACTTTTTTGATGTAGTCATTTATTGCTACAAACGTTCCTCTTAGCACTGATTTTGCTGTAGCCCATAGGTTTTGGCATGTTGTGTTTCCATGGTCATTTGTTTCCAGAATTTTTTTAATTTTCTCCTTAATTTCTTCCTTGATCCTATAGTCATTCAGGAATATATTGTTTACTTTCCATATCTTTTTACAGTTTCCAAAGTTCATCTTGTTATTAATTTCTAGTTTTATTCCACTGGGGTCAGAGAAGATACTTGAGATTATTTCAAATTTTAAAAATTTGTTGAGACTTGTCCTAATATATAACGAGAAGGATGTGCATTCTGCAGCTGTTGGATAAAATGTCCTGTAATGTCTCTTAGGTACATTTGGTCTAATGTGCAGTTTAAATCCAATGTTTCTGTGTTAATTTTCTTTCTAGATGATTTGTCTAATGCTGACAGCATGGTGTTGAAGTCCTCAACTGTTACTGTATTGGAGTCTACCTTTCCCTTTAGATCAGCAGTCCCCAACCTTTATGGCATCAGGGACCAATTTTGTGGAAGACAATTTTTTCAGGGACCAAGGGTGGGGAGAGAGCATGCTTTCAGAATGAAACGGTCCCACATCAGATCTTTTGGCATGAGTTAGATTCTCATAAGGAGCATGAAACCTAGATCCCTTGCATACACAGTTCACAGTAGGGTTTGGGTTTCTATGAGAATCTAATGCTGCAGCTGATCTGACAGGAGGTAGAGCTCAGGCAGTAATGCTCACTCACTCACCGCTCACCTCCTGCTGTGCGGCCCAGTTCCTAACAGACCATGGACCAGTACTGGTCTGCAGCCTGAAGCGTGGGGACCCCTGCTTTAAATCTAATAATTTATACTTTATGTATCTAGGTGGTCTGCTGAGTGCGTATATGTTTAGAATTGTCATAAGTTCTTACCAAATCAATCCCTTTATCATTATGTAATGACCTTCTTTATCTCTTTTTACTGTTTTTCACTTAAAGTCTGTTTTATCTGATAGAAGTATAGCTAGCTACTCCTCCTGCTCATTTTTTGTTTCCATTTGCATAGAATATCTTTTCCCATCCCTTTACTTTCAATCTATATTTGTCTTTACAGGTGAGATACTTTCTTGTAGGCAGCATATTTTTATCCATTCAGCCAGGTTTTTTTTTTTTTTTTAATCCATTCAGTCAGTCTATATAGTTCAAGTGGAAAGTTTAATCAATTTATTTTCAAAGTTATTACTGATATGCAAGGGCTTATTCCTGTCATTTTATTAATTGATTTCTCATTGTTTGGTATAACCTTTGTTTCTTTCTCTCTTATTGTTTACCATTGTGGTTTGGTGGTTTTTCTGTAGTGCTAACATTTGAGTTTTTCTCTTTTTCATTTGCGTGTTTCTTCTTCTACAATTTCATGTGTTTTCATCATGATAGACATCACTGTTTTGCTTCCAGGTTTAGGACTCCTTAAATATTTCTTGTAGGACCAGTCTAGTGGTGATGAATTTCCTCAGCTTTAGATGATCTAGGAAAGACTTTATTTCTCCTTCATGAAGGAGACTTGAAAGATAAGTTTGCTACATACAGTGTTCTGGGCTGACAATTTTTTCTTTCAGCACTTTGAATATGTTATCCCATTCTCTTCTGTCCTATAAGGTTCTTGCTGAGAAATCCACTGTTAATTTGATGGGGGTTCCCTTATAAGTGACTAGATGCTTTTCTCTTGCTCCTTTTATAGTTCTGTTTTTGACTTTTGACAGTTTGATTATAATGTGCCATGAAGAACCTTTGGTTTTCTCCATATCTATCTATTTGATGATTCTGAGCTTCCTGTATGTGGATGTCTAAATCTCTTGCTAGACTTGGGAAGTTGCCAGCTATTATTTTGTTAAATAAATTTTCTATCCCTTTGTTCTATCTCTTTGGTAAATGTGTCATTTATATCATTAATTGTTTTCCTGATTTCCTTTTAATTTTGTTTAGTCCTGTTGTATCTCACTAAGTTTCTTTAATATCATTATTTTGAATTATTTTCCTGGCATTTTATAAACTTCTTTTTCCTTGTGATCTCTTGTTAGAGAATTGTTGTATTCTTTTGGAGGTGTCATATTTCCTCACTTTATATTTCTTGTATCCTTGCATTGATGTCTGCACATCTGGTATAATGGTTACTTCTAATTTTTGGATTTGCTTTTGTAGAAGAGGACTTTTTCCTGAAAATATCTATGATGTTGGTTGGGTAGCACACTTTGGCTTTCATTCTGGGTATGTGCAGCAGTGTAGTCTCCATATAACTTCTTCAACTTTAAATGGTGTCAGTCATGTCTTTGGTTTCCTCAGTGACTTAGGGTGTGGCTTTTAGTGAAGGCCATTGTTATGTTTTGCTGGGGACAGGGATCCCAAGTGGACCTGTCCTTAAGCCTCAGTAATGGTAGCAGCAGGCTGAGAATGCCTGTTTTTGGGCTCCAGGGAGCATACACTAACAACAGCGTTAGTGGGTCCAGAAAGATTGATTCTTGAGCCTCCAGGCAGCTTGCTTAAGTGTCAACAGTGGCAGTGATGGGCCAGGCAGGTGCTCTGGTCATTGGGATCCTGGAAAGTAGGCATGGCACAGGCAATCGTAGTAGTAGTGGGAAAACCCTCTGCCTCCCAAGTGCTCCATGTTGGTGTTGGCAGTGGCTACCACAGGCTGGATGGGCCAGTCTTCAGGCCCACAAGTGGCACATGATTGGAGGGTGCCAGCTGTAGTGGTAGTGTCCGACTAGGTAGGCCCATCCTTAGGCCTCTGAGAGGGGTGCTCAAGTGCCAATGGTAGTGGGTGGGGCAGGCCAATCTCCAGATCCCCAAATGGCATGCTCAGGCACTGAGTGGGGTTAGGTGGAAAGCCAGGCCAAACAGACCTGTCCTTGGGACCCCTGGTGATGCATACAAGTGCCGGCTGTGACGAGCAAGGGTGGGGTGATCCCAGACCCCCTGCAGAGTGGGACAGCAGCGGCTGCACCACAGCCCTGCTGCTGAGGAGGACTGAGAAGCCTATCCTCAGGGCACTCATAAATGCATCCATTGCTGGGAATGATAGGGTCACTACCAGTGGGGTACACTTCGGCCCAGCAGTGGAAGCTAGTAGCAGCAGCAGGTGCAGGCCGGGGATCTCAATGGGGCTCCAGGGCTGTGGAGATGCAGGGGTTGCTGGGCTCCATGGCAGAATGCAGTATGGTGGGATCTGGGCTTTCAAAATGGCATCGTGTTATAGCTGCTTGGGACTCAAAGGTTGTGTGGGGCTCACTGTAAGCTCCCTCTCCAAAGAAATGCTATCGCAAGGTTCTAAGCAGCTCCCTATGTTAGTCTCAGGGCCCATAAGGATTGAGGAGCTCTTCCATGGCTGGGATTATAGGAGTCTTCAGTAGGAATGTGGACTGCTGGGGATCTCTAGTTACTTTTGCCCCACATTGGGGAGCCTTTTCAGGCTTCCTGCCAATGCTTGTATAGGCAACTGCCTCACTTTCCTCTTCTTCCTTGCCTTAGGTGTTTTCTGTCACTTCTCTGTTGAATTCCAGTGTTCTCTCTTAGATGATCTATTCAAAGTGTGATTATCTACTCATTGTTTTGGTTCTTTGGGGAAGAGGGAGGTGCCAGATGCTTCTGTTCAGCCCTCTTGAGCCCCTCCCTCTAATACATTATTTTAAATCATAAAAGTATTTTATTTTAAATCATAAAAGTATTTGGCTTTTTAAAAATATACATAAAAGTTATATTTTCTTCCCACACCCCAATGGATTGCCTTGAACCCACAGTTTTGAGACCATTGGACTGGCCAAGTGAGGTTCAAAGTATGGTTTACAAACCAGAGGCATCAGCATCATGTGGGATCTTGTTAGAGGTACAAGCTCATGGTGCTGAGCCAGATCTAATGAATCACAGTTTCTGGGGTTGGGGCAATGAGTGGTTTAACAAGCTCTTCACATAATTCTGTGGGCAATGAACTTTGAGAACCACTGATGGCTAAATCCACAGGTGGGGCAAGATGGCCTTGGCTCTAAGACAAGCCCTGATGGAATAAAAGCACAATCACAAGATAAAGCTGAGCCAAGGGTGACTCTGAGATACTGGAATTCCCCACTGAAATTAACTTCTTTTAATGAACAACTTTGGGCCAACAATGATCACATTATTATTTGGAATAATATAAACCTAATGTCATTATGATGCTGTTTTGTTGACATGACATCGTCAAGGACAATTATTGATTTCTATGAGATTCAAGAAATTTACCTGACTAGGTGAAACAATGGTCTAGTTTTCCCATAGTTAAGGGTAACCCCAGGACACAGGACTTTCAGTACTAACCCAGGAAAGTCTAGGAAAATCAGAATAGCTAGTAATCTTACCGATACTCCATTATGAAAATGTTTGATGTCTTTAAGAAATCAACTTCTTTTCTTTGTTCCTGTCAACTACATAACCTCCACATAAGGTGGGCACGGATAGGGCAAAAGAACCCCAGACTTGCAGATGTGGTTTTGGCTCATTTAACAGTATCGTGATATGTAGGAAGTCAATTAATCTCTGTCAACCTCTGATTATCTGCAAAATGGGGATGAAAACTCCTACCTTCCACACCTCACAGGTTAATTGTCAAGGCCAAGAGAGTTAGTGTTATGAAAGCTGTGCATTATGGAATACACTAGGAATGTAAGCAACAGCCACTTGACATCATGGTAACCATGCAGGCGTTTGGGCAGGCAGATCCCAGTTTTGACCTCAGTAGCAGCACCACTTTGAGCACATTATTTTATCTCTCTGACATGATCCCCATCTGTAAAATGGGGACTCGAATTACCTTTCTCGTAGAACATTGAGAAGATTAAAAGAGACGGAGGTCACAAAGTGCCTGGCATATTTGGAGCTCCAAAGTAATAGTTCCCTTCCCCGTGATTATAAGACACTCAACGACTTAATGATAGTTTTTTGCAGTTAATGCCATGAATGGGCTCATTATGTTTGCTTCCTGAAGTGAAAAGCCACAATAACACTCCTCCTTGCTCCCAGGACCCCTTTGATGTGGCAGGGGGTGGGAAAGGATGTTACTTCCGCTTGGCATAACCAAGTCAGAAAGGCTACCCAGCTTCTGCCCATAGAGAAGTGGAGTGAAGTCGCTGGCTCAGACAGGCCTGAGGATGATTTTCACAGTGACCTTGGTATCTAAGAATGTCAGATCTCTAACTTCCACACCTATTTAGTCATTCCTTCAGTCAATCATACCCAATGTAAATAAATTACTTTTAATCATCCCCAACAATTGCAAAAGAATGTATGAGCCCAGCCTGTCCTAGCAAGTAAAAAGGGGCAGGGGAGGGAGTGTTTAGGTGAATGTCTCTTTTCATACAGAGATTTTTGTAACATTTTATTTCTAAAGGATTTCATTCATTCACCAACCATTTACTGAACCAGATAGCCTGTGTTTTGAGCATCTACTTTGTGCCAGACTTGGTGCAATAGCTTCTGCTTGGCAAGAGGCTCACAGATGCAAATAAACACAGAGTTCCAACCCAGGGTGAAAAATGTCTCTATAGAGGTAAGTCTGAGGGAGAGTGGTGGCAGAAAGAAGGTTTAGTACCCCTCCTCAGGGCCAGTGCTGGAAGTGGGCAACACTCTGTAAATTAAGAGTGCACACAAGTCCATGGCTGAAGACAATTACTCCCTAGTATTCATTGTCTTTGACTTGACACGTGACCTCTTCCAGGAACCCTGAAAGTAAATCGTGGTCAGTGAAATCTGAGCATAGTTGATCATGTGTACGTACCATCCGAACTCTACCGCTGAGGAAAAGGCATGCTCATCACCTCCCTTTCCCACTTTCTTCGTAGATGGAATCCAGACATGGTAGTGAAGAATCTTGGACCATGTGGTTGACAACAGCACTGAGGAATTGCAGGACAACAAGAAAAGAGGCCTGGATCCTTCTTTCATGAATTCAAACAGAGCCACCATAAACACAAGGACATTTATATAACAGAGAACTGAACCTCTATCTTCCATTTACCTCTAATATCTTGGGTTTCCATTACATGCAGCAATATCTGAGTTCTTTCACTCCTGCCTATAGTACAAGTTATTTAACTGGATGAACCCTGTATATTTCTGCAAATTAACTGACAAATACTACAAACAGCAGAAATCTCCAAATGCTAGCTGTTATGGAATGATGAATTATAATCAGAAGCCCAGTTGAGCCCCTCCATGAGCCCACAAATAGTTTGCATGTCACTCAGAGGTGGTAGCAGCCTGAAATCTGCAAAGTCTCTATCAAGGAGGGTAGTGGTGGATGTTCACTGGATCTCAGCTCCTGCTCCTCTTCTCTCCTTCCAGCAACAGCTGCTTGAGTCCAAATTCCAAAGCTGTCTTAGGCAGGAGGATTAGAGTAACCACCTCCTAGGTCTCAATCTCAATTTCCCTGCCCCCCACATTTTTTTTAAATTTTTACCTACACTGCCACAAGATCAATTCCCTCTTGCTGATAGTTTAACTAAAATTTTTTTATATTTAATTTTCATTGCTGGTTTTCTGCCTCCGATGTGGTTCCTGAGCTCCTACTTCAGGTCTAAAGTCTAGACCATGAACACCCAAAGGCAGCAACTCTGGTAATTCATATTTCCATCTCCATCTAGCACAAGACCTAGCATGATACAAGCACACAATAAATGTTGTTTTTTAAGTGAATGAATGGTATGATATATACCACCATTGCCTTGTAATGAGCTTTTCAGGTTTTCCTAACCTCTACTCCAAAAACTAAGAGGACCGTTAAGAAATCCTGTTGACTGGCCTGCACCCTTCTGGGTATGCTTCTGTAAGTGAACTGGATCCTCAGGCATGGCATACCTGATTCCCATCCACCTGTTGGAACATCTCACTTTCTCACACAGAGCTTCATTTGCAGTCTTGCCCACCTTCCCTTCTGGACAAGAGGGTGCCTACTGATTCACCCAAGCTGGGATTCCAAAACGCAAGGCTAGAAATGAACCAAGGGTCATGATCATGGAATACAGAGGAAAGGAGAATCAAGGTCTCTAACCTGAGCAAGGATAGGCCTTGAAAAAAGTATGGCCAAAATTATCAAGCTCAAGACAGTGGTTAGAAATCAAATATGAGCTCTGGACTATAGAATCTGCTCCAAGAGAGTAGGCAGGATAAAGTTAGAGGAACCAGAAGGCAGAGGCTAGAAAACTGAGAGGCAAGAAATCATTAATAGAGTTTCTCTAGGAAGTGCACAGCTGGGAAGAAAGCCATGGAGGGCTCATAAATCATACAGGCCTGACTGCCTGCTCAGACTATGACGTATGGTCATATTCTCTGGTGATCTTAATTGTCTGTCATGAAGAACATTTCTTCATGTGTTCGTTCAGGTCCTCCAAAAACCATAAGCCAATTTGGAGTTGGAAGTGTAAGAGATTTATTGAGGACAATGCCTGTATGAGGGAAAGGAGAGGGAGAAACAGTAGGCAGGGAAAGTATGTTACAATGCAGATCTGATACTTGTGAAAGAAGACGGGGAGGCAGGAGGACTGAGTAGAAGAGCCTCAGACTGTAGTTCAGCTCAAGAAAGTTTCCACCAGCTCAAACAGGAGCTTCATTGCAAAGATTCCCACAGAGAGATCTTAAGGTGGGCAGAAATGGCTTCTAGCTTCATCCCTGACACATAGTAATTTGCTTCATGGTTCCCAAATGGACTCGCAGATATTCTATAGAGGCAGCATTGCTCAAAATTACTTTCTATGCTGATGGAAATGTTCTATATCTGTCCAATGTGGTAGCCAGTAACCACATGTAGCTATTGACCACTGGACATGTGACTAGTGTGACTGAGGAACTGAATTTGTGTTCATTTAATTACATTTCAATAGTTGTAGGTGTCTACCATATTAGATAGCATAGACACAGAGTCCAACTTTTTTAACTGAAGACATTGAGCCTAAATGGAGCAGGTCCAAATACATTTAAGAAGTTAAGGGTAAACCTAGGACTCGAACCCAATCTTTTTCAGTGCAGCCTTCTCTAAATAAGTCATTTCTGAGTTAGGATAGAGAAAATACTACTTCTGTTTACAAACTTGGACCTTCATTTCCAAGTCACTTCACATATTTCAAGGGTCACAGACTCTGATCTTTCCCCAAGTAATTCACAGCTAATTTCATGCCAAAAGATGTCTCTTTCTTTATGATCAACTCCTTGTCCTTCATCCTTATGCTTGCCTATGTATTTGTGCATGGCTCCTGTGACCTCTGCTGCTTAGGAAGTTTTCTGATCTACTTTGTTTCCAGACACCAGTGTTCCTCCACTGTCGTTTAGACTGCCACTGCCTGCTCCCAGAACCGGACCCAAGCATGCTGCACTTGAGAGTTGCAAGCTTCTCTGCCTGGCCATGACAGCAGCCTTCCTGTTAATCCAGCTAGATCCCCTGCTGAGCCCAGAGTCATGAATCCCCTCTCGGGCCTTTTCCTCCTCCCTGATCTAATCTATCACCTGCAGCCCAGATGGGGAGACCACAAATCTCTAGGAATGCATTCCTAGCAGAGGACATGTGATTACTCCAAGACTCACCATTCATTCCAAGACCTGGAATCTGGCAGCCTGGGGGAGTGCACACTTCCTTTGCGCTCAAGACGGGAGAGTACTTTTCCTATAGCATCTGAAACAGAGCCTTTGCTGGAACCAAAACATCTCAAAACAAATGACAACAAAAAAGGACTTTTAGAGCTCTCCCCCAATCTTTCCCATTCCCTTTACCCTGAATCCCTTTTTTAAAGAATTATCATCACTTGTAAAATTCCACCAGATACTCTTTTCATTGTGCTATCTCTCCTCCTTGACGTCAGATTGCTTCAGCTACCAAACATGTATTATATCCAGATCTCTCAGTTCTTTCTCTTCTGTAATAGCATCTTCTGTCATTTTAACAGTTCTCTTTATCTAAAAATGAATTACAGAATTGGTGAGTAAAGCATCATGCAATAGAAGGTAGAAAGTAGAAATTGGTCAAAGAAGTTTCAGACTTAGTTTGAAAATGGAAAGTATGTACTGGAACCTCCTTTAACACAGAGCTTGGCACATGCTTATAGGGAGTGAGCAGGACCATTTGCAGAAGCTGTGCTGGGCTAACTGCCTGCGGGTTCACTATTCACATTAACCCTGACAACATTTCGAGTGACCAGATTTACTAATATGGTTAACTTCCATTTATTTAGGCTTGCAGTGCACCAGGGACAGGGCTAGAAGCAGTTATGTTTTTAAAAGCTCCATAATCCATGAAAATTAATCAGAGAAAAGGTTTTATTGTGAAATTCTGTATCTTTTGGACACTGGGGGTAGTGTGATACTACAGGACCATTTCTGTGAGACAAAGAACATTCTATATGGAGTGACAATATAATTTAATCACTCAAACCAGAACCATTTGGAAAGAGAAAGGGAACATTATTAATAGGGATAAGGAAATAGTCAAGCAGTATTTCTGGCAAACCCACATATGGTCACTGTCATCTTCATTAAGGCCCTTGCCTATCTTGTCTTCCAGTGGTCAGGAAGCTGTGGAATGGTGGGGGGGGACTAACAAAGCCAGTCACCAACTGAGTGTTGAGTGCCAATTCTCAAACTCTTTTGATGTAAGAATCATCTGAGGCACTTGTAAGTGCCAAACACTGGCCATGGACAGCATCATAAGGAAATTGGGATGCAAGGAGATGAAAGGATTAAGCCAAGGACCTGAAGAAGACCTGGGGTACAAGTGCTAAGTCTGGAAGGGCCTTATAACTGAGCAATGACTGGGGACCTGAGGATATTGTTCAGAGAAGTCTAGTCAGATTGAAGAGCATGCAATTTGCATCCAAAGCCACGACTTCAGTGCCCTGCTGACCTTTGAGGATCGTGTATGCATTGGTAGGGATGACTTAAGGGGCTGTCAGAAAAAATCCTGCCCGCCTGGATGCCGCTGCTAATGCTTCTCACAGGCTTTTAGTTCTAGGATGGGGCAGCCTCTATTATAAATAGAACAGGAATTCTTCAAAAAAAAAAAAAGGTCCTTAACCTTTACTGGTACACAGAGGTTCCCAGGGGTTGGACATCATTTATCCAGGAATGTAGAGTGCAAATAGCCATAGCAAATGTGAGACCATTTTTTATTTTTCTAGTTTTGCTGAATAGTCTCTTGAGATTGTGTTGGTGTTAATATATATGGCCCCACTTCGAGGGCAGGTGACCGGGAGCACTCTAAGTTATAAAAATAAATAAATAGTCCCAATACATCTTCAACACACTAAATTTTTGTCTCAGGCTACCTGAACAAATGAGGAACATAGAATTCTTTTTTAAACACTTCAAAATTGGCTTCAGACAATTACTCAGAAGAGAGAAAAAAATTGTGACCTTCAGATGTCAGGCTTGGTTCCCAAGGATACTCTTTCTGTGGTCCATGGTCTTTCATTCAGTATTTAAGAAGAAATATCACTATAGGAAATAAGAGCCATATTCTTACATAACACTTATGCTCTGAAGAGTGAGGAAACTGAGGACCAGGGACACAGCTAACACCACAGAAACAGACATGCTCAGAGTCGGGATTAAAGTTTAGTTCTCCTGATTTATACAAAGGTTAATATAGATTTACTGGTAATTTGGTATAGTGTAGACAGGTTTAAAGCTTTGGTGTCAATTAGACCCAAATTTTTATCTTGCTTCCATTACTTCTAACTCTGGGAAGTTAAATAAGGCCCTCTGCAATGAGTAACTTACTACCTACATCATAGCATGATTATTAAGCAAAGAATTAGATTATGTTGATATATATCCTTGCCTAGGATTCAGTGGGTTTCCAGGATAGCCAGTTCTCTTCCCCATTTCTCTGGATGAAATATTTCCCATTATTTAGGGTCAATTCCAGTAGCTCAAATCTCCTCCATCCACAGTCCATTCATAGGAGAATACACAATAATAATTCTCAAACTCTTTTGACGTCAGAATCATCTGAGGCACTTGTTAGCAATGCCGCTTCAGCAGGATTAAAGTGAAGCCCAGGAATCTGTAGTTTAATCTGCACTTCTTCCTCACTTTCTAGTCTCACACTTCCACTCCAGGACTCAGACACAACTGGACTATAGACCACACTTGGAAAAATCCTAATAGAGAGAAATGGCTTCAGTATACTATCTCAATAACTCCTAAACCATTCTGTGCTTCAGAATCAAATATGATGAAAATTCAGACAAAAAATGTAGAAGTCCCTTACCCCAAGAGACACCACTTTAGTGAGTGGGGTCTAGTGTATGCATTTTAATAAATGGCAATTCTGATGCTTAGCCAGGTCTGGAAACCACTGCTTTGTCTCACAGTAGTATAGTCCCACCCATTGTGATTTTGATGGCTAATTTGAACCAAATCACCCAAAGCCATTCTGCACTGGACATTATTTCTCCACAAGAGTGGAAAGATTTTACACTAAGTATTCTAATAGAAACTTTCATGAATAAGTCATTACTCACAGGTGTTCATAATGACTTTACTTTCCATAGCCAGCTAGGATTTAAGGCCAGTCTTCACTTTTTTGTTTGTTTAAAACACACACACACACACACATACACAATGCACAGGTGATAACAAAGTTCTTATGCAAGAACATCTCATGCAAACATTCATTTCATCGTGGAGGAAGATAAAAAGAAAGAGGCACCATGGGGCTCACAGATTCCAACTTGGTTTTTAGAGATGATGAGGAATAACTGAATGGGCAATTTTAAAATAAGCATAACAGCTATTGTGTTCGTTTCACCCCTAGACCCAGTAATTGCAGCCCACTTTCCCAGGTACCAAGTTGATATACCAAATTGACATAAAGGCAGACAAAACTATAATGTGTGTTTCACCAAAATGTTTATAACTACCCCTCACATATTTTCATACTGCTGATCTTCATTGACCTCTACAGTTCTCTGAATCTTGGAACCACATTCAATTTCCCAAGTATATATAGAGAGACTTCTTTTACTTATTCTACTCAACTTCCTGCTCAAATCTAGTCAACATGCACTAAGCTGCCACAATGTTCAACTTCGTGTGAGAAACTCCCTGTAATACCAGGCCTACCAACCAGATCAACTCTAGTCCTTTAGGTAAGATAGGGGCATTTAGACCATTTGATGGCATTCCAATAGAATGCACAGATCACAAGGCAACCACTGTGCAGATAACCAGCTGTGTATTCCACAAACACACTGAAATTCATCATCACTGCATTTTAGTTTACACCCCTTAATTCCTATTGTTGTAGAAAACAATCAAAAGCTTTTTTCTGCATTTGGATATTACATTGTTCAGAAACTTCTTTATTTGTATTGAACCAGAAGTCTAAATATTGACCTCAACTCTGCTTTGCAGGAATGCCTTGAGAAATAAGAGGGTAAATTCATTTGCTGAAGGAGATCACCAAATACTTGAAATTTCTGTCTTTCCAACACACTCCTAGTTAATCCATTAGATTCTTAACTGAGAAAAATGGCCGTTCCCAAAGATAGCTTGATTTTATTTAGACTATTGGCTTTCATAGTGTATGTTTTATGGTTTTCTATGAATATTCACTACCTGCAATAATCTCCACCCACAATAAGCTGCAGTGCCAAAGGGTCCTGCCACTGGCAAGTCATTTGTTTGTCCTAAGCTTTTTTGTTATATTATTTTTACAAATTCCTAAAAGAAATAATTGTCAATAATCAGTTCTTAAGTATTTACTATGTGTTTTACATAATAGAGATAATATTAAATCAGTATATTTTCCATTCCCCTGCAAATCTTTTTGTCCTCAAAATCACATACTCTGACAGGCTCCTACCATTCATGCTAAGTAAGAAAAAATCAACCCAAGAAGAAAGTACAAACTACAACAAATCGATCTTTTGTCAACTCAAAGCTGACTCTCTTGAGTCCTTAGCAAATCTAAGTAAATAGTTTTAAAAGCCAGGATTTGTGAGAACAAAATAGTTTTTCTGAATTATAATAGCTCCCTTTACACATGTTAAAATCCTGGCTGATCTAGACCACGGAAAATATTATTTGTTCTTTTTTTTTTGAGATGGAGCCTCACTTTGTGGCCCAGGCTGGAGTGCAATGGTATGATCTCGGCTCACTGCAAGCTCTGCCTCCCAGGTTCATGCCATTCTCCTGCCTCAGCCTCGCAAGCAGCTGGGACTACAGGCGCCTGCCAGTGCGCCTGGCTAATTTTTTGTATTTTTAGTAGAGATGGGGTTTCACTGTGTTAGCCAGGATGGTCTCGATCTCTTGACCTCATGATCCGCCCACCTCGGCCTCCCAAAGTGCTGGGATTAAAGGCGTGAGCCACCGCACCCGGCCAATTTGTTCATTTTTAAGATAATACCTCCATTGATTGCTCTATTATGACAAGCACTGATTGATATAAGTACTTTGCATGTATTCACTCCTTTCTACCTTACAACAATCTCCATCTCATTTGTTCACTCATGTGTCCTAAGCTCCTAGAACATGGACTGATAGCAGACACAATAAATATATGCTATGTGAATAAACAACTTTATGAAATATATACTGGACAGTATATAATAATGATTAACATTTATCACAAATTTGCCTGGGGCCAGCCTCATAGGTCTCTATCTGTCTTCCTCGCTCCTGATGTCAATTGCCAGCTGCTTCCTGCCCTAAATTTTGAATGATAGCCAGATACTTCCCACATCTGACAAGTGAGTCCTACTGGGTTCTGCCCAAACCCTAACCCTCCTACTACATCACCAGTTGGTTGGAGAAGGAAGGAATCTCCATTTATTGTGAATTTTAGGTTTCAGGTACTGTACTCTTTATTCACTGACTTAATTATCAATACCACGTGCCACACACTGTGCCAAACAGACCTGGATGACAATGAGCAAGACTAAAGTGGCCTCTTTCTTCACAGCCTAGTGGAACCATGCCTTACATGCATTATATTATTCAATTCTACCAGTAAATCTTCAGCTGGCTCCTCCTAGAATTGTTCCCATGTTGTAGATGAGAAAATGAGGCTATGCAAAGTGAGGTAACTTGTTAATTTCACATGACCACGTGGTGAGGTTACATTAAAATATTTAAATATGCAGTTGACTCCAGAGCCAATATGAAGTTTCTCTTCTTTGTCAATTTTTGTCCTACTTTGCCTGCTTTTACTGCAAGGTAACACTCAACTCTCAGTTCTTTCCAAAGTCAGTAAAAGACTTACAGAGAGGACTCAGTAAGAATTAAGCTTAAGATGAAAGCCAAAGCAAAAAGACTTGGCTTTATTGTCTAAAACATAGTTTGCCTGACCCCACCCACCTCAGTTCTTCTCAGGCTTGTGCAGTGAAAGTGGCCCCTTGAGCTATCTCATCTCCATAGCTAAGAACAAGGAAAATGTGCCAAAATGAACAAATACCTCCGTGCCTAGAGTTTCTCAAGATAGAGACAAGTGAGTAGCCAATGACTACCTCCTATAAAAAGTCCTTAAGTGCATGTCTTTTCTGTAGTTCTTAAGGGTGAAAACTTGATCTATCTCCAACTCACTAGTAAGTTATCTAAGTAAGATGTTAAAGGTTTTAAATGTTAATATTCATAAATTAAAATTAGCATATCACTAGAGTCTCCCAAAGATATGAATTCCATTTTCTACTAAGAAGGCTGACTTCCTTAAAATGTTTGCCTATGTTACACCCTACTGTAGCTCAGATAATTCATAATTTCTGAAATTTACAGATGCACAAAGGAAATTTTGTCATCATTGAATTCCTAGCATTGTTTTGGGTTGACCATGGTTTTTTTTCTGCCATTCTCACTTTGTAATTATCATTTATTGTTAATTTAACAGCAACATCAACTTAATCTATTGTGGATTGTTTGGTTTACCATGCAGTATATAATAATGAATATATGCATTTTTTTCTAAATGGTCTGACACTAAGCTTTGACATGCATACATGACAGTTCAAATAAGAATTACACATACTTCACTGATAACACAGATGTATACACCACAACAATTTTTTAAATATATGGTGATGATTGGTGTTGCCCACAAATTTGAGCCATTCAAAATTTCCCATATAGGGTTCTTTTTCTCTTATGGATGAAGAAGCTCCAAATGCACCAAGTTTCCTGCATGTAACTATATACTTTAGACAACATATGAAGAAACAACTACCTCATGTTACCAGAGACTGAACAAAAGAAAAAAGTTCTGCAGAGAAGGAAACACCAGAATAAGTATCACTTTTAAAATAGATCGACCCTGAGGGCAGGCCACTATGGGCACCACTACATAGCTAAAACTCCGATAGAAATCCCAAAAGAAAATTTAGCATCTCTCTGTCCTGAAAAATTAGAAAACAGAGTTCACTGTAACCATAACTGCTGTAAAGTCAGTGGAGGAAGGTCTCAAAAAGGAGAGAACAAGCATGGGAAGCTCCAAATTCTGTGTGTAAACTCCATCCAAGTCTCTGGCTGACTTCTGAATTATGCACACATGTGGCAGGTTATTAACAGCTAAAATAAGAATAATAGAACTGAACTAAAATTTGCATAGATTCCAAAGGGACAAATTTTTCACTTGGAACCCAATTAACTCAACATTCTCTCAGAATGAAAATCTAACACTCTTAAGAAGAATATACAGTATAGAATCTGCACAATATGATAGTGAGAATGTCCAAGATACATTCCAAAATTATTCTACATACAAAGAAACAGGAAAATGTGATCTGTTCTCAAGATACAACATAATCAACAGAGACCAACCCCCAAGATGACCCAGAAGCTGGAAATAGAAAGCAATTATTTTTAAAAGCTATCATAATTTGTGCTCAATAATATAAGGAAAAATATGCTCATAATAAATAAAAATAGAAAATATCAGAAAATTAATAGAAACTGTCAAAAAAAGGAAATCATAGAACTGAAAACACAGTATCTGAAATTTAAAAATTTATGGTATGGACTTAACAGCAGAGTGGAGAACACAGTAGAGTCAGCCAACTTGAAGATAAACAGAAAATATCCAATCTGAAGAAGAAAGACAAAAAAGAAAAGTAAACAAACCCTAAAAACCTATAGAAAAATATCAAACTATCTAACATACATGTAATTAGAGTTGCAAGAGAAGACAACCAACACAGAAAAAGATGTGAGAAAATAATGACTGAAACTTCTCCAGATTTCCTGAAAGACATAAATTTACAGATTCAAGAGCTCAATCAACTCAAAGCAGAATAAATATGAAGAAAATATTACCTAAGCATATCATAGTTAAACTACTAATAATCAAAAGCAAGACAATCTTGAAAGCAGCCAGAGAAAAAAGACACATAGCATGTAAGCGAAACTGATTCAGATGTTTGCTAACTTCTCACCTAAAATAATGGAAGCCAGTAGAGAGTGTATCAGCATCTGTAGAGTGCTAAAAAAAAATAAATACCCACCCAGAATCCTAATCTAGCAAGAATATCCTTCAAGAATGAAGGCAGAATAAAGACATTTTTAGATAGAAAACTAAAATAATTTATCATTTTAAAAGAAATTCTCAAAAAGTTCTTTAGACTGAGGGCTATCAATAACATGAAAACTCAGATCTTCAGGAAGGAATGCAGGTCGTTGGAAGTACTAAATGCCTGGGTAAATATCAAAGATTGTTTTTCCTCTTAATTGTTTTATATGTGAAGATTTAAAGCAAAAATTATACTATCGTCCTTGCAGGTTTGCATATGTGAAAACCATAGCATATCGAGTAGCAGTGGATGAGATGAATCTGTTAGGTTGGTGCAAAGGTAATTGTGGGTTTTGCCATTAAAAGCAGCCAGATGGATGCTGAAAAAAAGGATTGCTTATTTAGCAAATATTTATTGAATTAATATACATGCAATGCATTAATGTTAGCTGCCTAGTACACAGTGGTGAACAAAACAAATTTTGTCTTTTTCATTAAAGCAATAAAAAAATTAGTAAAAGCTTTTGAGCAGAGGAGTAACATGATAAGATTTACATTTACGAAAGCTGTCTCTTTAAAGAATAGGTGGAGAAAGATGAGAATATATGCAGGAAGAAGATGTATAAGGCTATTGCTATGACTCAGGAAAGAGATAAAGATTGCTTGGATGTAGCTACTAAGAGTGAAATTGGAGACACTGCTCTGAAATTAATGAATCTGAGAATAATTTGGAAGAAACTGACAGTATATGGTGATGAACTGGTTATAAGGGGTGAGGAACAGGGAGTGATTCATGGGTGATTCCTAGTTTTCTTAGGAAAAGAAGGCAAAGCAGTCAGGTGAAGATAGTACCATTTGCTGAGCTAAGCAATACTAGCAAAAGTGGGGACCACGAGTTCATTTGGGAATATTTTAAGTTTGGGCTACTCTAATTCCCTGAAAATACCAGGTGCATAGTTTGATGTGTCTAAGTCAATGCATTATACAGCACTCAAGTGTATGTTTCAAAATAAATATTCAATATATATTGATGTGATATATGAACAAATATTCAATATATAACTGACTAAACTGAAATCAGAGGAAAGCAAACAACCATGTATTAAGTGTTGACTCTGACTGGCATTATGACCACCATTCTATCTACATCATCTCATTTTCAACTTTAATATTATGATTTCAATTTTACAGAATGGGGAACAGGCTCAGGGAAATGAAATAACACACAAAAAAAAAAAAAACTGAAGACTCAAAACTAAAACTCATGTCTGCCTCTACAAATCCTTCTGAAGTCTTTGTTCTTGCCCCGTTCCCTCCCACCACCACATAACACTTATTTTATGGAAAATGAAACAGCTTCTTCCACTCTGTCTTAGAAAATCTCTCCCTCTTTTCTTCCCTACGTGCATTTCTTTTCTCCCACTCAAGCAGCGATACTACAGAATGAAATTCAGCAATTTCTCCTCTGCTTCTATTCAAGATTAGGGAAGGAAGCCTGTAGAAAAATAAAAAATAAAAAATAGAAAGTGCTGCCAGTGCTCCATGATTGTGGATACACTCATTTCATGTGTACTCTTCAAAACTTTCAAGGAAGCTGAAATCTAATTTAATCTATTACATGATTCTACTAAATTACTTAACCACATCAAAGCATCAATGGCCTCACACTCTGGGAAGGGACATTGTAAAATGGTTTTCAAATATATAATGCAGTCTCTCAGGTGCCTGAGACAGGGACGCCCATCCCTGAATATAAAGCTTCCCTTACACTTCTGAGATCAAAACAACAGAGCCATTATTTGAAAGGCTGGATGAAATACCAGAGCCATTTCTTATTAGCTTTAGTCATTAAAGAGAATTTAGTAGCCTGGCTATTTATGCCTCTTTTCTTCCTTCTTGGAATAAAAAAAAAAAAAAAAAAAAAAAAAAAAAGGCAATCTTAATGGAATGAAAGGGCGGAAGATTTTAAAGATCAAGATTATGAGTAAATTTCCCACTAATTACATTGTTTTCTGCTTTTAGAAAAGAAAACCAAAACCAGTTTTCCAATTCCCCCTGCCTCTCATACTAAACATTTTAAGAAAGCAAAGGAAAAAAAAAAAAAAAAGATGTTAAGTATATTGTCCGTCACTAAGAGTAAGAGTAAGGACAATTATTACTATACCACTAGTACTACTGTAAATACTAGTGAAAAGTATCCCATGTGAATCTGTTCTCTAGAATGTCAAAAGCATTTTCCCATAAAAAGAATTTTATGAATAAAAGTTGGATCCCCAGTAAGGTCCACAAAACGCAAGCCAGTCACGGTGTTGATATAGATCAGCGTTGAGGCAATATCTAGAAATCTCAGCAACATCAGAATTACATCTCAACTCCCTCTCTCTCTCCTGTCAACAACTATTTTGAAAGTCATGTGATAGTGAGAATTTAGCTTTTGTATGAAGAAAAGAGAAGGCAGTATAGCTTAGTACAGTATGAGCACTAGGACTGGATTACCTAGGTTTGACTCCTGTCACTAAACACTTCCCAGCTCTGAACATAAGACAAGGCCCTTCCCTTTTGTGGGCCTCAGCTCCCACATCCATATAACAGGGATTAAAGTAGAACACTTAGTGTTGTTGTAAGTTATTACTTTAAAACACAGAGAATAATTCCAGGCACGTAGTGAGTACTCAATAAAAATGCTATTGTCTGGGCACAATGCCTCACACCTTTAATCCCAGCACTTTGAGAGGCCGTGGTGGGCAAATCACTTGAGGCCAAGAGTTCAAGACCAGCCTGGACAACATGGTGAAACCCCATCTCTACTAAAAATACAAAAATTAGCTGGGCATGCTGGCAGTCCATAGTCCTAGCTACTCGGGAAGCCAAGGCACGAGAATCACTTGAACCTAAAAGGCAAGGGTTGTAGTAAGCCAAGATCATGCTACCACACTCTAGCCTGGATGACAAAGCAAGCACTGTCTCAAAAAAAAAAAAAAAGAAAGAAAAAAGAAAGAAAGAAAGAAAAGTCCATTATTATTGATACTCTCATACATATTTTATCTCACTTAATCTTTGCCATTATCCCTCAAGATAAATATATTTATCTTCCATGTCATAGATAAAAAGAAACTGAAGCCTAGAGAAGTTACATAATTTTCCAGGGAAACACAGTCATAAAAGATAAATATTTAAAGATAGAGCCAGATTTCTGACCCAGTTCTGATACCCAGACTCCAGGTTCTATCATGTATGGCCATCATGCAATGCCTGTGAAGATGTAGGGTTCTCGAAAACACATCTCTTCCCGTGCCTCCCAATCCCCTTCACTAATTCGTCAGCCATTGACCCCACAGGAAGAAGGAAAGACAGATGACAATTGAAACTCTTTCTCCCTTTCCAGGACCCACAGAAGGAGGAGCCTTCCCCAGCTCCCTGCCCTAGCAAGGGCCAAGCTTCCATAGATATTTGACCTTTGTAAATCAGGCATTCAGAAGTCAAAGAATGCCTGTATTTAAAATTTCTGTTGTGGATTTCTGGCAAATCCATGAGTGTGAGCTCTTGGAAAATGCCACAGGCCTGTGGAAATCCTTGTGGGTATAATTAGCGAGAGAACGTGAAGGTGACTGACCATTTACAGTCACATCATAATGAATTGAAGTATTACAGAAACCATGAAGCCAAAACACAGGGAGGGCTGAAACCCACAAAGTCATCTGGACATAGAGATGTTTTCCAGAAACCAACTGTGAAAGAACTAAGAGGGTGTTCTACTCACAGGCTTGACACTGAGCTGGTCCAGTTTTCCTTCGCATTCAGAGGCAGAGGCTGGAGAAAAGAGAAGAAAACCCAGAGATGAGGAAAAAAAGCGTTCAAAGCCTGGAAAACAGATCTCGTGGCAGTGGGTTTCCTTAGGAACAAGATGGGAACAAAAGGATTTTCCCTGATTTCTGGGAGCCTCTCACAGCGCCCAAACACTTCCTAATTGTTTTGAAAATGTAGTTTTGATTACGAGGAAGGTTCTTTTAAGGAATTACAGAATCTCAAAACCTTAAGAGGGATTGGCCTTAACGGAGCACTTACCATGTGTCAGGCATTGTGCTCCCACCATAAATCTTCCAACAACCCTGTAATTATTGTCCTTGCATTACAGAGGAGGCTCAGAGAGGGTTAAGTCCCGCCCAGGGTCACAGAGCCAGGATGCAGGACCCTGGCTCCCAGCCTGCCTGACACCATAGGCAGAGGCCTTGCTCACTCACAGTCACTGACTTCCTTTGAAGTCATTTTGTCCAAGCTTCAGTACCCTGTGCAAGTGCCCTGAACAGCACCCCCAATGGGTTGTTTTTCAGTTTCAGTTTGAATAACTGCTACAAAAAGAAGCTCACTACTCCTTTTTATTGCAGTAAAATACACATAAAGATAACCAATTTATTTGTGTGTGTGGGTACACAGTAGGTGTATATATTTATAGTTTCCATGAGTTGTTTTGATAACAGGCATGCAATACATAACAATCACATCAGGGTAAATGGGGTGTCCGTCACCTCAAGCATTTATACTTTGTGTTTCAAGCAATCCAATTATATTTTGAATCATTTCAAAATGTACAATTAAATTATGTTTGACTATAGTCACTGTGTTGTGCTAGAAAATACTAGGTCTTATTCATTCTTTCTGTTTTTTTGTACCCACTAACCATCCCCATTTGCCACTCCCCACTGTCCCACTACCTTCCCCAGCCTCTGGTAACAGTCCTTCTGTTCTCTATCTCCATGAACTCAATTACTTTAATTTTTAGCTCCCACAAATAAGTGAGAATATGCAATGTTTGTCTTTCTGTGCCTGGTTTATTTCACTTACCATAACGACCTCCAGTTCCATGTATGTTGCTGCAAATGACAGGATCTCCTTCTTTTTACAGCTGAATAGTACTCCATTTTGTATATGTACCACCTTGTCTTTATCCATTTGTCTGCTGATGTACACTTAGGTTGCTTCCAAATCTTGGCTATTATGAATAGAGCTGTAATGAACACAGGAGTGAAGATATCTCTTCAACATATTGATTTCCTTTCTTTTGGGTGTATTCCTAGCAGTGAGATTGCTGGATCATATGATAGCTCTATTTTTAGTTAGTAGAGGAACCTCCAAAGTGTTCTCTATAGTGCTTATAGTAATCTACATTCCCACCAACTATATGCAAAGGTTCAAAGGTAACCATTTTAAAACAAACAATTCAGTAGCATTTAGTACATTCATAAGTTTGTACAAACACTACCACTATGTAGTTGCAGAAAATTATCATCATCCCAAAAGGAAACCCCATACCCATTAAGCTGCCGCTTCCCATTCTCCATTCCCTCAGTCAATAATTTGCTTTCTGTCTTTATGATTTGCTTATTCTGGATGGCTCACATAAATGGAATCATACAATATGTGGCCTTCTTATCTGACTTCTTTAACTCAATATAATGCTTTCAAGGTTCACCCATGTTGTAGCCTGTATCAGTACTTCATTCCTTCTAAGGCCGAGTAATAGTGCAGTTTATGGATACCACATTTTTAAACACTTGTTTTCAATAATTTTATGTATGTAACTAGGAGCAGGATTATTGGTTTATATGAGAATTCTATGGTTAACTTACTAAGGAACCACCAAACTGTTTTCCACCATAGCTGTACCATTTTACATTCCCACCAGCAATGCATGAAGGTTCCAATTTCTCTACCTCCTCACCAACACTTGATATTTTCTGTTTTGTTTTGTTTTGTTAATTAGAGCCATCCCAGTGCATGTGAAGGAGTATCTCATTGTGGTTTTGATTCACATTTCCCTAATGACTAATGACATCGAGCATCTTTTCACGTGCTCATGGCCATTGATATATCTCCTTTGGAGAAATGTATATTCAAGTCTTTTCCCTATTTTCTTAACTGGGCCATTTGCTTTTGTTGTTGAGTTATAATTCTTTATATATTATGGATATTTGTCCCCTTTTTTTTTTTTTGAGACAGAGTCTCGCTGTGTGGCCCAAGCTGGAGTGCAGTGGCACGATCTTGGCTCACTGCAAGTTCCGCCTTCCGGGTTCACACCATCCTCCTGCCTCAGCCTCCTGAGTAACTGGGACTACAGCCACCCACCACCACACCTGGTTACTTTTTCGTATTTTTTTTAGTAGAGACCAGGTTTCACTGTGTTAGCCAGGATGGTCTTCATCTCCTGACCTTGTGATCCGCCCACCTCGGCCTCCCAAAGTGCTGGGATTACAGGCATGGAGCCACCACGCCTGGCTGATATTTGACGTTAAACAGGTATACTATTTGGAAATACTTTCCTCCATTCTGTCTTCTCACTCTCTTGATATTGGCCTTTGATTCAATGAAGTTTTTAATTTTGATGAAGTCAGATTTATCTATTTTTTCTTGTATGGCTTATACTTTTGGTGTCATGTCTAAGAAATCAGTGCCAAAGCCAAGGTCAGGTAGATTACTCCATGTTTTCTTCTAAGTATTGTATAGTTTCAGCTCCTACATTTAAGTCCATTTTGACTTAATTTTTGTATATAGTGCTAGGTAGGAATTTAATTTTGCTTTTTTTCCTATGGATACACAGTTGTCCCAGCACCTTTTGTTGAAAGGGCTGTTATTTTCCTATTAAGTATTCATGGCACCCTTGCTAAAAATCAATTGACGATATGTGAACGGGCTTATTCCTAAACTCTTAATTCTGTACCATTGATCTATATGTCTATCCCTATGGTATTACCACACTGATTTTATTAACTAATTTATTTATTGATTGATTGATGGAGTCTCCCTCTGTCACCAGGCTGGAGTGCAGTGGCATGATCTTGGCTCACTGCAACCTCCGTCTCCTGGGTTCAAGTGATTTTCCTGCCTCAGCCTCCCGAGTAGCTGGGACTACAGGCACGCACCACCACATCCAGCTAATTTTTTTATTTTTAGTACAGATGGGGTCCCACCATGTTGGCCAGGATGGTCTCAATCTCTTGACCTCATGATCCACCCACCTCAGCCTCCCAAATGCTGGGATTACAGGCATGAGCCACCACGCCCAGTCACCACACTGATTTTAAAACTGTAGCCCACTACTTTTTAAGGCAGCCTACTCAGCCTTCAGATATCCCTGCCCCTTGTTAGAAAGTTATTTCTCACCCTGTTGCTGAAATATCCTCCATGATAGTACTAACCACTGATCCTAATTCTGCCCTCTAGGGTCTCATTATCAACAACAACATGATCACCAACTTTTCTAAAGCTCTGATTGCTTTCCAGGTATGTCCTAGGTGTTTTATATGTATTATTTATCACATTGTGTCTTCAAACACTATATGTACAATTATTACCCTCTGGAAGAGGTAAAGAAACTGGCATAGAGAGGTTAAATGACCAACCCACTCACAGTTACATAGTAAGTGGCAGATCCAGGATGCAAACCAGTCATCATTTCAGTATTCCAGTTCATGCTTTTAACCTACAGAGCAGTAGAACTGATTCATTGTGTACTTTCCGGGTCAAGCCCTGTGCTAAGGGCAAGAAGTGCAAAGGTAAATAGGTCACTACCCCTGGATCATGGAGTTCAATAATTAGCAGAGGAAAAAAAAATAGTCAACATAAAGTTTGCCTGTGGAGGGTGTTCCAATGCAGGAATACCAATGATAGATGTTTTCCCTGGGAAAGTAGAAGATGTCACAGGAAAGGTGAACTTCAGGATAAATCTTGATGCACAAGCAGGAATTTGGTAGAGCACAAGGGGGAAGAGCAGTAGAGGCATGATCTATTGTAAACCAATCCTGTAAGATACAAATATGTTTTGATGATTATCAGTTAACGACTTTACATATTTTCCTCCAATAATGTCATCTTGATGAAGTCAGTTTCTTAATTCTGTATACAAAATCCTTTTGAACTCTGAACCTCTCTGATACATATTTGCTTTAATTCCACCTTTGTATTCCCAGAAAATAAGATACCTTTGTCTTTCATATGGTCGTCCAAGTGTCTATACTGACCAAAAATACATCAAAGTCTTGAGATGCTTTCATTTTCTTAAGGAAAATACTTTCTTTTTAAATTTTGAAGGATCACCACCAGCTCTCAATCTTAATCAGCTCATAATAAATTCCTTGGGGAAAAAATAGCTTTCTTCTAAATCCTGGATTCCTCCTGTCCCTAAAATAATGAAAGATATTGTAGGAAAATCATAGGCTAAGTTATAATATGTCAAATTTGTTCATAATAGCAGCTCACTTGAGAGGCTAAGTAAAGACCTCAGAGGGATAACACAGACCTGTGTCCTTTGAAATCTCCCATTTCCCAGAGCCTTGAATTGTGTTTTTCTGGAAGTCCCTTAGCTGCTGGCTCAACTCATACATGATCTGTACTCTTCTTGGGTAAACTTGTTAAACAGAGAGAGAGGTACAGAGCCCCTGAGGGACTATCAGTTAAAATGCTCGCCATGACCTGGTGAGGGGATGGTTCTAGGATAGTGCTTTGCTAAGTAGCCAATCTGTCAAAGGCTTGTATTTTTCCAAGATGTGATAAGGCGATTACATCACAATGTAAATTCATGCGTTGCTTTTTTCATCCAAAAAGTCTTGCTACAAAAAGTATATAAGTATAATCAAGCAGTGTGCTTAATTACAAAGTTGATTTTTAGTTTGGCTCAAGGTCTTTTTCTCATCGCAGAACAGTAACAGCTTATAAATTGACAGGGTCCAGGGACCACTCTTTGAGGAGTTCAGATCTTGGAGAAAAAGTCTTCTCAAAAAGGGGGTAGATTTCACTCTCTCTTCCTTATCGTCAACTTTGTCACCCAGGGTGCAAAAAAAGTGATGTTTTTCTTCATTCAGGGAACCACCCACAAATCTACAAACTGTTAGTCCCGCCTTCTTAGCCAATCTAGGGATTTATATAACTCAGGTGCAGCATGGGACAATAGAAAGCACACAGGGTCTGGGGTTATGCAAACCAAATTTCAAAGCCAATTTTTTCCACCCACTATCTTTGTGACATTAAACAATATCCTACTTCTAAACTTTAATGTCCTTATCTGTAAGTGGGATAGTAATACCTACCTAACAAATGTTTTCAATTAAATTTATAAATATGTATCAAGTGCAAATGTCATGTATGGAACAGAAAATTCAAATTTTTCCTACTCTTACCTCCTTCTCCCCTTGCTCTTCCTTCTTGCCCTTATTAATTCCAGGGAAACCTTCTATAAGAATAGATCAGTATACTCTGTCCCTGCTGTTATTATTAATGGTTACATTGATTGAACTATAAAATATCAGTCCCTCTTACCTAAGACCCAGATCCCTCCTTCAAATAGTTTGATTTCAAGCCCTAGTTGTAACTTAACTTGTCATTCCCCGTTCTTGCCCAAGGTATCCTAGCTATAGCAACAGAAACTCTGACTTTTCACATTTTTATATCTATTTTTGTTTCTCTAACCATTTATTTTCCTTCTTTCTAATTATTCCAAGTATAGATTATAAAAAACTTTAGGAATCAAACTCTACTAATGTCTCCAGCACATGGACCCTTGCCTCTCACCACTCTGTGCCCCATTCCACCCTCACCATCCAAACTAACCCAAGTCCACGGTATCACTGCTAATATAAATACTCCCATTCTTCAACAAAAACTTCGACTCTCTGGACCACTGATGCTCTCCTGAGCATCAAGTAACTCTACATTGACCTAGAATACTGAGAAAGATCATTCTTCAATAGAGTCTTGACGTCATACATACATGCTCATATTAGCATTCCCAAAATGAGTTTTCCATCCATTTCCCACAGTTCCTGAACCTTTTCCATTATAAATCTTTCCATTGATAAAGAAATGTACTCAAAGATCAAATATCTATGCCTGTAAAGAAGTAAGTAGAGGCCAGGTGCAGTGGCATGCACCTGTAATACCAGCACTTTAGGAAGCCGAGGTGGGCAGATTGCTTGAGCTCAGGAATTCTAGACCAGCCTGGGCAACATGGTGAAACCATCTCTACAAAACATACAAAAATTAGCCAGATGTGGTGGTGTGCACCTGTAGTCCCAGCTACTCAGGAGGCTGAGGTGGGAGAATTGCTTGAGCCTGGAAGGTCGAGTTGCAGTGAGCCATGACTGCACCACTGCACTCCAGCCTGGGCAATAGAATGGAGACCCTGTTTAAAAAAAAAAAAAAAAAAAAGGAGTAAATAGAGAACTACATTTATTGCTAGGCATTTAATACAGACTGTCTCACTTTATCCCCCAGAACAACACAATAGGGTAATTATTAGCCAATAGGGTTTTTATCCCCCAGAACAACCCAATAGGGTAATTATTAGGGTAATAATGCCCCCTAGTCCCATTTTACATATGAGAAACTAAGATTTATAGAGTTTAGAAGTGGCAGAATTAATATTTAAACCCAGGACAGCCTAGTCTTCAGCAGGAATCCCTTTGATAGCTTCCTTGAAAAGGGAACATTCAGTTTATGTTTAACCACATCCTGGGACTGAAAGCTCATAATCTCCACATTTGACCTAACCCATCATGGAACTTCTCTGATTCTTTGAAAGTGTTGGCGTCTAACAATGAAGGCGTTCTGGAAATAAAATGGGCTGCTTCAGGGGAGTGGTGATCTCCCCATCCAAGCACTGTCTCAGCTGCCTGAAGGCCTTTGGTTCGTTTCAAATGGAGATTCTCAGTCCCTATTTAGCTAAGCCATTCTCATGTGCAACACACCAAAGGTGATAATCCAGGGCCAATCTGAATTCTTAAATCACTCTATAAAAGCAAGAAGGACAAAACTGGTAAGAAAAGCCATGTTTACTTTGCCACTCTTCCCAAAGGCAAGGGCATTGCAAGCAATGGAGAATAAGGGGAAAATTAAACTATAAAGAAATATTTGACAGTGTTTCTTTAATCGTGGTCTACACCTGCTGATCCAGCCAAAAGCAAGGGGGCAGAGGTGATCTTTGCTATGCCACAGTGAATAATGCAATCATATTTTTGATACCAAACTACATTTAACTGCCATTTAAATCCTGCCTGCCTCAATACCACACCTCATTATCTCACAGGAAATGTACAGCTTCTGGAAAGTCAAAAGTGGTCAGATCTGTGCCTCCAAATGAGACACAAAGCGGAGAGTCGTATGTTTGCTTCACCAGCCAGTACAGCTTCCTAAGTGCACATAACAAGCCTTGCCCAGCTATCCTTGGCACTAACTTGTTGTGGACATAGGGCAAAACACTCTACCTCTCTGAGATTCCATTTCTACTTCAAAATGGGAGCTGGGATATCATTATTCCCATTTTACAAATGAGGAAAATCAGAAAAGTTTGCAAATTGCTCAGGATCATAGTCAAATATCTAGTCAAAGGGAATCTGGACATCAAACCCAACCGTCTTGACTCACAAGCATGCTTTTCCAAAAACAAGAAAAGGGCTCTAACACCATGGCTCTGTGGTACTTTGCTAGAAGTTATAGGTTCAGAAACCCTTAACAATGGCTTCCACAATTTGAGATATCTTAATCTCAACAGACTGAACAGCCCAGATTCCCAAAAGAGGAAAAATGTGTGAAATAAACACAACTTTGTAAATGTTCAAGATTGATTTCAGGGAGTACAGTGGGGGTAGCTGAGGCGATTGGTACAGAAATGCAAAGAGAATGTTTCCTCAATCTCTTTGGACAGCAGGAGGAGGGTGATTTGGAAATGATTGCCTGAATTGAGAAGAAGGAAGAAGTACATTGGGTCATTTTTGCCTTGTTTCTAGCTGCATGAATTGAAAAGCCGGGCCCAGGTTCAATGCATCATTCTTGAAGCAGTGAACAAAATCCCTCTTTGTTCCCCAGTGAAACTTATCTCTGAAGAGCTGCACTACTTCCTGTGAGATATAGCCCTGCAGATGTGTCGTGGGAGACCCGCCCGGCTGCACTGCCTACCATAAAAGTGCAAGAATGGGCACTTTGTACTGCTGGACTGAATATGACACTCACTCCTCTGATCCCCACTGGGGTTACCAAGTGGGCAAAACTTCCCGCTTAGAGGAGAGGTCATAGGCAGCAGGGGGAGTGTGTGATTTTGTTTTGTTCCTTTGTGAATTTGTTTGGTTATTTATAGAGCTAAAGGAGAAAGCAAAGGAGCACAATGTAGCACAGTGTTTTTCAAAGTGTGTTCCATGGAACCCTTTTGAGGGTTGCAGACCTCAGGGGTGGAGGCAGAGGATGTAGCAGGCGCTGTCCAGGGCCTTCTGTCTCCCTCACCCCCTACACTAACTACAACCTTTAGAGCAGTTCTACTTCTAACCACGTAATGTGGTGGGCTGAGACTGTTTCGTTCAAAGACTTTCACAGTCAAAAAAGTGTTTGAAAAACACAGATGCCATAGGAAGATCCTATAAAAGAATCATCCAGAATTCTATTCTCAATTTTCTTAAAATATAGACGTGTAATTTTGAGTCTTTCATTTCAACCCTGATCTTAGTCTCTTCATCAATAGAATGAGGAGGTTCTGACAGCATAAAACTTTTAAGTGTGAACACTCCACTATACTTATAATACTTATCAGACTGATTCCAACTGAGAGGATCCTCCACATGCATTCACATTGATAGATATTTATTAACATACACTTAGAGTCAGTCATCATCTTAATCTTGGGGAGGCAAAAATGGAAAACAAAATGCCTGCCAAGAATAAGTTCACAATCTGAGCTATAAACAGGAACCTAATTTAATTATTACAATAAAAGATGAAAGGTGCTATGTTCACAGAAGGGGTAGTTATTTCGAACTGTGGATACTAAAATGTTTTCTGGGAGAACTGTTGAACTAACTCAGGTATCAAAGTAGCCTCAGACCTTAAATAAGCAATCTACTCTGATGTAGGCCCGAAGACTAAAGAAGGAACACAGGACACTCACTATAAGAGATAGGCAAAGGATAGCTAAAATGAGAGCAACCCTAGGTGACAATAATTTAGTGTCCAGGATAGTGTTCAAATCAGCCATCATAGGTTACCTATTTAGAAGGTGCTAAAAGGAGGAAGGGCTCCAAAAGGGAGAAAAGTAAACATTTCCAAAATGCTTACCTTTACTCTCGCCATCCCTAAGTTAAGGGCTCATGGGCTGATCCTTTGCACTGGACAAAATGCAACTGTGTTATATCAGGAGCTTAAGTGATGGCCCAGTGGTTCAGGTGAAATGATTTAATTAAAAGAACACATAAAACAAACACATCTGGGCTATATCCCAGGCCCACCACCCACTAGCTGTGTGATTTGGGGCAATTTGTTTAACTTTTGTTATCCTGTCTTTCTCCATTTGTAAAATGAAATGGTAATACCTACTTTCTGGGATTAGTTTGCCACCCTGGTCTGGAGTTTCCTCATGGATAAAATTCATGAATTATATTAGATGTTCTCTGAGGTCCTTTCAAGCATTAAAGTAGTTTTTCTGAAATTGTTACTAGAGTAGAAGGAAGTCTTTCAGTGTGAGCTGAACTTTCACCACAAAAAAGAGATAGTAGAAAAAGCATCAAATGCTTTGGAATACTTTAGATCAAAGGAAGAATTGGTTACAATAAAATAAATACAGCTTTCTCCCAGAAAAAAAAAAAATCAGAAAAGAAGGAAACTCCCTGTAAGATGATTTAATTTTCCATTAACGTACAGTAAGAGACTCTTTCTGACACTCCTAAAATTAAGTGGGTACCAGCAGACAGTACATGATACACAGAAAGCCACTGTTGGTGCTATTAAAATTTATGGGCTATTTAAACAGTGCTCTTATAAGGGACATTAATTTTTCTCCAGTGGGAAAAATGAGCTATATAAAATTGATGTCTAGATAATCAAAAACTGGGAAAAGACGGTGCAGTTGGGAAAAAATAACAAGAGAGCATCAAAATTTTCTAATTCTGTGTTCATGTAGTAACTATTAATGGCATAAGATACGAATGTATTTATGCTGGATTGTTCTATTGTCAACTTGTTAAACTGGAAACTTTGTGTCCTAGAATTGCTTCTTAACATGATTCTGAGTTCAGGTCAGTCAAAAGAGGAACTTGTGTGAGATTTGAGTAACAGAGGTGGAATAATGAGCATTACTCTTTGAAGGTCATATTGTGGTCAGACACACAGACAGACACAGAGATCCAGTGGTTTCCAGTTTATCCTCACTCTTCTCCTATTCATGTCCAATTCTTCTTCCATACCCCAGGCTTTGTTGAACAATGGCAGCCCCAGGCTTACTGTCAAGACACTACTGGGAGAGTCACACATGCAGTAGCTACACAGAGGCAACGACTTCTCGCTGATTTCACTGTGAGCTGCTTCCTCATAGTCCTACCTCAGTGGCTGGTCATGCTTGCCTTCTTGGGTACCCCTGCAAGCTCCAGCTTGTCCGGTTGCACCAATGCTTCAAAAAGATCGGTTAGTGACACATTTCTCTGATACATCAGCCCTCTTTTGGGACCTTCATTTCGTCAGCTCCTTCCACAATTGTATAAAGCCTAATTCCTATAACTAATCCCTTATCCAAACACTCATAGGAGCTCTGCTTCCCTGACTTGTCCCTGGCCAAAAAAGAAAATTTTGCATAAAAGTCAAAAGCTGCCATAACATAAAACAAAATATATGGCATTGCCTTTGAGACTGGCAAGCAAACAGAGGTTGGAAGAGCAATTAGGACATTGTTTTCAGGGACTAAAAGAGCAGTGATCAATTGTTCTTGGAGGGCAGATAAGGAGCAAAACATATCATGTAATAGTGAAACAATTGGCAAAGCTGTCACTTGTGGTAATTTGGAAGACAGACTATATACCCAATAATCTGGTGGACCTGCCTAAAAAGATTTCCAAGCAGACTTTTTTGTTTTAATTGAGGCAGGGTCTTGCTCTGTCACCCAGGCTGGAGTGCAGTGGCACAATCACAGCTCACTGCAGCCTCAACCCTCCAGGCCAAAGTGATCCTCCCAGCCCAGTCACCCGAGTAGCTGAGACCACAGGTACACAACACCACACCTGGTTAATTTTTCCCATTTTTTTGTAGAAGCAATGTCTCACTTTGTTGCCCAGGCTGGTTTCAAACTCCTGGACTCAAGTGATCTTCCCATTTTGCTCTCCCAAAGTGCTTGGATTACCAGCGTGAGCCACCATGCCTTTCGAAAGCCTCACTTGGCATCTTTTTATCTACATACAATAAGGTGCATTAACAGAGATAAGAACTAAAGAGAAAAATGACCAATCTTCAAACAGAAGCCTTTTCATCTATATGCAAACCATACTGCTATGAGCAAACACTTTGTGTGTGTGCATGCATGCACATCTCAGGATTTACTGAATTGTAAAATAAAACTGTTTCACATTCCCCTAGTCTCTTGAACCAGTAAAACATTCTAAAATAAAGAATTGGCCTCAGGGTCATGTAAACTAAGCATGTGGTAATAAGATGCTTTATTAAGACCTCAGGAAAATTTAAGTCAGTGACTAATAGGTTTCCTCAGTTAGCAAAATGAGGGTTAAATATCTTAAGGATATCGACCAATAAGACTCACATTTGCACCATAAGATGAAAGTATTTCTCAAAAAGACATATTGATATGTCTTCGGGACATGGACTAATAAGGTACATAGGAAACTCAAAAAAATTGTAACAGACTTGTACTAAGAAAAGCACTGCAAAAATGAACTGAAAAAAAGGGAAACCATTCAAAATGAAAAGAGCCCCCTGATTCCAAAACTTTCTTTTTTTAAAACTTTACTTTTAAGTTCAGGGGTACATGTGCAGGTTTGTTACATAGGTAAACTTGTGTCATTGGGGTTCAATGTACAGATTATTTTATCACTCAGATATTAAGCCTAGTCCCCATTAATTATTTTTCCTGATCCTCTTCTCCTCCCATCCTTCACCCTCCAACAGGCCCCAGTGTTTATTGTCCCGTTCTATGTGTTCACGTATTCTCATCATTTAGCTCCCACTTATAAGTGAGAACATACACTATTTGGTTTTCTGCTCCTGCATTAGGTAAGGATAATGGCTGGCTCTGGAAATTTTTATGTAGAAATAGACTGATAATAGGCTCATCTGCATACACAGGCCATCACTTATCAAAAAAAGAAAGACCTCAGAGAGCTCTACTGAAAAAAAAGAAATGAAAAGCAAAGGAGAACAGTGAGTTAGAGAACCACACTCAGGGAGCAGAACTGAATCCTAGTCAAGAAACATATTTTACTACTGGAGTAGGGTGGTCTGACATGTACCCTGCTAGATTCCAGAATTTCTGTGGATCAGCTAATGCTATTTACCTTCCAAACCTCTCCTTTTCAAATGTGCATGTCTTTTGCAGTTATCCTTTCTTAATATCACTATTGTATGTGGGGTATATGAGGGAAAGAGTCTTTGTCTTTTTAGTTCATAGGACTCTGGATCAAGAACAACCACCCACAAGGAGCCACATTAGAAAAATCTCATCTCCAACTAGACCTGATGCAGACAATGAGATAATAGACTTCAAGCCTATGCCAAAATGGGATGAGGCTTTGGAACTCTTTGGAGAGAATGGATATATTTCGTATATGGGAGGAATATAAATAAGTGTGGCCAGAGGATATACTCAGGAGGGAGGGTGAAAAAATGGCTACAAATCCTTTGAAGTTCCTACCACCAAGGCAGAAAGTCTATTTCTACACCTCTTTCATCTGGGATGACCTTGCAACTTCCAAGGTAAAGAGCAAGAAAAGTTTATTTTTTATTTTTTGTCTTTTTTAGCTTCTTAGTGCTTCTGCTCTCATCATTGGCAATGTACAGTTTTCATTCTTACCTTGTACCCTCTTAGAACACTATCACTCTATGAATAGACCCCAGGCTAGCCTCCTTGGGGATAAAATATTACATGGTAAGAAAGACAAGTAGAGATAGAGAAAAGCAGTATTCCCAACTGCTGCAGCCACCCTAGATGAGTCCCAGTTGTGCCTCAGATATATGAAGGGGCCATCTGGACCAGACACTTCCTAGAAAACCCACCAATTATCTGAAATTGCATGAGCCCAGTCCAAATTGCCAACCCACAGAATCATGAATAAATAAATGGCTTCTTGAAAAACCACTAATTTTTAGGTGGTTTGTTGTATAGCAATGGAAAACTGAGGTAGTTTCAGCAACACAAAACTTTACAACTGGAAATCTGGAATTGATTGTCTGGACTAGGGACTAGGGTAAGACAAGTGAGTTGCTTAGATGCAAACGTTAAGGAGACATTCACTCTCAGGGTGGTACAAGTGCTCCTTATGTTTTATACCCTAGGTATTTGTAGTCTCTTCCCTAAATCTAGCCCCTGGTTTTCTAATCTGACTCAATACAAAGGCATTACTGACCAAATTGTCAGTGGTAAAAGGGACACTGTTAATCCACAGCATGAAGTGGAAAATTGTTCCCTAAATTATCATCTGTACCACCTGGAATCAAGTGCCTATGGGAGAGAAGGTCTTTGGGTGACCAACTAGCTGCTGCCATAGAATATTTTAGTAAAAACAAAGAGTTGGTATGTTGTTCCTAAGAGTTATGGAGACCTTGGTGAGGGAAAGGAAATGATGAACTTAGGGCTTTAAATTCTCAGTTATACATCTGGTTAAAGAGCCAGAATGCTTCTATACTAAAAGAAACCCTATCTCTTATAACCACAGGTAGAGATTTCGGAAAACGAAAAATCTAATCCTAAAGGTACCTGAACTACAACACAAAATGTATCATAAGCTTATAGGATCTCTTGTATTACTGTTATGGTATTGAATGGGAAAGGGTGATGAGACTCTTGAGAAAAGGATGGTCCATGTGGGCAGATTCCAGTGAAGTTGAGGACCTTGACCAAACTCAATTCTTCTGAGGATCCTTTGTCAGTAGAAACAATACTGCATCCATGATGCTTTTAGAAAAAAGCACGGTAAAGGAACTGAAACACATGTTGTATCAAGAACACAGCTGGAAATGAGGTTGCTTTGCCTAGGAAATAATACACAAACAAGAACTTGAGAGTTGATACAAATTATATGAGACATAATCCAAGGCTACAGTAATGAAAACAGCATGGTACTGGTACAAAAACAGACACATAGACCAATGGAATAGGTTATAGAACCCAGAAATAAAGTCACATACCTACAACCACCTGATCTTTGACAAAGCCAACAATAGCAAACAATGGGGAAAGGACTCCCTATTTAATAATGATGCCGTGATAACTGGCTACCCATTTGCGGAAGATGAAAACTAGACCTCTACCTTTTACCATATATGAAAACCAACTCGAGATGGATTAAAGACTTAAATGTAAAACTATAAAAACCCTAGAAGAAAACCTAGAAAATATCATTCTGGACATTGGCCCTGGCAAAGACTTCCTGATGAAGACTCCAAAAACAATTGCAACAAAAACAAAAATTGACAAGTGGGACCTAATTAAACTAAAGAGCTTCTGCACAGCAAAGGAAACCATCAACAGAGTAAACTACAGAATGGGAGAAAATATTTGCAAACTATGCATCTGATGAAAGTCTAATATCCAGACTTTGTAAGGAACTTAAATCAACAAGCAAAAAATAAACAATCTAATTAAAATATTGGCAAAGGACATGCACAGACACTTCTCAAAAGAAGACATACACATAGCCAACACACATATTAAAAAAATGCTCAATATTATTAATCATTAGGGAAATGCATATCAAAACCAAAATGGGATACCATTGCACACCAGTCGGAATTGCTACTATTAAAAAGTCAAAAAAAAAAGAAAGGACAAATGTTGGCAAGGTTACAGAAAAAAGGGAATGCTTATACACTGCTGGTGGGAACGTAAATTAGTGCAGCCACTGTGGAAAGTAGTCTGGAGATTTCTCAAAGAACTTAAAATAGAACTACCATTCAACCCAGCAATACTATTACTGGGTATATACCCAAAGGAATATAAATTGTTCTACCATAAAGACACATGCATGCATATGTTCATTGCAGCATTATTCACAATAGAAAAGGCATGAAAACAACCCAGGTGCCCATAAACAGTGGACTGGATAAAGAAAATGTGGTACATATACACCATGGGATACTATGCAGCCATAAAAAATAATGAAATCATGTCCTTGGAAGCAACACAGATGGAGCTGGAGGCCATAATCCTAAGCAAATTAAGGCAGGAACAGAAAACCAAATGCTGCATGTTCTCACTTATAAGTGGGAGCCAAATAATCAGTACACAATGGACATAAAAAAGGGAATGAATAATAGACTCCAGGGTCTACATGGTGGTGAAGGGCGAGAGTCGGGGGTGGTTGAAAAACCTACCTTTCAGTATTATGCCGATTACCTGGGTGACAACATTATCTGTGCACCAAGCACCCACAACATTCAATTTGCTGATGTAACAAATCTGCTCATCTATCCCCTGAACCTAAAATAAAAATGGAAAAAAAAAAAAAAACAGGCTCTGCTTCCAAAATTCAAGTGAATTGATTATGTCACAAAAGATCTAGAGGTTAGAAATGAGATTCATGTTTCGGCAACATTGTAAAACAGACCAATGACTCAGTTGTGTTTTCATTAGACTCCATTTTCTTATTTTTTATTTTTTGGCTATGGGCAAATGCTCATAAAATGAGGTATTATTTGAATATATGAATGCAAATTCAAGAAAGCCAGCAAAGCAGGTGAATAGTTTATAAGTGTACAAAATGAACTAAGCCCTTCTTCAGCCACTCAGTATGTATACATACCAAAAGCCACATAATTACACAGTAATTATGCAATTTCTAACTTGAGGCTTCAATATCCGCACTGAAAATTATGTACCAGTCATATTTGGAACTGTTATAAGGTTTTAGAGAGGAATGAAATTACCATGAATTAGCAACTTGTTGGCATCTTTAAGAAGACTTTAAATATTTAGTGTTGAAATGGACATGTTACAAGGGTCTGCATATGCATTAGCAACACATATCATATGTGCATTTGCATTGTATTTATAAGTCTGTGTTTGCATGAATATGGATCTATTTACCTCACTGTTGTAAACATTCACAAAGATTACATCCTTTTTATTTTAGGTAAAAGTTTTGTTTTTCTAAATGTGTTTAGCCTGCACAATTTAGCTCAAGTGTTTCATTAATAAAATTTAAATGAGTTTAAAATAAAATGAAGAAAAAAACTTTGTAAGAAACTAGTATTCTGTTACTCTGTAAATCCTAGCTCTGAAAGTTGTAGGCACTTAGCTAGCAGACAGGCCTAACGCGAGCTTCACAGAGACTAACAGGGTCCTTGGCACACAAAGTGCTCAACCAGTGAGTGGTGAATAGATGAATGAATGAATATAAAAGTGGTTCATGTGAGCTTTGGGCTAGACTTAAGATCCCTTTTCCAAATAAGGAAACACTGAGCGATATTCAGAAGATGCCAACGGAGATCTAGAAACAAGAGGTGCATATCCAAGCTATGGACTTGGACCTAAGCTATTTTTCATTGTATTATGAAATTTTGGACATAAGCTATTATGTTATTATAATATTCATAATATGATTTCATATTATGAAATTTTGGACATATTATTATGGATTTTGGACATAAGCTATTTTTCATTGTAACGAACATCGTTCCTCAACTAGCACCTACTCACACATGGCATGGGAGTAAAGTAAACATGGTAAAATAGAAAATCCCACCACTGTAGGATCCCTCTGCAACAGCCTGGACTCTCACCTTCCCTCTAAAAATGCCTCAAATAGTAGGAGAAAAAAATACAGATGAATGAGAGTTTGGGTTCTCCAGTTCTTCGCCATCTCCACAAAGTGGAATCTATTCACTTCCCTAAGGAAAGCACAGCCAGCAAGAGCAGCAGTAGCATTTCCTAAAAACCTGTCGTGGGTAGACTTTCCTCATAGTGGGACATAATGATGGAGACAGCATTGTTTCTTCTCTCACAGATGAGAATATGTATTATAATTAGAGGAAATTACAGGAGAAGCAGTCACTGAGAGCTGGAGCAACAAAGGGAGGTTCTGCAGACAAAGTCAGTCATTACTGGGCAATAAAAGATACAGTGGGCAAGAACAGTAGGGCCATGTTAGATAGTATAGTCCATGAGAATCACAAAATTTGAGTTAGGAGTAGGTATGGACACTGGACACTGAGTAGACTAGTGTGACTGGACAAACAGGGGCAGGGAAACAATTGGAAATCAAGTCTTGCATGTTTCCCTTAAGCCAATTGTTCTCAGTTTTGGCTATTCATTAAAATCACCTGAGAAGCTTTTTGAAAAACAGACCATATATGGATCCCATTGCTGAAGATTCTCATTTAATTGGTCTGGGATAAGGCCCAAGCATGTTTGGGTTTTTGTTTGTTTGTTTGTTTCTTGCTCTCTAGGCAATTCTAACATGAGCCAGGGTTGAAAATCATTGTCTAGGCCATCAGAATCCACCAGTGTTATGCAACTGACATCACTTAAAAGACAGCTTCCAATACTCCTAAATGTTTTGCAACCCAAGTCCCAAATCCTTGGATGTAATGGAGTTAATATTTTGTAAACCTCAAACCAATGTCAATGTTTCAATTCCTCTCTTAGTAGTCTTCCAACTGGAAGGCTGAGCAATGAGGCTTGCTGCCACATTGAAGGAGAGTGCAGGATATTACCTTAAAATGGTATGGGGCTCAAAACCCATGATCCAGATATTCTGACTCTGTGGTCTGAGGTGAAGCTCAGGCATCTGTGTTTCCCAAGCTCTCCTGGCCATTCTAACATTCAGATCAACTCTCAGAACAGAGAGGACACTGAGTTTCCACTCCCCACCCCAAACCAGACCGACTAAATCAGATTCTTGTGGTGGACCAGGCCTGAGTGTTTTGTAAACCTCCCATGGTGACTACAGAGTGCTTCCAAGATTGCTTATCAGATAAAGTGGGGATTCCAGTGTTTAGTATGTCATGGCACACGTAGAAAATTGCTCTATTTCATAAGGCACACTGGGGTAAATTAGAGGAAATTTAGGGGCTTGGCATATGAAAATATGGGGCTTGGTTTTAGAAAATACATTTTCATTAGTATATAATTATGATTTTAAAATGTTAGCAATGATTATAAATTTAGAATTTATAAATAACTTTCAAAAATATTTTCACAAACTTCCTGTTGGGTACTATGCTCAGTACCCGGTGATGGGATCATTCGTGCCCAAAACCTCAGCATCACACAATATACACACATAACAAACCTGCACATATACCATTTGAGTCTAAAATAAAAGTGGAAATTATATTTTTAAAAACTATTTTCACATATTATAATGAAAGACTGGAGCTAGTGTCTGTGACTAGAACTTCATTATCAGATATTTTTGTTCCTGAAACAGTTACACACAGTCTTTCCCTGCCCCTCCCCACCCCCGAGATGGAGTCTCGCTCTGTCACCAGGCTGGAGTGTAATGGCGCGATCTGGGTTCACTGCAACCTCCACCTCCTGGGTTCAAGTGATTCTCCTGCCTCAGCCTCCTAAATAGCTGAGACTACAGGCCTATGCCACCACACCTGGCTAATTTTTGTATTTTTAGTAGAGACGGCATTTCACCACGTTGGCCAGGCCAGTTTCAAACTCTTAACTTCAAATGATCTGCCCACCTAGGCCTCCCAAAGTGCTGGGATTACAGGCATGAGCCACCGCACCCAGCCTACACACAGTCTTCGATCAAGATTTTTTTTTTAAGTCTCTTCAAAGTCTTAATAATCACTATGAAAAAGAAGTCTCTCCTCTATAAGTAGTTGATAAAAAATTCAAACCACTTTTACAACTGTTAAAAATGTGAAACAGTTAAAATAATAAAAATTACAATTATTATTTGTCGATTAAAAATAAACATTTTAATAAGATTTTAAGGGCCTTCTTTTCTTTCATTGACAAAGATAATGAAATTTATTTTGAAAATGTGAACTGGCAATTTCTCCAAAGAGAATAAAATACCTGGAATACAGCTAAGAAGGGAACTGAAGGACCTCTTCAAGGAGAGCTACAAACGCCTGCTCAAGGAATTCAGAGAGGACACAAACATGGAAAAACATTTCATGCTCATGGATAGGAAGAATCAGTATCATGAAACTGGTCATACTGCCCAAAGTAATTTATAGTTTCAATGATATTCCCATTAAAATACCATTGACAGGTAGGGCAGTTCCAAGATGGTGGAATAGGAACAGCTCCAGTCTACAGCTCCCAGCATGAGCGACGCAGAAGATGCATGATTTCTGTGTTTCCAACTGAGGTACCGGGTTCATCTCACTGGGGCTTGCCATACAGTGGGTGCGGGACAGTGGGTGCAGCCCACTGAGCATGAGCTAAAGCAGGGCAAGGCATCACCTCACCCAGGAAGCACAAGCAGTCAGGGAATTCCCTTTCCTAGCCAAGGGAAGCTGTGGCAGATGGTACCTGAAAAATCAGGTCACTCCCACCCTAATACTGTGTTTCTCTGATGGTCTTAGCAAACAGCACACCAGGACATTATATCCCATGCCTGGCTCAGAGGGTCCCACACCCACAGAGCCTTGCTCATTGCTAGCAGAGCAGTCTAAGATCAAACTGCAAGGCAGCAGTGAGGCTGGGGGAGGGGCACCCGCCATTGCTGAGGCTTGAGTAGGTAAACAAAGCAGCCAGGAAGCTCGAACTGGGTGGAGCCCACCGCAGCTCAAGAAGGCCTGCCTGCCTCTGTAGATTCCACCTCTGGGGGCAGGGCATAGCCAAACAAAAGGCAGCAGAAACCTCTGCAGACTTAAATGTCCCTGTCTGACAGTTTTGAAGAGAGTAGTGGTTCTCCCAGGATGGAGTTTGAGATCTGAGACAGGACATATTGCCTCCTCAAGTGGGTCCCTGACCCCAAGTAGCCTAACTAGGAGGCACCCTCCAGTAGGGGCAGACTGACACCTCACACAGCCGGGTATCCCTCCAAGACGAAGCTTCTAGAGGAACGATCAGGCAGCAACATTTGCTGTTCAGCAATATTCACTGTTCTGCAGCCTCTGCTGCTGATACCCAGGCAAACAGGGTCTGGAGTGGATCTCCAGCAAACTCCAACAGACCTGCAGTTGAGGGTCCTGACTGTTAGAAGGAAAACTAACAAACAGAAAGGACATCTACACCAAAACCCCATCTGCACATCACCATCATCAAAGACCAAAGATAGATAAAACCACAAAGATGGGGAAAAAATGAACAGAAAAGCTGAAAATTCTAAAAATCAGAGCACCTCTCCCCCTACAAAGGAATGCAGCTCCTCAGCAGCAATGGAACAAAACCGGACAGGGAATGACTTTGACGAGTTGAGAGAAGAAGGCTTCAGACAATCAAACTTCTCCGAGCTAAAGGATGAAGTTTTAACCCATCGCAAAGAAGCTAAAAACCTTGAAAAAAGATTAGACGAATGGCTAACTAGAATAACCAGTGTAGAGAAGTCCTTAAATGACCTGATGGAGCTGAAAACCATGGCACAAGAACTACGTGATGAATGCATAAGCTTCACTAGCCAATTTGATCAACTGGAAGAAAGAATATCAGTGACTGAAGATCAAATGAACGAAATGAAGCGAGAAGAGAAGTTTAGAGAAAAAAGAGTAAAAAGAAATGAACAAAGCCCCAAGAAACATGGGACTATGTGAAAAGACCAAATCTACATCTGATTGGTGTACCTGAAACTGATGGGGAGAATGGAACCAAGTTGGAAAACACTCTGCAGGATATTATCCAGGAGAACTTCCCCAACCTAGAAAGGCAGGCCAACATTCAAACTCAGGAAATGCAGAGAACACCACAAAGATACTCCTCGAGAAGAGCAACTCCAAGACACATAATTGCCAGATTCACCAAAGCTGAAATGAAGGAAAAAATATTAAGGGCAGCCAGAGAGAAACGTTGGGTTACCCACAAAGGGAAGCCCATCAGACAAACAGCAGATCTCTCGGCAGAAACTCTACAAGCCAGAAGAGAGTGGGGGCCAATATTCAACATTCTTAAAGAAAAGAATTTTCAACCCAGAATTTCATATCCAGCCAAACTAAGGTTCACAAGTGAAGGAGAAATAAAATCCTTTACAGACAAGCAAATGCTGAGAGATTTTGTCACCACCAGGACTGCCCTACAAGAGCTCCTGAAGGAAGCACTAAATATGGAAAGGAACAATCCATGCCAGCCACTGCAAAAACATGCCAAATTGTAAAGACCGTCTATGCTAGGAAGAAACTGCATCAACTAACGAGCAAAATAACCAGCTAGCATCACAATGACAGGATCAAGTTCACACATAAAAATATTAACCTTAAATGTAAATCAGCTAAATGGCCCCAATTAAAAGACACAGACTGGCAAATTGGATAAAGAGTCAAGATCCATGAGGTGCTGTATTCAGGAGACCCATCTCACGTGCAGAGACACACATAGGCTCAAAATAAAAATAAAGGGATAAAGGAAGATCCACCAAGCAAATGGAAAACAAAAAAAGGCAGGGGTTGCAATCCTAGTCTCTGATAAAACAGACTTTAAACCATCAAAGATCAAAAGAGACAAAGAAGGCCATTACATAATGCTAAAGGGATCAATTCAACAAGAAGAGCTAACTATCCTAAATATATATGCACCCAATAAAGCAAGTCCTTAGAGACCTACAAAGACACTTAGATTCCCACACAATAATAATGGGAGACTTTAACACCCCACTGTCAACATTAGACAGATCAACGAGACAGAAACTTAACAAGAATATCCAGGAATTGAACTTAGCTCTGCACCAAGCGGACCTAATAGACATCTACAGAACTCTCCACCCCAAATCAATAGAATATGCATTCTTCTCAGCACAACATCACACTTACTCCAAAATTGACCACATAGTTGGAAGTAAAGCACTCCTCAGCAAATGTAAAAGAACAGAAATTATAACAAACTGTCTCTCAGACCACAGTGCAATCAAACTAGATCTCAGGATTAAGAAACTCACTCAAAACCGCTCAACTACATGGAAACTGAACAACCTGCTCCTGAATGACTACTGGGTACATAACAAAATGAAGGCAGAAATAAAGATGTTCTTTGAAACCAATGAGAACAAAGACACAACCTACCAGAATCTCTGGGGCACATTTAAAGCAGTGTGTAGAGGGAAATTTATAGCACTAAATGCCCACAAGAGAAAGCAGGAAAGATCTAAAATTGACACCCTAACATCACAATTAAAAGAACTAGAGAAGCAAGAGCAAACACATTCAAAAGCCAGCAGAAGGCAAGAAATAACTAAGATCAGAGCAGAACTGAAGGAGACAGAGACACAAAAAACCCTTCAAAATATCAATGAATCCAGGAACTGGTTTTCTGAAAAGATCAACAAAATTGATAGACTGCTAGCAAGACTAATAAAGAAGAAAAGAGAGAAGAATCAAATAGATGCAATAAAAAATGATAAAGGGGATATCACCACCGATCCCACAGAAATACAAACTACCAACCGATAATACTATAAACACCTTTATGAAAATAAACTAGAAAATCTAGAAGAACTGGATAATTTCCTGGACACATACACCCTCCCAAGACTAAGCCAGGAAGAAGTTGAATCACTGAATAGACCAATAACAGGCTCTGAAATTGAGGCAATAATTAATAGCCTACCAACCAAAACAAGTCCAGGACCAGACGGATTCACAGATGAATTCTACCAGAGGTACAAGGAGGACCTGGTACTATTCCTTCTGAAACTATTCCAATCAATAGAAAAAGAGGGATTCCTCCCTAACTCATTCTATGAGGCCAGCATCATCCTGAGACCAAAGCCTGGCAGAGACACAACAAAAAAAGAGAATTTTAGGCCAATATCCCTGATGAACATCGATGCAAAAATCCTCTATAAAATACTGGCAAACCAAATCCAGCAGCACATCAAAAAGCTTATCCACCATGATCAAGTGGGCTTCTTCCCTGGGATGCAAGGCTGGTTCTACATACACAAATCAATAAATGTAATCCAGCATATAAACAGAACCAAAGACAAAAGCCACATGATTATCTCAATAGATGCAGAAAAGGCCTCTGACAAAATTCAGCAGCCCTTCATGCTAAAAAACTTTCAATAAATTAGGTATTGATGGGACGTATCTCAAAATAATAAGAGCTATTTATGACAAACCCACAGCCAATATCATACTGAATAGGCAAAAACTGAAAGCATTCCCTTTGAAAACTGGCACAAGATAGGGATGCCCTCTCTCGCCACTCCTATTCAACATAGCGTTGGAAGTTCTGTCCAGGGCAATCAGGAAGAAGAAAGAAATAAAGGGTATTCAATTAGGTAAACAGGAAGTCAAATTGTCCCTGTTTGCAGATGACATGATTGTATATTTAGAAAACCCCATCATCTCAGCCCAAAATCTCCGTAAGCTAATAAGCAACTTCAGCAAAGTCTCAGGAAACAAAATCTACTTGCAAAAATCACAAGCATTCCTATACACCAATAACAGACAAACAGAGAGCCAAATCATGAGTGAACTCCCTCCTATTCACAATTGCTTCAAAGAGAATAAAATACCTAGGAATCCAACTTACAAGGGATGTGAAGGACCTCTTCAAAGAGAACTACAAACCACTGCTCAACAAAATCAGAGGACACAAACAAATGGAAGAACATTCCATGCTCATGGAGAGGAAGAATCAATATCATGAAAATGGCCATACTGCCCAAGGTAATTTATAGATTCAATGCCATCCCCATCAAGCTACCAATGACTTTCTTCACAGAACTGGAAACAACTACTTTAAAGTTCATATGGAACCAAAAAAGAGCCCGCATGGCCAAGACAACCCTAAGCCAAAAAGAACAAAGCTGGAGGCATCATGCTACCTGACTTCAAACTACACTAAAAGGCTATGGTAACCAAAACAGCATGGTACTGGTACCAAAACAGAGATATAGATGAATGGAACAGAACAGAGCTCTCAGAAATAACACCACACATCTACAACCATCTGATCTTTGACAAACCTGACAAAAACAAGAAATGGGGAAAGGATTCCTTATTTAATAAATGGTGCTGGGAAAATGGGCTAGCCATATGTAGAAAGCTGAAACTGGATCCCTTCTTTACACTTTATACAAAAATTAATTCAAGATGGATTAAAGACTTAAATGTTAGACCTAAAACCATAAAAACCCTAGAAGAAAACCTAGGCAATACCATTTAGGACATAGGCATGGGCAAGGACTTCATGTTTAAAACACCAAAAGCAATGGCAACAAAAGCCAAAATTGACAAATGGGACCTAATAAAACTAAAGAGCTTCTGCACAGCAAAAGAAACTACCATCAGAGTGAACAGGCAACCAACAGAATGGGAGAAAATTTTTGCAATCTGCTCATCTGACAAAGGGCTAATATCTAGAATCTACAACAACTCAAACAAATTTACAAAAGAAAACAACCCCATCAAAAAGTGGACAAAGGATATGAACAGACACTTCTCAAAAGAAGACATTTATGCAGCCAACAGACACATGAAAAAATGCTCATCATCACTGGCCATCAGAGAAATGCAAATCAAAACCACAATGAGATACCATCTCACACCAGTTAGAATGGCAATCATTAAAAAGTCAGGAAACAACAGGTGCTGGAAAGGATGTGGAAAAATAGGAACACTTTTACACTGTTGGTGGGACTGTAAACTAGTTCAACCATTGTGGAAGACAGTGTGGCAATTCCTCAAGGATCTAGAACTAGAAATACCATTTGACCCAGCCATCCCATTACTGGGTATATACCCAAAGGATTATAAATCATGCTGCTGTAAGACACATGCACACATGTGTTTATTATGGCACTATTCACAACAGCAAAGACTTGGAACCAACCCGAATGTCCATCAATGATAGACTGGATTAAGAAAATGTGGCAAATATACACCATAGAATACTGTGCAGCCATAAAAAAGAATGAGTTCATGTCCTTCGTAGGGACATGGATGCAGCTGGAAACCATCATTCTCAGCAAACTATCACAAGGACAAAAAACCAAACACCGCATGTTCTCACTCATAGGTAGGAATTGAACAATGAGAACACTTGGACACAGGAAGGGGAACATCACACACTGGGGCCTGTTGTGGGGTTGGGGGAGAGGGGAGGGATAGCATTAGGAGACATACCTAATGTAAATGATGAGTTAATGGATGCAGCACACCAACATGGCACATGTATACATATGTAACAAACCTGCACGTTATACACACATACCCTAGAACTTAAAGTAAAATAAAAATAAATAAATAAACAAATAAAATAAACTATCATTGACATTCTTCACAGAATTAGAAGAAACTATTTTAAAATTCATATGGAACCATAAAAGAGCTCATATAGCCAAGACAATCCTAAGCAAAAAGAATAAAACTGGAGGCATCACACTATTGGAATTCAAACTATACTACAAGGCTACAGTAACCAAAACAGCATGGTACTGGTACAAAAACAGATGCATACACCAATGGAACAGAATAGAAAACTCAGAAATAAGACTGCACATCTACAACCATCTGATATTCAACAAATCTGACAAAAACAAGTAGTGGAGAAAGGATTCCCTATTTAATAAATGGTGCTGGGAAACTGGCTGGCCTTATGCAGAAAATTGAAACTGGACCTCTTCATTACACCTTATAGAAAAATAAACTCAAGATGGATTAAAGACTTAAGTGTAAAACCCTAGACTATTAAAAACCCTAGAAGAAACTCTAGGCAATACCATACAGAACATAGGCACGGCAAAGATTTCATGACAAAATCACCAAAAGCAATTGCAACAAAAGCGAAAATTGACAAATGAGATTTAATTACACTAAAGAGTTTCTGCACAGCAAAATAAACGATCCTCAGAGCAAACAGGCAACCTACAGAGTGGGAGAAAATTTTTGGAACCTATCCATCTGAAAAAGTTCTAATATCCAGAATCTACAAGGTACTTAAACAAATTTATAAGAAAAAATAAAAATAAAAAGGGGGTAAAGAACATGAACAGACACTTCTAAAAAGAAGACATTTATGTAGCCAACAAACATATGAAAAAACTCAACATCACTGATCATTAGAGAAATGCAATCAAAACCACGGTGTGATACCCTCTCACACAAGTCAGAATGGTGATTATTAAAAAGTCAAGAAACAGCAGATGCTGACAAGGTTGTAAGTAAATAGGGACACTTTTACACTGTTGGTAGGAATGTAAATTAGTCCAACCATTGTGGAAGGTGGTGTGGTGATTCCTCAAAGATCTAGGATCAGAAACACTATTTGACCCATCAATCTCATTACTGGGTATATACCCAAAGGAATATAAATCATTCTATTACAAAGATACATGCACACATATGTTCACTGCAGCACTATTCACCATAGCAAAGACATGGAATTAACCTAAATGCCCATCCATGACAGACTGGACAAAGAAAATGTGGTACACCATGGAATACTATGCAGTCATTAAAAGGAACAAAATAATGTCTTCTGCAGGGACATGGATAAAGCTAGAAGCCATTATCCTTAGCAAGCTAACACGGGTACAGAAAACCAAACACCGCATGTTCTCACTTATAAGTGGGAGCTGAACAATAGGAAAGCGTGGACACCGGGAAGGGAACAACACACACTGGAGCCTGTCAGGGGGTGAGGTTGGGGGAGGGATAGCGTTGGGTAAAATAACTAATGTATGCTGGGCTTAATACCTAGGTGATGGGTTGATAGATGCAGTAAACCACTATGGTACACGTTTACCTATGTAACAAACCTGCATATCCTGCACACGTACCCCAGAACTTAAAAAAGAGAAAGAAAATGTGAACTGGTATGGATGTAAGTCAAATTTTCTCAAACCCAGTATTTTAAACAGTGATGAAGCTATAAATATGCTTTCATGATTAGAGTAGTAATTCTGCAGCTTGCTTGAGGCTACTCAAAGGGGACAAAAAGAAGATGCCATACCAGGACCCTCAACCATATCCTATTCCCCTCACCCATGTTCCTTGGGCTGAGCACGGCACTTCTAGAGCACCCTCAAACAGCTCCACAGATATGATCAGCAGGTTGTTGAAGTACAGTTCCATGTTTTCAGACACCTGCTCATTGACGCTTTCAGTGTCACAGTAGTCTCAAGTGTTGGCTGTCACACTATAACCTATTCAGACCAGATTCAAACATTTTATGGGTTCAGGACAAGAGTATAGCTAGAGGCCCCTCTACTGGATGTCTAAATTCAAAATTCATAATCAAACTAGTAAACTGTTACATAAACTGCCTTCTACATCCCTGCGTTGACAAATATACTTTAACAGAAACAAAAATCTAAAAATATGTGTGAAGCTATGATTTTTATGTCACTGAAAATAAACAAGATATCAAAGATAACAGAATTTAATTAATATCATATGTGTCTGGCTGTTCTACTAATCTACATCAACCACTGTTCTACTAATAATTGATTGATGTTTGTTGACTACTAAAATAAAGGAATACATAATTCATAAAATGCGATACACTAATTCCACAAAATTTTGTTTCCTTCATTTAGGCAAAAATTTTTGTATGCTATTATAATCAAGATTGTCTCACAATTTTTGTTCCTTTAATAGTAACACCAAATTACACAATTATTCTTGAGTCACTGTAGTTCTTAGGTAAGTTTATACTAATTTCAGTTTAGAGAAAACTCACTCTTCAGAGGCAGGAGAAACTGGAACTATCAATAAAATTATTAAAGCAATTAGACTGTTTTCTTAGATTTAGAAAGGTCTGTAAATTTTAGATAGAATATGCAAACATTATAGTGGGATTACATAGGATAAATTATCACTATCATAGAAAGCTTTACAAACTATTATAATTTCATTGTATAAATTATCACTTGTCTAATGATTTTCACCATTTTAAACACAGTAACCAGATTTAACAGAAAGGTAAAGAATCAGTATCAGACATCATACATGTTACTTTTCCCATATATAAATTTCAGGATAATATAAATTTTAACTATTACAAAGTTAATAGTTCTTCATCTGCCACCTATGATTGCTATAAATACCATACCAATGGATGTATCTCCAGAACCAGAAGACAGAGAAGCAAGAAAAAGTACCCTCCATGTCACTGGGAAATGATTCTTTATTGAGCAGGAAATCTCCATATTAAAGCTTTGTGAAAAGAAAAAGTTGACAAATTGACTAATTCGTCTCTTCTTTTACCTAAATGCTTCTGTTGTTCAAATATTTCCCACATTCTAAAATAGGGACTAGCTTCAACATTGGCAATGACACAAACTGCAAACCTTTAAAGCATATTTCAGGGACATATATTAAGAGATTTTTTTTAAAAAAAAACCTTTTTCCTTGAGGTCCAGAAGATGTTAGTCATAAGAACAGATGTTCAGGGTTGCATATGTCAGCCCTCAACACCAGATCCTGAGTGACAGAGGTGCCCATGTGCTCTTAAATAAATCTGTCTTTTTGTATTTGTGGTATGCATTATCTTTCAGTACAAGACCTAGAGCAGGGATTCCTATAGCTTAGGTCTAAAGATGTTATTAAACCTATTCATGGGACCTTGGGGCATACTTGCTGGGCAATGTTGAGAGAGAGGATACGTTAGGGGGAGAATTGCATAAATAAAAAGGAGGTCATAGATAGGATAATAAGGTGTGTGTGTCTTTGCACATATGAGGGTGGAGTGAGCAAGTTTTAATTTCTCATTATTTAAGAGATACAGAAGAGTGACATCATCAAGATAGGGGAATAGGAAACCCCAGACCCCATTCCCCCACAGAAACATTAACTAAACAATAATATACAGACAAAAAGTATTTATGAGAACCTAGAAATCAGTTAGGAAGTCACAATACCCCCAGGCAATCTCAAAGCCAAGAGCAGCTACATTGAAACAGGTAAGAAATTCATTTCATTTCAACAATGTTAGCCCCTCCCCCAAGCCAGCACATCTCTGGGAGGAAAAACCCAACATGCAGCTTCTCTTGTGACAGGTAGAGAAAATAATGAAATTATGTTCAAGTTTCAGCTTTTGGGGGGCTGCCCAAGGAACTGGTTTCTGTCTCACCTGACTCGGAAGATTCATGGGAACTGACATACATTGGATGCCTGGGAGCCACAGAGAGCAAAAGAGAGTCAGTGGCTTGTGGCAGTGCCAGAGAACTTGTAATGTCACCGAAAGAAATTAGCACGGCTTGTAATCAGGAGTAAGCACCTAGCTGTGGCTTTTTCGCTGGGAAAAAAGAGGAGGGTGGTATGTGTGTCCAGCATTCTGCCTTTTCAGGGGGTTTCCCGAGGGATGAGTTTTTGCCTCATCTGGTTCAGAGTCCCAATGGGAAACTAACATACCTCGTGTGCTTAGGGCCACAGGGACCGGAAAAAAAAAAAAAAAAAAAAACCTAAAAACTCAGTTGCTTGTGGTTGCACCAGAAAACACATAATACTAGAGATAGACACCAGAGGGAGCAAGAGATTACAAGCTCTGAAAAAAAACAACCTGCAAGCCTCTCTAATTGGGAGAAACCAGAGAAAACACATCTCCAGAAAAGACGTGAGAGGTCCTCACAATCTCTAGCTGAAATAACTGATGAAGTTATTTCCCTGTATGAAGTCAGTGAGTAAAGACTAGGAGAGATGGCTGTTTTTCAAATGCATGAATACCAACAGTTACAAGACACATAAAGAAATAGGGAAACATCTCTCAATCAAAGGAACAAAATAAATCTCTAGTAACCAACCCTAAAGAAATAGAGGTATATGAAGTGCCTGACAAAGAATTCAAAATAACCATCACAAAGATGTTAGAAAAATGATAAATGAACAAAATGAGAATCAACAAAAAGAAAAAATTTTATATAACCAAGAGCAATTTTGGAGCTTAAGAACACAACAGCTGAATTGAAAATTTCACTAGAGGGGTTCAGCAGTAAAAGTGATGAAGCAGAAAAAAAGAATCAACAAACTCAAAAACAGATCACTTCAGATTACCTAGTCAGAAGAACAAAAGGAAAAAAAAATGAAAATGAATGAAGAAAGCCTAAGGGGCTTACGGAACCCCATTAAGCAGACTAATTACACATTATAGCTACTCCAGAAGGAAATGAGAAAAAGAGAGAGATTGAGAGAGAATGACAATGGCATAAAGATTATTTGAAGACATAATGGCTGAAATTTTCCCAACTTTGGGGAAGGAAATGGACATACAGATAAAAGAAGCCTAAAGGATCCCAATTAAGATAAACTTGTAAAACTCTACATCACAGTCAAATTGCCAAAAGTCAAAGACAAAGAGAGAATTTTGAAAGCAGCAAGAGGAAAGCTACTCACCACATGAAAAGGATTCTACATAAGAATATCAATGGGTTTCTCAGGCCTTGCAGGCCAGCAGGAAATAAGAGAATATATTCAAAGTGCTAAAAGTAAAAAACATAAAAATAAAAATGAAAAAAGAATACCATATATGGCAAAACTGACATTCAAAAATGAAGCAGAAACACCGAATTTCCCAGATAAAAGCTGAAGGAGTTCCTCACCATTAGACTTGCACAAAATGCTATAGAGAGTCCTTCAAGTTGAAATAAAAGGATGCTAGACAGCAACACAAAAACATGTGAAAGTATAAAGCTTGCTGGTAAAGGTAAATGTATAAACAAATACAGAATATTGTAATGGTGGTCCATAAATCACTTTTAATTATAGTATAAGAGTTAACACAAAGTGTGAAGGAGAAAGAAGTTAAAGAGTATAGTTGTATGTGATTGCAGTTAAGTTGTTACCAGCTTAAAGTAGATTGTTATAAGTGTTTTATGTAAGCATCATGTTAACTACACAGAAAATACACATAGAAGATACATAAAGGAAATTAAGAAACAATTCAAAACATGTCAATACCAAAATGACAATACAAAGAGAGAAAGAAAAAGAACAAAAAGCTACAAGACAGAAAACAATTAACAAAAGGCAACCTAAAGTCCTTCTCTATAAGTAATAGATTTAAATGTAAATGGATTAAATTCCCAATCATAAGACATAGAGTGGCTGAATGGATTTTTAAAAATCAAGATCTCACTACATGCTGCCTATGGGAGACTCACTTTAGATTTAAAGACATATGTAGACTGAAAGAAAAGGATAGAAAAATATAGTCCATGAAAATGGTAACCAAAAGACAGCAGAGGTGGCTATGCTTATATCAGAAAAAATAAGCTTTAAGTCAAAAACTGACACAATAGATATAAGAGGACATCATATAATTATAAAAGGGGCCAATTTACCAGAAAGATAAATCAACTATAAACATATATGTACCCAACATCAGAGCACCCAAATACATGAAGCAAATATTAACAGAACTGAAGGAGAAACAGACAGCAATGCAATCATAGTAGAAGATTTGAATACCTCACTTTCAGTTATAGCTAGAACATCCAGACTGAAAATCAAAAAGAAAAGAGCAAACTTGAACAACCCTATGAATCAGATAGATCTAATAGACAGATAAAGAACATTCCATCCAATAGCAGCAGAATTCACATGCTTCTCAAGTTCACATGGACATTCTCCAATATAGATCACATATTAGGCTACCAAACAAGTATTAGCAAATTTGAAAAGACTGAAATCATACCAATTTCCAACCACAATAGAATGAAAACTAGAGACCAATAACAGAAGGAAAACTGGGAAATTCACAAATACATGAAGTTAATCATATACTTCTTGACAATCATGGTACCAAAGAAGCAATTAAAAGGAAAATTAGAACATATCTTAAGACAGATAAAAACAAAACCACAACCTACCAAAGCTTATGCAAATAAGCAAAAGTCATACTAAGAAGAAAGTTTGTAGTGATAAATGCCTACATTAAACAAGAAGAAAGATCTCAAATAAATAATCTAACTTTATATCTTAAGGAATTATAAGAACTGTAAGGAACAATAAAAGCAAACTAAATCCAAAGTTAGCAGAAATGAAGAAAAACAAAGACTATAACAGAAATAACTGAAACAGAGAATAGTAAACAACAGAAAGAAATCAGTGAAACTGAGAGTTGACTTTTTCAAGAGATCAACAAAAATGACAAACCTTTAGCTATACTAAGAAAAAAACAGGGAGACTTAAATAAAATCAAAAATGAAAGTGGAAATATTACAATTGATGCTACATCAATAAAAATAATTATAAGATATAGCTAAGAAAAATTATATGCCAACAAATTATATGCCTGGAAGAAATGGATATTCCTGAAACATATAACCTACCAAGTCTGAATGCTGAAGAAATAAAAAGAGCAAACCTAAACTAGTAAGAAAAAACCTATAACTAGTAAGCAAATTGAATCAGTAATTAAAAACCTCAAAGAAAAGCCCAGAACTAGATGGCTTCACTGGATAATTCTATCAAACATTTAAAGAGGAACTGATGTTAGTATTTCTCAAACTATTCCAAAAAATTGAAGGGAAGAGAACATTTCCAAACTCATTTTATGAGGTCAGCATCACCCTGATACCAAAGACAAAGACACTCTGAGGAAAGTAAACTAGAGGCCAATATCCCTGATAAACATACATGCTAAAATCTTCAACAAAATACTAGCAAACAGAATTGTACAGCATATTGAAAAAATCAAACACTATGACCAAGCAAAGATGGTTCAACATATGACATCAATCAATGTGATACACCACATTAACAGAACTAAGGATTAAAATCACATGATCATCCCAATAGATACAGAAAAGTCATTTGACAAAATTCAACATGCAGTCATGATAAAATCCTCAAAAAATTAGAAATAGAAGGAAATTACCTTAACATAATGAGGGCCATACATGATAAGATCATGACTAGTATCATACTAAATGATGAAAAACTAAAACTTTTCTTTAAGACCAATAACAAGGCAAGGTGCCCATTCTCACCACTCCTATTAAATATCGTACTGTAAGTCCTAGCCAGAGCAATTAGCAAGTAAAGGAAATATAAGGCATCCAAATCAGAAAAAAAGAAGTAAAATTATCTTTGTTCACATATGACATGATCTTATATAGAGAAAATCATAAAGATTTCACATAAAAATACTGTTAGAACTAAAAAATGAATTCATTAACGCTGCAGGATATAAACTCACCATTAAAAAATCAGTTGCAATGAATAATCCCAAAAGGAAATTAAGAAAATAATTATATTTACAAAAAATCAAAAAGAGTAAAATATTTAGAAATTAATTTAACTAAGGAGATGAAAGACTTATATACTGAAAACTAAAGAATATTGATAAAGGAAATTAAAGAAGATATAAACAAATTGAAAGGTATCCATGTTCTTAAACTGGAAGACTTAGTATTGTTAAAATGTCTCTACTACCCAAAGAGATCTACGAATTCAACGCTATCCCTATCAAAATCCCCAGTGTCTTTTTCTTTTTTTCAGAAATAGTAAAAACAATGCTAAAATTGATATGGAATCACAAAGGACTCTAAATAGCCCAAACAATCTTAAGAAGAAGAACAAATCTGGAGGACTCACACTTCCTGACTTCAAAACACATTACAAAGCTGCAGTAATCAAAACAGTATGGTATTAACATAAGGACAGAAACGTGACCAATGAAACAGAATACAGAGCCCAGAAATAAACCCACACATATATGGTCAAATGATCTTTGACAGAGACACCCATTGACACATGGGGTAACAACAGTCTCTTCAACAAATGGTGCTGGAAAAACTGGATGTCCACATGCAAAAAAATGAAAATAGACCCTTATCTTACACCATACACAAAAATGTACTCACAATGGCTTAAAGACTTAAATGTAAGACCTGAAACTATGAAACTTCTAAGAGAAAATATAGTGGAAAACTTCATAACATTGATCTTGGCAATGATTGTTTGGATATGACACCAAAAGCACAAGCAAAATATAGACAAGTAGGGCTGCATGAAGCTAAGAATCTTCTTCACTGCAAAAGAAAGAATGAACAGAGTAAGAAGACAACCTACAGAATGAAAGAAAATATTTGCAAACTATATATCTGAAAAGGGGTTAATATTCAAAATATATAAGGAACTCCTACAACTCAAGAATGACAACACCAAAAAAAAAAGCCAATTAAAAGGTGAGCAAAGTACTTCAATAGACATTTCTCCAAAGACATACAAATGGCCAGCAGGTACATGAGAAATGTTCAACATCACTGATCATCGGGGAAATGCAAATCAAAACCACAATGAGATATCACTCACACCTGTTAGGATGGCCATTATTTTTTTTTAAATAATAACAAGTGCTGGCAAGGATGCTGAAAAATTGGAACCCTTGTGCATTATTGGTAGAAATGTAAAATGGTATAGTTGCTATAGAAAACAGCATGGAGGTACCTCAAAAAATTAAAAATAAAATTACCATATCATCCAGCAATCCACTTTTGGGTATTTATCCAAAATAATTGAAATCAGGATCCCAAAAATATTTGCACTCTCATGTTTATTGCATCATTATTCACAATAGCCAAAAGGTAGAAACAACCTAAATGTCTATCTATGGGTGAATGGATAAAGAAAATGTGATATAAACATACAGTGGAATATTATTCAGGCTTTAAAAAGATGAACCTTGAAGACATTGTGCTAAGTGAAATAAGCTAGTCACAGAAGGGCAAATACTGCGTGATGCCACTTATCCAAGATATCTAAAGTAGGCAAACCTTTAGACACAGGTAGAATGGTGGCTGCCAGTGGATGGGGTCAGGAAAAAATGGGGAGTTGCTGATCAAGGGTCATAGAGTTTCAGTCATGCAAGACGAAAAAGTTCTAGAGATCTGCTGTACAACAATGTGTGTATAGTTCACAATACTGTGCTGTACACTTAAAAATGGTTAATAAGGCAGATTTTATGTTTTTCAACACAATGAAAAATAAATTTTTAAAGAGAGATATAAACAATAGCTAAAATCTAAAAGCAGTTAGTCATCTATACTAATCTAGATCATCCATTCCAATGGTTTTTAAAACTTTAAGTAACAGAGGAATCATTTTTCACTTAAAATTTTCTAGTAAACCCAACAACAAAACCATAAAAGTAGAACTGTGTGTGTTGAGTTGTGTTGGATGGGAGGGAACCAGAGCTCCTCATTTTACAGATAGTGTGTTAAGTTGTGTTAGATGGGAGAGAACCAGAGCTCCTCATTTTATAGATAAAGAAACTGAGGCCCTGGGAGGAAAATGGATTCACCCTGAAGCATATGGTGGGTTAATGGCATGGCCCTGGCTACAATCAACATCTCCTGGTTACTAGCTCAGTGTTCTTTGCATTTTCATTAAAGTTCTTGTGCCTAATCTGGAAAACACCCAGATAACCATAAAAGGAAACAGATGAAGGCATGTGCAATTGAGTTACGGAAGGAGAGGGAGTTTTTAAGCCTAATCACCAGCCAACAGATTTCCAGTTTCAATGGTTTTTTAATATCAAATTTGTTTTCATTATGTATTAATGAACTTTTACTAACATTATTTATTATTTATTAACATTTATTAGAAGAACTTTTGAAATTGCACAGAAACAAAAAAGGAGAAAAACTTATAATCCTACCAATTATATAAGCAACTCTTAACATTTGAATGTGTCTTCTGTCTCTTAAAGAACAGACTGTTATTTTTCACCAAATTGTGCTCATTCTGTATGTTCAATTTTGTATCATGCTTTTTTCACAATATTATAGCATAAGCATTTTCCATTTGTAAATAACATTTTCTTTCATGGCTACATAATATGCTCTGAAGTAGTCATGCCACGCAGAAGATTTTTTTTTGGTTCACCACTTCAAATAATACTAAAATGAACATATATCTGTGTACATAATGGTTGAACAATGTGTATGGTAGTATACTGGAGGTAGAATTGAGTTTAAGAATTTGAAGATTTTGGGCTGGGCACAGTGGCTCATGCCTGTAATCCCAGCACTTTGGGAGGCCAAGACGGGCGGATCACGAGGTCAGGAGATTGAGACCATCCTAACACCTGGCCATTAGGGAAAAGGTGGAAAATGGCCAAACATGGATGTGGAAACCCTTTTTCTACTTCTCCTGAGAGTCAGTCCATGATCCCCTGGAAAAGGGTGTGTTCATTGTGTTGGGGTGATGAAGAATAAGGCAGTAACTAGTCTCCTGGACTTGTCCCACCAAGGACCAGAGAAGAGATACCAACTAGAGAATCTGAGTTTCCATGGATTCCCGAGTCATTTACATCATGTTCACAGCCAGTGAAATGCAGAGATAGCAATGGCTCAAAAATTAAGACGGCTTCTTTTTAAAATGTTATAACAAATAAAAGAATCCCACTGAGAACACAAAGGAAAAAGAAATTAAAGAGCCAGGAGGTGGAGGTATGAGGGGGTAGGGACTCTAAAAGCCTTCTTTCGGCTCCATATCAAACAGATTTGCTCTTTTTAAGAGATTATGGAAGCTTGGGTTTGTTCTCCAAAGAACTCCTTTGAAGCAAAGAGTTTAATCATCACACACCATTAATGTTTCAGATTTGGGGGTTTCTCTTTTTTTCTTTTCTTTACTGGGTACTCTAAGGGAGAGTTTCTTTGAGATGAAAACATGTGGAATAAGAAACACCAGTGGTTCACTCCACTGCTGCCTTGTGTTTCCTCTCCCCTCTCCCAAATTCTCTTCCTCACAGGTACAAGGCCTCAGAGAGATGCCAACACCTGCTTCTACCACGAGACTCTTTAAAGGCTTAAAGATTTGACCAGATGTGTTCAGAGTTACACTCCAAACATCTCTTTTATTCATTCACTGAACTCTTGCATCTGCCAAGAAAGGTCACAATCACTAGAAATGCCCAACACTGCCCTCATTTCCTCATATTCCTTTCCCCATCCCCTGTTGTTTCTGAAGGAGAAGGAGTACTTCTGGATCTACCAGGTTCAAACAGGGCACGAAACCTACTCACTGTCATTGGAGAAAAGAGTTGAGCTATGGACCATAAATTCTAAGCCCAAATTTGCCACTGACTTTAAGTAAGCCATTTGATTTCTCTGGGTACAGGTGGATCCTATGACATATCATGGAGAGTCCCTCCCACCTATTGGGAATATTAGTAGCTGACAGCTCTCAGCTGAAACTCCTTTGCACTTTTTCTTTGCTTGGAAAGAATTGTCAGCCCAGAGTCTCTTCCTTTTCCCTGAAATAGCTCTCATTCGATTGCTGGTGAGCCATTATAGGAGTACAATATCCTCATCCCCTTGCCCTAATTTGGGACAGTTCTGCAATGCCATCCCAGTTTCCACGTTTCCTGTAGGATTAGCTAGAACTTCATCTAGCCATCTCCTCCCTCTGCCCAATTTTCCTTCCTTTACTTACCTGCAGGTGTTGATCCTGATTCATTCCAATAGAGTTCTTGCACACAGATCTTCACAATTCTCATACAAGTCTCAAAGTCTGCCTTCAGAGAACCTACCTGGGACCCTGGCCCATAGCTTCCCTATCTATGTAATAAGAGGACTCTACCAGATGACCTCCATTTCTGCCTGTAAGCATAAGTGAAGTACAGTGATCCAACTGCCAGGTCTATAATACAATCAGCAGAAGTAGCAGCAGCAGGAGCTCACATGCATCTGAATGCAATTGAATTACCTGAACACATCTTTCAAACACCATGAAACAATCAGTGAAGTGGCAAACAGAGACACCAAAAATTGGGGTCTCTAGGTTGAAACTCTATCTCTGTCACTAACTTGCTCAGTGACCCCAGGTAATTCTCTCTGCTGGGCTTCATTTTCTTAAATACGAAATAAGAGGCTTTATCATATTTCTATCATATATCATATTTCTCCCCCCTCTTCATTTTAGATGAAATTATTGCTTTGAAAAGAAAAAAAAGGGCTGGCAAGATGGCTGCGCCCGAGAAGATGATGTTTCCAGAGAAACCAAGCCACAAAAAGTACAGGGCCGCCCTGAAGACGGAGAAACGAAAGAAACGTTGGCAGGAACTTGCTCGACTGAGAGACTCAGGACTCACACAGAAGGAGGAAGAGGAGGCCACTTTTATTGAAGAACAACAACTAGAAGATTAGAGAAGCTATTGGAAAGAGAGAGACGGAGTCTCGCTCTGTTGCCAGGCTGGAGTGCATTGTAGTGATCTTGGCTCACTGCAACCTCCGCCTCCCCGGTTCAAGCGATTATCCTGCCTGGGCCTCCCAAGTAGCTGGGACAACAGGTGTGCACCATCACACCCAGCTAATTTTTGTATTTTTAGTAGAGACAGGGTTTCACCATGTTGGCCAGGGTGGTGTTGATCTCTTGTGATGAAGCGATCCACCTGCCTTGGCCTCCCAAAGTGCTGGGATTACAGGCATAAGCCAGGCACCTGGCCTGTAATTGTTCTTGAAAACAGGAAAAAAAAAAAAAATTAACAAATGTAAAAAAGGGAAAGGGCTTTAATAATTGCAACACACCCAAAGATAGCCGCTGTTAAGAAAGAGAAAAGGAAAGTGTAAATGTACTTTACATGGCTCTTTCTATAATGGCATGATATTTATACATATTTTTCTATAAATTGCTTTCCTGCTAAATATATAGTGCATTTATTTAAGTCTTGATGCAGGAATCTAATTCAGCCATTTCAGTAGCAATACAGTACCCACTGTACAGATGTAGCATAATTTATTTGCTATTCATAGTTTATTCATTCGTAATTTATAGTTCTCTACTGATGGACTTTCAGGTTATATTGGTTTCTTACTCTTACGTAAAAAGTTGCAGTAAGCATCCATGTTTATATATCCTTGGTAATTGTCAAATTATTTCCTTAAGAAAATGACTAAAAATGAGATTGTTGGAATCAAAGCGTAAGTCCATGTAAAATGTAGATGGCCAGGTAGAAAGGGCTTCCTGGTTTGCAGTTTGCCGTCCTTCTGGCAGTGAATGTAGGGGTTCACCTCCCCATACCTTCACTCATACTAGGCATTAGCAGTTTATAAAATTCCTGTAATGAAAAGTTATATTTCACTGTTTCAAATGCACATTTCTGAATTAGGTAGAGTATCTTTTTATATGTTTTGTTACCTATTTGTAGATTGCTCAAGTCTCACACCTTTCTCTTTTGTGATACATGTTTTTTTTTAATTTTTGTTTTGTTTTGTTTTGTTTTGTTTGAGGCAGAGTCTCGTTCTGTCGCCAGGCTGGAATGCAGTGGTGTGATCTCGGCTCACTGCAACCTCCACCTCCCGGGTTCAGGCGATTCTCCTGCCTCAGCCTCCCGAGTAGCTGGGACTACATGTGCGCACCACCACGCCCAGTTAATATTTTTTGTACTTTTAGTACAGATGGGGTTTCACCGTGTTGGTCAGGATGGTCTCGATCTCTTGACCTCGTGATCTGCCCACCTTGGCCTCACAAATTGCTGAGACTACAGGTGTGAGCCACTGCGCCCAGCTGAAATTTCTTAATGTCTCTAAGCTTCTGTTTCCTTGTCTTTAATATGGAGATAAAGTCAATCACAGTATCCACCTCACAGAATTGTGAAGATTAAATGAGGTGATGGATGTATAGTGTTTAACACAGTGTCAGCAGATAAGAGGTGCTGTGATAGCTCTAGTTCTTATTATTATAGATTTCTGTTATGATGAAGACAATAGATATAGTATTAAATAAGAAAGTAATTTTTTTCCTGTTTATTTGAAATGCTTCTTTTAAATCACATACATGTATCATTGTGCTCCTTAGATCTTTATTTCTTTATGAGTTGCATACTACTGTTGAAAAGCAAGAAAATTATGTAAAAATACTGTAAGTTATTAAATTTTAAAATTTTTAACATTAAAAAAAGAAAAGAAAAATAGTTCATTTTTGGAAAAATCATTTTGTCATTCACCATGAACCAAACCCTCACATTAAGCATCTCATTATTCATGACCCTGCATAGCACCCTCTTCAGTCCTTGCCCTTAGGGAACATGCGATCTAAGGCTGGTTGACCTGTACTGTGAGTCACGAATGAGGCATACTCTCTAGATCAATGTGCCACTCATCCACAAAGGAGAAACCTGCTATAATATACAAGGTTATCACATATTCAAAGAATAACTAGACAGAAATAGAAACTAACATACATTGAGCACTGATTAAGTGCCTATCAAAGACTCTCGTCCTCTCATGTGGATTATAGTTTATTTACTTCTGACAATAGTCCCTGAAAGTCTGCCATCACCATCCCCATTTCAGATGTAGCCTGCAGAGAGGGTGTGACAACCGGGGGTCAAGCAGCGAGCATGTGGAAGAACCAATACTAGAACCCCAGCGTGGTTCTGCCACACTGCAATGTACTTGCCTGCTCCTCTGTCTCCTCAGTGAGAGTTGGGAGCTCCTTGAGGGCAGTCCCTGTTGCTTTCTTCTTCATATCCTGAACATCTAGTGTGATCGCAAGTACCTGTTACTAAATACATGTTTATAACATTACTTAAGTAAGGTCTCGTGACTTCTCCTGTTGCTAGTTCTATCACACTGTCATGCAATCGGCCTTGCTACTTCGCCTCCAAATTTTTCTAAAAATTATTCATCTTGAGACAGGCAGAAGATCAGTCTCAAATAATAAATATGTAGCTTATTATGATCTCCCAACTTACATGGTGATATGAGTCATTTGGCCGCCTTGGGATTTAATAGCTGGCTGACAAGCCTCAGCACTGTCAATATGCATGAGATTGGCTCACTTGGGCCAGCCGGGCAAGGGTTTCCATTGATTATTCCTAAAACTCATTATGCTTTTGAAAGCCATTTCATTTTAAGATGGTTTAAATATATCCTTCTTATCATTTTTAAGCATGGCCACAAAAAGCATCCTAAAGATATTTGATCATTCAATTACACTAAATGAGGCCAATGTATAGGCTGCTGCCTCAGAGGTTATCATGCTTAATAAAACATACTTTATAAACCCCATGAAGGCTGTAATTAAATTTACAAGCAGCCTTCCCCACAACTTTAACAAAAGATGTCTGAATGGTGTGTGTGTGTGTGTGTGTGTGTGTGTGTGTGTGTGTGTGTGTGCGCGCGCATGTATGTGTGTGTATGTGTTTTAAAGTGTCCTGTTCCATAAGGATTATAGCTCCCCTGCTGTTTGGAAAAGACAATTTCACTTGTAACACTAATAACTTGAGCAGGGGAGAAGCTGGCCTGGTGAATGGAATGCACTTCACTGCACATCTTGGCTCAGCTAGAAATCGGAAACAGATGGTCCTTGCGGCTGGTTTCCCACTCGAGCCCGCTCACTGCCAGCCTGTGGTCTTCTGTGGGCTGCTGCTGGCAGTCTGTGACTTGAACATAGTAGGACAGTGGCAAAAGAAATCAAATCTTTTCCAATGAGCAGCAAGTTATAATGAAATTTGACAGATCTGACATTCTATACCCAACATCTAGTTAGAATATATTAACCTTTAGTTTTCTTAAGCGTCTTGCATAGAAGTTGTGAATATACTTATTAGAGGGTTATGTTGTATGTGGGGTTTTTTTTTTTTTTCCTTTTTTTTTCTTTTTAAACAGGGGGCAGAGGGTTTCGTCCAATCTTGGGTGGCAGCCGGTTAACAGAAAATGCAAAGAAAGTAAAAGTCAAAGAATTTCTAAATGGAAATGAGGCACAAGATCTGCCACCAAGAAGAAAACTGATTCTTTGCAGGACATTGTGGATGAGTCTCTGCCAAAAATAAATTATCAATATTTTCCTTGCACAATACAGATAGATTGATTGAGCGATAGATATATATCCAAATCCACGTATATGTATATATACCAGATCAAAAATCTGGGCAATCTCTGGGCAAATTATTAAAGTAGATGGGGCTGTCTGGACCCTCTGGCATTTTCTTCAATTCTGCCCTTTTCAGCTTTGCAGCATTCACTTCTGTCATATGGTGAGAAAACCATGTCAGGTGACTTGGGATGCTGGTTTCTTTAAGTCACCACACTCACACCCAGTAATGATGTGTACCTGTGCAGAGGATTTTGCTGCCTTCATCAAAAAAGGATAAATCTCCCACGAAAGACCTTCACACTTTTCTGAGCTTTGGAGGAACTAGACTTTCCATCCTTTTGTGTTGATTCTTCTTTTTATCCCAACACTTACATGTGAATATGTCCTGACTCGAAGGTTTAGACGGTGATGGCCTGAACACCATCTTAGGATTTTCCACCTGATTAAGGTTAGAGGAAAGATCTAGGTGTTAACACTAGTAAATGCCTCTTAATACAGCTTTTATATTCCGTTCTATTCTTTTCTTTCTTTTTTTTTTTTTTTTTGCGACGGAGTCTGGCTCTGTGGCCCAGGCTGGAGTGCAGTGGCGCGATCTCAGCTCACTGCAAGCTCCGCCTCCCAGGTTCACATCATTCTCCTGCCTCAGCCTCCTGAGTAGCTGGGACTACAGGTGCCCGCCACCATGCCCAGCTAATTTTTTGTATTTTTAGTAGAGACGGGGTTTCACCTTGTTAGCCAGGATGGTCTCGATCTCCTGACCTCATGATCCGCCCACCTCGGCCTCCCAAATTGCTGGGATTACAGGCGTGATCTTTTCTTTCTTTTTAATCTTGGATACCCATTGCTCTAAACTGAACGTTTCTGCAGCTTCAGCAACAGGGTACATTTCTAATTTCATGTTTTCCATGAGCCTGGTGATTCAAAGCCATACATATCTGTTAAGCTCAACATTCAACTCGACGTGAAAAATAAAAAATATCCAAGGCAGGAAAATCACTTGAGACCAGGGGTTCAAGACCAGCCTGGGTAACAAAGCAAGCACCCGTCTCTCTAAAAAAAAAACAAAAAACAAAATCAATTAGCCAGGTGTGGTGGTGCACACCCGTGGTCCCAGCTACTTGGGAGGCTGAGGTAGGAATATCAGTTGAGCCCAGGAGTTCGAGACCACTGTACTCCAGCCCGGGTGACAGATAAATCTTATCTCCAAAAAAGTGAATAAAAAATAAAAATTATCTTCTGAGAACAAGCTGGTTGGAACAGCAAAAGCATGGGCTTTTTATTATATAGACATAGGGTTGAATCTTGGCTCTTGTTCTTTAGCATGTGTCTTTAGCCAAGACTCTTACCTTTTTGACCCTGATATGCAAGTTAAAAATCATAATAACAACCTCCTATGGTTGTTGTGAAGGTTAAATGATACCCAAAAGTATCTTTAAAAACTGTATGACATGTAGCAGTTGCTAAATCCTGTTACTTCTCTCCGTTTTTGGTTCAGGAGGCAACACCAGAGTGGTGAAGCTCTGAAGTCATTGTTCCTAGGCTTCAATCCTCCTTCTGTCACTAACTCTGGAGCCCTAAGCAAACTTTACCTCTTGGAGTCTGTTATCCTGTTTGTAAAATGGAGTTAATAATAGGTCCTACCTCATAAGGACTCACAAGGAAAAAAAAAAAACACACATAAAGATCTTAGAACAGTGCCTGGCCAAGAGGAAACACTCAGTAAATATGAGCTGTTACATATCAAATCAAATTGCTCTTCTCCTAGACTTTCAAATTTCCAATGGTCCTAGAAACAGCCCTTGAAAAGAAAGAGAAAATAAGTTTTAGTGCCTGCATCACATACGTTGCTATTAAATGGGTGAATAAATGAATGAAAGACACATTTTCATCAAAGACAAATAATAATACAGTCAGTTGATGCAAAGTACTAATGGATGGTGCAGATAAGGAAGGCAGCAGGGCACCAAAGGTGCTAGGGGTCACTGTGAGCTGGGGTCCTAAGGTGGGTGTTACCTTGGAAAGGGAGATCATGTCCAAGGAAGGCAATAGCTTGAGCCAAGGTAAAAGACAAGGCTGTGTAAATAGAATAATGCGAATTTCAAAGCGGCTAATGTCCTGTGCCTTTTTATTCTCATTCTCTAACCGTGTAGGAAGCCCCTACTCTGCCCGGCACTGTGCTTGGCCTTATAGCTACTCAGATGGGCAAGATACAGTCCCTGCCCTTAAGAATCTCAAGATCCTTTGGGAGGCCAAGGCGGGCAGATCACGAGGTCAGGAGATTGAGACCATCCTGGCTAACATGGTGAAACCCCATCTCTACTACGAATACAACAACAACAAAAAAAATTAGCTGGGCGTTGTGGCGGACACCTGTATTCCCAGCTACTCAGGAGGCTGAGGCAGGAGAATGGTGTGAACTCGGGAGGCAGAGCTTGCAGTAAACGGAGATCAGGCCTAGGCAACAGAGCGAGACTCCGTCTCAAAAAAAAAGGATCTCAAGGTCCAGGAGGAAAAACAGACTAGGAGGCAGATGATTCCAGAAGAAGGTGCTAACAGCTACAATGGAGCAAGGCACAGGTTACTATGGAAGAACAGAGGGAAGGGATCCAACTGACCCTCACAGCACAGGACCAGAAGGGGGAAGAAAGAGGGCTTCCCTCAACAGGGGAATAATTGTAATAAGACATCAATAACAGCACAATAACTTTAGTTGAGCACTCATTACATATCAGGAACTATGTACCTTATGCATTTTTTTGCTTCTAACTACACTACACACACACACACACACACACACATACACTTAATAACTATTATTATCTTCATTTTCCTGATTATGATAGGACACAGAATCAGAGTGGTTAAGTAACCTGGGAGAGGTCACACAGTAACCAAGAGAGCCTGGATATGGACAACTGGATTGCAGAAGCAGTGCTCTCAATCTCTCTATGACCCAGGCTCTGAAAATCATGAATATTCCATATCATATCTCCTTTTAGCAATATATAACAAAAACCAAAACCTCTCCTCGGTATTTGTATTGTACACCTGTTGACAGCAGAGTCTTCGAGGCCTTTATTCAAATGCACTGAAGCAATGACACAGATGGAAATTCACCATCCTCTGAGTTTTCTTGGGTTCTTCCCATTCAACAAAAGGGGATAGCTTATTAAGGGAGCACTGGCGATGATGACCTGAATGAGGCTGGAAAGCGACTTGCACTTTGCCTGAGGCTTCATGTTATAAGGACACAATTCCCTTTCTAATGCTTCCCCATTGTCACTCAGGAAATAGTCCTCATCACCTGACTCCCTATCTAGGGGGAGTCCCACTTCTTATAAAATATGCTGAAAGGAAATAAGAAAGGCCAAATTTTGATGGGCTTATTTCTTGATGAGAGCACTGTTTTTGCCTTGGATTCATTCATGTGCAGTGGGAAGAAGTATTCAAATGACAAGAGTTAAATTCAAAACATGTAGCCGCTTTCTGTTATATTTTTTTTCTAACTGAAGGCAAACCATTTAGATGTTTGTTTCCAAAAAGGCATCTGTCAGCAATCAAAGGGGAAAAATGCATAAAGCAAATGCAATTGTTTGGAGTAGCATTTCCTGGATCATGTTAAATGCTTGAATTGCTCCCCATTATGCTCACCAAATAATTTTATTTCCCACAATAATTGCAATATTTAACATGTTTTATTTAATCTTGTTTTAAGGCTATTAACAAAGGGCCACACTGTGAAAAGATTGATTGCTGCATGGGAAGGACAGCTTCCACCAGCCTCTTAGAGAACAATGATAAAGTTAAATGCACCTAATTGTTCTGGATTTAAAATACTATTATCCAATAATATTTATCATTTTTTTTGTTCAAACTATGTGCCCTCTCCTGCAAAGTCTTCCCGGCTATTCTATCATTCACAGAGAGAAATCTGGAATCCAGCTTACCTTGTGCTCCATTCATTCATAAATAATGGGCATGCATAGGGTGTTCTGAGTCTCAAAAATGCAGCGACTCAGACAAGAAACAGCTCCAACTTCAGAGGTTGCTGCAGGATAAACTCAGAAATTGTAAAGCTGTGGACCCACAAGTTCAAGATGTCCACGTGCCTGTATGCCCTGGAAGAAAGCAGAGGAGACCCTAAAACAAGGAAATTTTGTTTTGTCTGCTTGTCGGAGGCAAGTAGGAATGGATGAAGTAGAATCAGAGGTTGGTTGATTCAAAGACAGAATGCTACTTCGTTTCTTCTTCTTTTTTTTTTTTTTTTTTTTTTTCCTCCTTTTTTGTTTGGTTGATGATATTTTTCATTTTATATAGAATTTCCACCTTTTTTCCTTATCTTTCTCTAAATGATAAACTTAAGAAAGACTAAGTAATTTTAATGATGCTGCAGTTACACATGGCAATAAATGTTTTCATTGGCAAGCTCAGGGCAAGTTTCTGGTAGTAGGTCCATTTGTATTTGTTAGACACAAGCTAACAACATTTCCTGTGCTACTGCAGACTCTTCTTCTGAAAAGACAGGTGACACCAAGGTAATAAAGTATACAAAGATACTTCCTAAGAGTGATGGCAATATTTACATTTGATAATAGTTCTGGTTACCACCTCCCACCCCAATATAATTAGAAGAAATCCCATGACAATAAGGAATGAGAAAGAAAAAAAAAATGCCATATTTGTTGTATTTGTGGTTCATTCATAGAAGCAGTCTGTGCATCATGCTTTAAATTAGAAATATTTTTGGTGCAACAGGATAAAATTTGCCTTAATACAGTTATTTTTGTCAAAACAGCATGCTAAATGGTTAAAATAATACCTACTAAGGAAGAGATCAGAAATAGGAAAGCAAAATGCACCAAATTTACCTCTTTGGAACTTAAAATATGCTCTAAACAAGTTTATCTACATATTATTCAGCCAAAAACATGACCAGAACAAAAAATCCACTGGAAAATTAGGCAGTAAATGCACAACTTTTTAAACAATCACAGTTCGATAGCCCTGAGAAATAGTGATGGACAGATTCTCCCATACTTTGGAGTACCTATATTGAAGGCCCATAGCAGAGAAAACTGTAGGTTCTTGGAGATCAAAGGATCGCTTATATTCAGAAAAAAAGAGGATGCGTTTGGTGCACATTCACAAAAATTAGGACGTGTTTGGTACCCTGATAAAGGTATTTCTGCAGTTCCTAATGTCACACAATTTGAAAGAATATAACGAATACAAGTCATTCCCTCTGCTTCTTTCTCCTTCTTAGTCCTAAGTAAAATGACTTGAAATGCAGCAATTGTCTGGACTTTTTCTCACTTTAAAAAAAAATTATTTTTACAAACATTCTTATTGGTAGGTCCAGGTTGTGGTCTACTTTTCCATACTAAAGAGAGGATGTGTGGTTAAAAACCCCTGTGAAGAAGATGGCTAGGTTACAGTAAGGAAATCAGAAGTGACTTTCTCTGATTAAGGAAGAGCTCATGTCAAGTTTAGCCTGAATTGTGCTAATCCGAATTGATAATGACTGATTGCTTTGTTTACAAAGAATGGAAAAGTCCAAAATTAATTTATTTAAAAAGACACCAAAAAATATCGGTGGTGCCTAGCCCAGCATAGGTTAGAACTTGTAAAATATCAGTAACGTATTTATTTACTCACATAAAACATACATCTAAACACAATGCCAGCCAAACCAAAAATCAAGAGACTTGAATGCTGCCATCTCTCGTTTATCTTCCTTCATGACTAAATTAACTAATGAGTTAATTTTTAAAAAATAAAGTAAGGAAAGAGAAATATTTTTTCCTGGAAATTTTTTTTTAACTCCTTGGAAAACCTGTTCAGTTGTTCCCAGATTTAGTTTGAGACTTTTCCAACAGAGATGTGTAAGACAGCAAAACTGAACTAAACATTTTTTTAAATGCACAGCTCACGTTCTTGAGAAAAGTGGCTGTGAAAAACAGATACTGAATCAGACTTAAAGTCGAAGAAGGGGGGCTGAATAGGGGGGAAAAAGCCCAAAACATTGCATGATAGTCTCTAAGCAGTTCCATCTGTCAAGCAGAAATTTTAGGCTAATAGCCTGTGGCGATCTCCCTCCGCAGTCCACTACCTGCCTTTGTCCTATTAAATCTCTTTATTCTCCTTAAAAAAAAAAAAAAAGAGGGGGGGATTGGTTGTTGGAAGGAAAGGAAAAACCCTGCAGACCAAAATCATCTGAGTGATGAAGCCCTAATTTTAACCACCTCCCTTTGATGTGTAGCAGTGGGCTCTTGTTTTTTAAAAAGGAGAGAGGAGAAGACAGTGCTAGGAGCAGAAGACTTTTCATCTCCACTTCACCTTGCCACTGGGTCTGTGAGAGATTGGTTCATTGTCAAGGAGATTTTTTTTTTTTACCCATGATTCCATATGGTATGGACCGGACTACATGTTGCCCCACATGCCACTGCAAATGTTTTCTCAATTAGGTGTCTTATCTCCCGTGAGTTAGCATCAGATGAAGCTTGCTGACAGCGTAATGGCAGGGAAAGCTTCCGACGGCTCCATCAAATGGCAGCTCTGCTACGACATCTCGGCCAGAACTTGGTGGATGGTGAGTTGGCAGCCGGGGCTGCTTTTTTTTTTTTTTTTTTTTTTTTTTTTTTTCCTTTTCTACTTTCCCTCCCTCTTTGACAAAATGTCCCAGACCTCACATTCATCAAACTCACATTTGATTTTTTTCACACTATTCAGTGAGGCAGCCTCACACTGCTGCCTCTTGCCATCCTCTCTCTGCCACTCTGCGACTTGAGTTCTCAGGAATGCCTCCCCTCGTTTTCCATGGGACAGTATTTGGGGTTTTCTTTTTTTTTTTTTAATTCTTTTTTTAAAGAGTATCAGTTGTAAGGTGGAGGTGGATATTTTAGCCAAGTCAGTCTTGGGGGAAAAAAATGAGGCATTCGTCCCGGCCCTCAGGTTTTGCCCCCTGTCTCCAGTTTCACATCCCCCTTACTTTTGTGTTCAGGGACTATGGTGTATGGTTTTCTCTGGCTGTGGTATTTTCTGAGGACGCGTGTTGGGCACTGGGGAGAAGCAAGCCCTGAGTGAATTCCAGTCCTGGCCAATTAATTGGATTGCCTAAAGTCACCTGTGAGAGAACTCCGGGTCCCCACTCCCTATTTTCCATCAGGGGACCCACAGCTCCCATCTAACTTTTCTCCGTTTAAATATCAGAGCAGGTTTTCCGTCTCTTAGGCACTCTAGCTCTGAGTGGAAAAGACCCGCACACACTATCTTTTAGTTACTCTGGATACAAATAAAGTTTTAATAAAGTTCTGCCATGCAGCAGCAGAATGAGTTAACTCACATGTCATGGTCAACCAGGACAGACAACCTTTGACATCTTGGATCTATAAGAGGTAGAGTGAGTTGGGAGGATGCACAATAGCTCATTGTCACAGGAGATGCAAGTCCCGTGAGGAAGAGAGTCCTCAAATCATTACTGCCCTCGTTAGGGTGGTGTCCGTTAAGGATTAATTTGTCAGCAGTGCATTTCTAGTTTTCCGTAATTATTATTCTTGCGGCAAGCGTGAATTCTTCCAGGGAGTGGAAAAAAAGTTTGCTGCCAGGACAATGAATGTATTATCCGCTCCTAACTGGACCGTGAACTTCAGCTCATTTCACATAGATATCAGTTTAAGAAAAAAAGAGAGAGAGAGAGAGGGAGAGATGTTGAAGGGGGAGACTGGCGAATGGAATTACAAAACAGGGCATGGTCAGTTTCATTGTATGATCTGCAGAAAGAGTTCTCTTTTCCCCTTCCTGGACCAATGGTGGTATCGTTTTGGCAAGTTGTAGGAATTTGGAGGACTGAGAGACTGTTAAAAGTGAGCTACCACAGGATTCCATCCGGCTGCTTCTTGGGATGCAGTATGTCCATCCTAAGGACTCTTGAGTTAAAGTGGTTGTGGGTATGTGTGTACATGTGTATTTTAACTTGTAATTCTTAACTAGACATTAGAAACTTTATCAGTAATTTCAGGACAATGTTACATGCAGCTTTTGGCTAATTAGACTAACAGTAGACTATCCACTTCGACCCTGAACTTTTGTTCAGGGCACTTATTTTCCCATTAAGGTTTTTGCCAGCAAGAACAAGGTTTACTTGTATGTGCTATGATGTTGCCTATTGCTTCACTTTACACAGCTTGTTAAACATTAGAAATGAATATACTGATTGGTTTAGCAATTATTTTCTAAGTTGTAAGCTTTTTAAAAAAAAAAACTGCGTGCTGATGTCATATTTTGGGTGAAACATTCTACTTCCTTGTATTTCAAGAGCTCATAGATTTTATAGACTGTTACTTTTTATGGCAAATTGTGTCATCTCTTTTTTTTTTTTCTTGCAAAGATCACCAAATGCTTCTCTTCTTTTAACTTGGAAAACTGTAATTTCTTTTCTGTAAAGTTTACTTGGAAGTTGCTTTTCATTTAAAATTACTTTACAGATGTTTTACCGCCGGGAATATAATATATAAAAGTGGTGGAAACATTTAGCAATGCAGCTGCCTAAAAATAAACAATGTTGAAAGCTCACATGCTGCTGTTTAGGCTGCATACTACAGGGAAGTTTCTCTCAACTTCAGTGCTTCTAGATCTTTGCTTTGAAAAGGGGTGAGAAATCAGAGCACTCTCTAAAGAAGTTATACAAGTTATCATAGGGAATAAATCAATTTGTTGCTTTCCCTCAAAGGGACCACATACCATAGCATTTCAGATCCGTCAGTTACAAATAATTCTAATGTAAATTTCCCATTATTGATGGGAAATTGAAGACTTTGATGAAGGAGGAGGGAACTAATTAAAATAATACAAATTTCACGTTTTCTCTTAGATCTCTTTCCTTGAATAACACGCTCTCCCTCTCCCTCCATTCACCCACCTCGCTATCTCAAACAATTTCCCCAGCTGAAAGAAAAATTTAAACTTCCCTCTGGCTGATATAGTTCTTTAACCAAAGGATAGTACAAGATCGGAGTTTCACACTAAAGGCAAATAAAGCTTTAAAATTACCTCATGCGTCATCTGGCTGCACAGACTCCGGGCTCATAGTGGGAACCTCCGGCTTGGTCCTCCCAGCATACAAAGGCAACTCAGTGAATGCCCCCTCCGCCCGTGGAGACACGGCCTCAGCTGCCAGCGACGGGATATGCAATTTTGCTTTTTAATGAATCGTAAACAATTTGTATGGCAAATGAGTTTGTTTGTTTTAGTTTGGGGGCATATGTTGTACCAGGTTGTAGACAGTCATTACCTACTCCAGAATTTTAGGTGAGAATGGGTAGAGCTCTGGATAATGTTTATTTTTCTAAATAATAAAGACACACTAGGATGAAAGAAACTGGTTAATAAAAGACTGAGAATAACAACCTCTCTTCTCCTTCCCTCTCTCTTTTCCTCTCTATCCCCACCCCCTCTCATAACTCCCTCAGGCTTACAGTAGGGCTTTAGCCACACTTTTTGATAACTAACTGGAAATAATTGGTTGATTCGATTAATTTTTAATTTTTTTAGGTATAAATTTTAACTTTGTCTTTAAAAGACTACTTTTGTTTAAGAAACAGCTATTTTAAAATATGAAATACTGAGAAGGGCCATCTCTGTCCTCTATCACTTTTTTTGGTTGAAGCTAAGGTTGCCTTGAGGGACATGGGATATAAGAATGATATCATTTTTTATATCAAAATGGGGCAAGAAAGGGGTCTTGCTATTGAAAAGTCAAATAAAAACGTTTATTCAAAACCAGAGTTGTAAACAACTTAGAAGTTAACAAGCAACCAGGTTTCGAGCATGTACATTTTAACAGTAATTACCTTTGGCGCTGCCACTTATGAGAAACCTTTTGATATCTGAGCCACTTCTCTAATGCTTTAATCATGCAAATCAAGAAATAGATATTACATATCAACTTAATCTAGCTGTGTTGTGACATCGCTGGTAGAAACTCTCCCATAGAAAACTAAAGAAAACCCTCATGAAATTTTCCTCAGCTCCAAATGAAATGGAGGCACCCTACAAGCATGTATTTGCTTCAAAATATAATTCTGTCCAGCAGAATTATCTCCATTCTACCCATATGGCATAAAATGAAGGCAGAATGAACATTCTCCTCTTCGTAATGATAACAATGTGTTATGGAACTATTTTTATGTGAATTACAAAATGCACTTGTCTTGCTTCTGCCCTCCAATTTAAAAACTCATAGTGACTGTGAAATGAAGGCAACTAAATTATCCTGCAGCCCCCTCACCCCATGCTAGGTCCTGAAGCACTTATTTTGGGAGCATTCTTTAAAAAATTTGACATACACTTTTAAAATCAAGAACTGTCTGTCACTTACTCAAACTTGTACAACTCAAACTTTGCATACCAGGAAAACACTTGGGCAAAAAGAATATGCTGTGCCTTGTAGTATAAATGCCTACTTTTTAAAGTATATATGTAAAAAATAGCAAGATATTTCTATGAAATACTGCCTTACTATGTTCAACAATTCAAAAAAAAAAAAACTCAACTCCAGCCTACTTCCCAAATGATTGGCAGCTTTAACTACTGCAGACTCAAAATTAAGAATTCATATTTCATGGAAATCTTTTGTTGTTGTTAAGATGTGTTGGATTCACATATTATGTTGTATTTACCATTTCAGTTTTCAATATTCTCAGCTGAACAACTCTTCTTAATGATTGTTTATTATAATTCTTTGAAGATATTGCATAATGGAGATTTGTCTATAAATTTGCACTTATGCTTTTATGATAAACTAGGAAATTGCTACAATGTCTATAAATAAAAAGACTCAAAATTAGGAGATTCAATAAATTATAAAGCATATCATATTCTCAGCACTCAGCATATTTTTAAAGAGTCCATGGTAAACATATTTATACACTTTCTATTTAATGCATTTGCAAACTCTATTTTTAAGTATTTTCGCAGATATTTTGCAAATATTTGCAGTGCAGTGGCTCCACCTGAGCTTATTTCTAAATGCACAATTTTATTTTTATCGACTATTATAAATATATGTAAGTATATTCATATCTAAGAATATGCATTAACTTACAAGATTTCTGTACACTCCAAAATTATTTTCTCACAGTATAAGCAGATTGCAAGCAAAATCTGAATGGGGTAGGTTTTTATTCTCTCTCACATATATTAAGAAGTTATCCTTATCATTTTCTTTTAGGTTAGCCTTGTACAACATCTTTTAAAGTACCATTTACTATTTTCAGGGAGAAGTAAATACATTGAACTATGTTCCCATTTTTTTCTTTAAATCAAATTATGATTCAAATGTACTACATTCAGAATTGTGATTGGTTATTTAAGCAAGCCTATGTACTTCTACTATCTTTTTTAAAATCTTGATTTCCTGTTGTTACACTCATATTTCCCCTGTGAACTTTAGACAGTGAAATAAATGCTTTGTCCTTACTTATTTTCTAGTTGATTTTCCTTCACCTGTACTGCATATTGACAGGAATGTTTCTAATTTAAAACCAAAAGAGTCAGGGGCTGATTAGAAGACAGGAAATTGGAGGATTAAACTGTCTGGTTGCACTTCCTTTACTTATCAGCACTCAGTAACTCACTCCCGATTACAAACTCAACAGGACAATTTTTACAATGCATTGTTTCTTCTGGATGTTTACATATAAACAGTGCATGTGAGGGTGTGCGTGTGTGTGTGTGCGCATGCAACCAGGCATGCACATGTATCTGTATGTGTCTGTGTGTGCATTCATGAGTAGGAACAGAAAAGAACCAGCAGCTGGTAGTTATAAGTAGATGCTTTTAAGTGGGATAGTTTTAAACCAAAGAGGCTTATACTATGGGCATGAAAGTTCATTCAAAGACTATAATCCCAGGATATTCTCAAAACTTTCTTACCAAAACAGATCTGTGAAACCAAGCAAACAATGAAATACTATAAGGGGGAAAGCAAGATGCACTATTTTGAAAATGAAAAATAGATTGCAGTAGCCCTAATGCAGTACATTGTCTTCAAATTCCAAACGCCCATATTAGTGAATGAATAGAGAAGAGGACCCATAAGGAGGGAGGGTGTTAATCTAACAGGCATTCAAAACCATTTTGAGATTCCTTTGGCACCAACTGAGAAAGGAATCTTTCTAACTGTGGCAGCAGGCTTGAATGTTCCAGGTGAGCATATATGATGAAATGGGTGCTTGGTAGGGAATGAAATAGCAGATCAGGATAAGAGGGTAAGGATTCATCTTATGCCATCAAATCATTTAAAATTAAAAATAAATAACGAAAACAAAACACTGTTCTAGATTTTTACTGTGTCATATATCTCTGCAGAGCCGTGCTCTGGAAACCATGCTGAGAATTATCCTTCCTGACCTCACTCTGCTCACCTCTGTTGCCCTCAATAAGTATTTGTTGATTTGGCTTAAGAGAGTTCTAGATGAATACGTGACCATTTTTCCTGCTTCTAATTGCAATGGTGGGTTCTACTGAGAGATATAGAAGATGAAGAGGAGCGTGTGATCTGACTAAATGAGTTGGTTGCTTGGACTGGTAGAGCTGGGAGTTAACATTTAGAGGCTTGTTCCGGTAGTCCTTTATTCCTTCACCGATTCACTAAATATGTATTGGGCCCCTACTAAGGGCCAGAGGGGTTGAAAATCGGTGGCTGCTTCTGCCAGCTGCCATCATTCAAGTTTTAAAAGCACTAGGGAATCTCTCTGCACCTAACAAATAACATTGATTGATAACTATCTGTGAAAATCTGTGCTAAGGGCTTTACATATGTTTTTTATTTTTCATTTAGTCTTCACCACAAACCTATGAAGTAAGCATTGTTGTCCCACTTTATATATACAAGAACCAAGACTAAGAAAACATTGCCCAATGCCTAAGGATGTGCCCAGGCCGAGGATGAGCCACCCAGACTGTAGAGTCCACTTGCTTAATCTCAGACCAAATTTGTCTGAAGTGATTTCATTATTTTAGCACTAGAATGTAATGTTATTCAGAACTTCATAGAAGTAGGATTATCCCTTAATAGGATGGTATTCTGGGGGCACAAGTCTGTTTGCTAAGATAATAGAGGCGGAAAAATGTGTATTGTGTCAACAGCAAGAATAGAACACAAGTCTTGTGGTGCCTACTCCCTGTTCCAAAAGCATTGTCCATGTTCTGTTCTGAAGCAGAAAATCTAGTCTCATCACCAACAAAAGAAATTCATTAGATAGACGAGAGAGTCTCATTCAAAGAATGCACCTAGGCATATTAAAATACACCTTTTCATCAGAAGATGCATGCATGGGTCAGGGAAACCCAGTGTGTCCAAGTTCTTGCCAAATATTGAGAACATTTTTTTCTGCTAGTAATTTAATCTTTATTTAGCAAATATTTCACTTACAGTTTTAAATGGAGCATTCCATTAAAGAAAAAAAAAAAAGAGGCCATCCTTCCAAAGAAAAGTTCCAGGTTTTGGCTCTCTGTCTCTGTTTTTTGTAATAAGCAGAAATGCCAACATATAACAGTATTGGTGTTGAATACTTTTTGTTGCCACAGGATTGCTAATTAAAGGTTTGTCCCAATGTAGAGCTTTATGTAAGAGAAGACACAATGCAGGAAATATATTGCCTAATGGCAAAGATCTTAATACACGCATTACAAGTAAACATCTATTTTCCAGACAACTGCTGACTATAAACAGTATGTCTCAGCCAGAGCTTTTTAATAGTGCCACATGTGGGACAGATTTTTTATTCCTCCTAATCCAAGTTCATTTTGTGATCTTTGATGTGCACATGCTATTGCCCTGCTGACTATTTTAAATGAATGATAATTAGGAAAAACGACCAGGTCAGAGGTAGGGATACGTAATCCCTGGCAGAGCAGCCTTTCGCCAAGTCAAAGCACATGGGGCCCTCAGAGACGGGAGCCGGCACTTATAAGCTGAATTGAGCACACAATGTATGTGGCTGGCCACATACATTGCCAAATAAATATCACATTACACATCCCATCTCCCCAGCGTGACCTTGGTGTAGACAAAGTCTAAACCCATCTAGAAGATGAGAACATTTTTGTTCCGAGAATGATCCCATCTGCCTCCCCCTACTCCTAAATATCCTTCAACCACCCTAGCCTTCACAGATGTGTACTTTTCAGTCCTGCTGAGGAAATGCCTTAGTGCCTAGGTTTGATAAGCCCTCTTCAAATGTTGAAAAGACAGTGTCGGCTAAATAATTGATTTCATCTATTCATTTAAGAATCAATTACAGTGATCCCACCTTATCCAAGGAGGATATATTCCAAGATTCCTCGCAGATGCCTGAAATCACAGATAGTACAGAACCCTATGTATGCTATTTTTTTCTACACATACATACCTATGATAAAGTCTAATTCAGAAATTGGGGATAGTAAGGGATTAACAATAACTAATAATAGAACAATTATAACACTATATTGTAAAAAAAAAAAAAAAAAGAGTATGTGAACATGCTCACTTGCTCACTCTCTCAGAATATCTTATTGGACTGGACTCACCTATTTGCAGACTGAGGTTGACCTTAAGTAACTGAAGCTGCAGAAAGTGAAACCACATATGATGGTGGACTCCTGTAAAAATTATCACAAATTGTTTCGTTGTGTCTTACTTTAAGAAAAATGGCGGCCAGGCTCGGTGGCTCATGCCTGTAATCCCAGCACTTTGGGAGGCCAAGGTGGGCGGACCACGAGGTCAGGAGTTAGAGACCAGCCTGGCCAACATGGTGAATCCCGTCTCTACTAAAAATACAAAAATCAGCCCAGTGTGGCGGCGGGTGCCTGTAATCCCAGCTACTCAGGAGGCTGAGACAGGAGAATCACCTGAAACCAGAAGGCAGAGGTTGCAATGAGCCGAGATAACGCCACTGCACTCCAGCCTGGAAGAAAGGAAAAAAATTCCATCTCAAAAAAAAAAAAAAAGAAGAAAGAAAAAGAAAAGAGAAAAATGGCAACCTCAGTTCAGGTTTTTGTAAGTATGCGAGAAACAACCTGTTTTCGGGTGGTATAGCCTGAACTCTGCCCTAGTAAACAGTAAGGAATCTTTGAATGCTTGCCCAATACTGAGGTCCAAGTCAATACAGTATTATTGGTAGAACTGCATAAGGAAAAATAAAGACAAATAATTGAGGTGGGGGGGAATAACTATAGGAGGCTATAGGAGGGGTTGATGTAATTTCTCAATGGAAAAGTCAAGAAATAACAAAGCTAAAAATTGGGGGCACAAATGCACATGTCTTCAGACCGGGCAGGTCAGCTAAGTGGAAGAGGCAGTGGGGCTGTGATAAATACACACAGGAGTGTGTGGGAAGGGGTGGGGTCTTTGACAAACTGGAAAGTGATATCTATTTACCACAAACAACAACAGTGAATACAACACTGTACTAACCAAACAGAATGCATCTGCTGCCTGGGGCCTAAAGCTATTGTGCATACAGCACAGATCAGAAGGTAGAATGAGGGTCTGGCATCAAAGTGTTTTATTCTACAAAAAGAAAGAAACTTAAACGTTACATGGGAAAGGGATTATAGCAATGTAACCCACATAAATTACTACACTACAGGTTAAACCATTCACATCTGATCTTTTCTTCCTGGCAGACTTTTGTGGATGGGAGAAGAGAGGCAGAGGACCATGTCAGTATCTAAAATAGGAAAAGGGGCCCTGGCGCAGGAAAGACACTTGGCAGACTAGAGATGTTGGGAGATGTTGGGGGATTCATAGGGGATGCAGAAAAAGAAGGCTGGTGATGATAGAGACCAGCAGAGCCTTACCTGCCCACTCCAGTTCCCTCCACTCTGGCCCCAGATTTTTCATCCATGGATTTGGAGTCCGTAGGGTCTCATGGACTATGAGTTCCAGGAAAAGAGTCTTCCCTAGCACTCAGGCTGATGCTCATGCCCATTTTCTCCACCCAACAAACTCTATCCCTACTGCCAGCCTACGTATAAATGAAGGCTTCTCCCTGAAGCCTTCTCAGGTCCCCTCAGGCAAAATAAGTCACTTCCCCACTCCCTCCCTCTGGCCTCACAGCCCATTGCTCATAGTATTATGACACTAATTAAATTGTGTTGCAGTTTTTCTGTTTACTATCCAACCCCACTACATTGCTTGTTGCTTAAGAATAAAGTCTAGGGTCCTATACTTCCTATCTACAGTGCCTAGCCTTTTGCAAATATCACCTCCTTACCCACCAGCCCCCCGACCACAAAAAAAAAAAAAAAAAAGTATAGTTCAGCAGGAGGTAAAGTTGGGAAAGTGAGGGCAAGAAGGGCTAGTGGGTCTTCCAGGACTCTACTTCCCCCAGAGTAGGAGTCTCAAGACTACAAGAGATATATTATCCAGCAGACTGCTGCCTGCTGTGTGTTGATGGAGATTTGTGATGCCTGTGTGTTGACTGCTTGCTCTGTGTAGGCACTGAGCCTACACAAGTGCTCTGCACACATGGGAGCAATTCTTCAAAACATCCCTTTGAGATCAATATCATTGTTTCCACTCCACCAATGAGGAAACTGAGTCATAGGGCTGAAGAAGCCAGTAAATAGTCTGAGAAACCCGAAAGCTGTGTTCTCCTATGCTGTGATGATGCTAATAGGTCCAGCACTGTCATGCTCTAAGGCTCAAAAAAAGACTGTGATAATTAAATGTGGGCAACATTTCATGTCATTTTGAAATGGAGAAGACTGGAGCCCTAAAGGCTAAAATTCTTCCAAAGTCAAAGTATTGACAAAGTTTGGGTCTGGAATGGAGGCCTCTAGTGAGCTTTCTGCTAAATACCCATGGTAGAGAATCATAGTGTTTAATTAAAACCAAGCAAGCATGTTCTCCTTCTCTTCAGTTATAGGTTAACAGGAGATTTTCAGTTTTTTTTCTTTTGACTTTTCTGTATCTTGTAATTTTTCTTCAATAAACATGTATTTTTTTACTTATAAAATAACATTTAACAAAATCATAGTCACTAAAGATATTAGTCCTCTTCTCTTTGATCTCATAAAAATGGCAGTAGCAGAGGTCATAAGACTTTGGGCTTTGAGGATGTACATATATTCAAAGTAGAGTGGTGCCCATTTTTTTCATTAAAGTCCATACTCAACTGCTCAACTGTTGTTTTTAAGACTCCCTTTTTTTTTATTTTTATTTTTTATTTTTGAGACAGGGTCTCACTCTGTCCCCAGTGTGGAGCGGGAATGCAGTGGCGCAATCTCAGCTCACTGCAACCTCTACTTCCTGGACTCAGGAGATCCTCCCACCTCAGCCTCTCTGAGTAGCTGGGACTACAGATACGCACCACCACCCCCCAGTTAATTTTTTGTATGTTTTGTAAACATGTAGTTTCCCATGTTGCCCAGGCTGGTCTTGAACTCCGGGGCTCCAGCAATTCCCCTCCTCAGGACCCCCACAGTGCTGACACTACAGGCATGAGCCACCGTGCCTGGCCAAGACTCCTCTTTCTATAGTGGGTCAGGTAGTTCTTCCTATTTCCCACATCCCAGTGTAGCAGCTGTCAGAAGCACCGATTTCCGATTGAGCACACTGGTCAAATCCTGGCTCTGCCGTGGGTGCGCTGTATATAACCATGGGATGGACAGTGACATTCTGAATCTGTTTGTGTCTTCAAATTGGAAATAAAATAATCATAGTGCATTAGGAGGATTAGATTAAACAAGGCATATTGCATAGTCCAGAAATCTGGGAAGAATTCTCACACCCTCCTCTTGCTCACTCCACATCTAATCCCAAATAAATCCTGATAAATTTACCTCTTAAGTAATTTCTAAATCCATCCCCTCTCCCCATCTCCTCCACTCTCCCCTCATTCAAGCTACTGTCTGTCTAGCCCACATTACCATAGTAGCTTCCTAACTGGTCTCGTTGTATCCTTGCCCTCCACAATTTATTCTTTACACTTAAGGCTAAAAGATCTTTTCAGACACACGTAATCATCATTTCAATGGATTACTCTTGCTCCTAGATAAATAGCAAAATCCTTAATGAGACCTCCATAGTTTTGCCTTTCCAAGCCTGTCTTGAGGCATTCTTCTTCTCCCTAAACATACTCTAGCCAGTTAATCTTCTGTGAGTTCCTCAAAACCCCCAAAATCTCAAATCTTACCCATATTAATCTGCTTTCCCTAGAAACATTCCTCTTTGTAGTTAACACTTCTACACCATTCCCAATATGAATGTGGCCTTTTCATGAAAACTTCCCTATCCCCAGACTTTATCAAAGGACACTACTGATAAACCCTCAGAACACTCTAGATGTTCTTTTATATAAACAAATAGAGTCGCTGTGCTTATAAATATGCGCTACTATTGGATTACTTTATGTTTCTCCCAAAATAATATAAGCTCCACGAAAGACAATGTCTTGCTCATACATGTTTTCTTGCATCCAGGACAGAACCTGGGTGGTAAGTAAATATTGATTCAATGAGCACATGGATAGTAGAGTGGCTGCCGTAAGTGAACACTGAGATACTATTAACCACCGTTGTCATAATTAATATTTGCCACAAACAGAAAGGTGTTTTAATGTGGATAAAGTCCCCCTTTTATGTCTTTAAAGAAAATCCAGTTCTCTCTAGTAAGATAGAAATTAGAGACTAAAATTAAGAGCTGAGAGCCCCACCCTGGGTTTGGGACCTGGCTCTGTCATGTGCTAGGAGTGGACTTTGGCCACATCATTTCACGTCTATGACTGTGGAGCGTTATATGAGTTAATGCCACTGATGTGATTAGCATGGTACTTGACACACGGTAAACATTTAATAAATGCTTCATTATTTCTTTCAATATTATAAATGGTCCCAAATCTTCCTCCAGTAATCTGTATGGCATTTAAAAAGCCTCTTAACCTTTCTGGTTGTCAATTTTGTCATCTTTAAAATAATAGTGTCATTTTTACTATGGTTCATGAGGCTGTTTCTTTTTTTTTTTTTTTTTGAGACGGAGTCTCACTCTGTCGCCCAGGCTAGAGTGCAGTGGCCGGATCTCAGCTCACTGCAAGCTCTGCCTCCTGGGTTCACGCCATTCTCCTGCCTCAGCCTCCTGAGTAGCTGGGACTACAGGCACCCGCCACCTCGCCCGGCTAGTTTTTTGTATTTTTTTAGTAAAGATGGGGTTTCACCATGTTAGCCAGGATGGTCTCAATCTCCTGACCTCGTGATCCGCCCATCTCGGCCTCCCAAAGTGCTGGGATTACAGGCTTGAGCCACCGCACCCGGCCCGAGGCTGTTTCAAAGATCAAATGAATCAGCAGGGAGAAAAGGCCTTTCTGAAAATTAAAAAAGTGGGATCCAAATAGAAGAGGCTACTATTGCTAAGCTTAAAAACACAGGCTCCAAATAGACACGTTCGACCAAAATCCTCATGGCCTTTTCTTTATCTTCTCTTCATGATAGACCATATGGGGGGAAGGAGAAGTAGTTCAACACACCTAGTCAACAATGACTTCAGGTATTCATCATTGAAGGGATGTGCATGAGTTTGTAAGAGGAAGAAGAATGAGAAATTAATAAAGAGAGTTTAGTTTAAGAGCACACACTCTGGAATGAGAATGCATATTTTGAATCCCTTCTTCACAACTCACAGGCAAATGTGACCTCAGGCAAATTGCTTAATCTACTCATCTGTAAATTGGACAAATGCTAGTACCTGCCTCATGGGTTGTTGTGAGGATTAAATTATCTGTATAAATCACTGAGAATATTGCCTAACACATGTCATACTCTTAATAAAGATCAGCTATTAAGATTGTAATTATTTTCATCATTATCATCATTATTGTTTTGGTAACCATAATGTTTTAAGAGATTAATACTCTGGGGCTTAGAAAGTTAGCAAGGTGGTTAAAGAATATCTAACAAACTTTTTACTCAAGATGGTATTATTTGGATTTTGAAGTAAAGAAATTGCTTTCCCACTATGTTAGACTAATCGGCCCCATCAAGGCTGGGTTTGCCTAACACAAGTGCCATGTGTCTAAGACATCTTCTCTGTAACAGAAAATTTATGAAAAAACATCCAACTAACAATAGACTTATCCCACCCTGTAAAAATTCTGCATTTCATGATAAAAACTACATCCAAGGAGATGTATTCCCTTCTCAAGGTACAATTCTACTTCCCAAGATGATTACTCAGTGAGAGAGGCCTATAGAAAACTTCCTGTGTCACTTAAATTCTTGCTGAACTACAGGCATGCTTTTGCTACTTGGAATTGTCACAGGTTCAGCTCAACAACCTTTAGTCAACAGTTTTTTTGGAATATCCACGACCTTTTGCTCCCTTGGGAGATAGAACCATAATGCATGTATTAATCTTGAGTTTATTTTATTTCATTATTCAAGAAAACTATGTTAGGAAACTTTAAGAATGTTTTCAATAATAATACTTAAAATAATAGTAATAGATTGCATATATTGAACACATCCATGGGCTAGGCCCTCTACTGACGACTATTTCACTTGTCTTACATCATTTTGCCCCCACAATAGCCCTATGAAGTATTCACATTTTATAGATTAACAGCCAAGATGTTAAGTAACCCTACCTACGGTTGATTCAAAAAGCTAGTAAGTGACTGGCATAGGACTTGAACGTTGGTCCAAAACTCATACCCTAAAATGTATAGCCTGAACCACCTGGATATACTAACTAATTTAATATGTTGTTATATTAATGTTTGCTGTTTAAAATGTGCAGTACTTATTAAACATATCATTATTATTTTTGCACATGAAGAATAATAACCACAAAGTTGTCATGGGGATCCAGGACTTAAGGTTGCAGAACTAACGACCTGGAAAGTGTAATAATTAAGCCCCTTTAGCCCCTCTCAATACTGAGTCAATTAAAAGAATTGGAGACCTCTGGTTTGAAAGGGTTTCTAGCTAGGAGGCCCTCATGGAACCTTTCCAACCTTGTAATACTTAAGGCATGAAAGAAGACAGGACATCTTTAAAATACTGACAATTGCTACCAAAAATTGACTCACTGACAATTCTGGTAGGAATTGTCACTAACTACATGTCTATGATACTGAATAGCAACATACAATCAGTGGCCCATGACTGCTATGCTGTAAAAATAAAATAAAAGGTGCATGTGCTCACAGAAATAGAAGATTTTTGGTCATATCTACACTGTCTTCTAATTCAAAAACACAGACTCTAAAACACATAGAGATAGCCATTCCTGTTTTGCCACTAACATTTCTACACTCATTCAGATAACGTAACTACCACAAAACAATTAAGTAGGAGTGGCAGGGAAGCCAGCAGTGACACGCTGCATCATCTGAAGTGTGGTGCCACTGGTAAAACCCAAAAGATAGGCAAAAAATGGAGAAAGTCCTAGTATACCTGCATGCTGGGAATTATAATTGTATATGTTCCATCTGCTCTGTTACGGAGTCAAGCATTGGATTACAAAAAATTCTTATCACAGACCAGCAGAATAGCAGAAAGTTCCTACTACACTGGAAATCAGACCAGAAGATCAATCTTATGTACAGCGATAGACCTGGGAAGAGGATTTACCAGACCCCAACTGGAGAGTGGATGGATTACCAGGAACAATTTACATACCCAAATGTAAGTAAATACTAGATCCAGATAATTCTTTCCACATCTGAAAACGGATAACAATTTTGCATTTTTCCACTGCAAAAATGAAAAGTGTTACATGCTGCTGAAGAAAAGCAAAGGGTGACTCAGAACGAAAATATCTGAAAATCATAAAGTATAAAAACTGTAAGAAACAGATTTAAAATTTCTGTTCTTTAAAACAAGAGTCAAAAGCCACTAGAAGAAAATAAGAAATAAAAACTAGAGGATAGAATTTTAAATGAGAGTGACAAACTAGCAATGCAAGAAAACTAATAATGCATTAGCAGTATTAAGACTGATATGGAGCAGAATTAACCCTGTGAAAATTGATCAGTAATTTGAAAGTCATACTTCCATTAATTTTCCCAGACAGAGACAAATTACTCAAAGCATAAAACACACATGAAAGAGAATGACACCTATCACAGAAAGTGAAGATCCAACTCAAGAATTACAAGGGTGTTTCCAAAGAAAACCAGAACAATTGAATAGGAAACAACAATCAAAGACATAACAGAAGGAAAAATAACTTTCTGAACTAGAAGAGGGTAAAAAATTATGCACATGCAAAACGTTAATAGACTTAGCCAAGTTTACTTCATTCCAGGCCAAAATACATGAGCAATCCACACCTGAACTCAGCCTGCTTTCCGGAAAGAGAAAAAAAAATACTTACAAAATGGAGTAGGAAGAGGAGTAAAATTTCACTAACTGTCTTATCTTACATAGAAGAGATTCTAAAATTATATTTAATTGTTGACTCTGATAATTAGAAAAATTAAGATCAAAAACTGACTTCTGGAAAACTAAAGTGAAGTTGAAAAGAGGATATACACCTTCCCAATTACTAAGGAAGTTAAAAACACTCAGGACATTCCATATATACAAACTCTGAAAGTAAAACAGCAAAAAAGAAAAAAAAAGAAAGAAAGAAAGAAAACAATTAATGTAGAACAGAACAACAGACGTTAACAAAGAAACCCATTTGACAGTAAATACAGATGGTTTAAATCCCCTTTATTAGGAAACAAAAGTTCTCAAACTGGAGTAAAAAATTAAATCCAAGTATCTGCTGCATTCAAGAGGCATATCTAAAACAAAAGTGTTCACATTAAAAATAAAAAGAATGGCAAAGAGGTATTGAAAACAATAAAATGAAAAGTAGAAGTGATAATATTAACTTCTGGCAAAGTAGGCTTCAAAGCAAAAGCAATTAAATAAGAACAAATAGATTATATGTATATCATCTATTATTTATATTATTTATGTTGATAAATGGGATAATGAAGTTACAGTAGTAATTAGTCTCTTCATGCACGAACTAATCTAATATCAAATGATATAAATATAAAACTATTAGAAAAGCAGAGAGAAACTGACAAGACCACAACTGGTTTGCATGTAATTTTAACACAGATTTATTTAATTTTGATAGTTTTAATTAGGCAAGAAATAATGACATGGACAATTTGAGTAAGTATAATTAATACTATTAAGGCTCCTAGACAACGTTGACCTCTGTAAACATAGAATATGGCATCTTTAAATGTATTTTTAAAACCTTGACCAAAAATTTACTGTGTTATGCAGATATGTGGACATGTACACACACACATACACACACACCCCAACATATTCCAAAAGTGAAAATTACACAGGCTTTCTTGTATAGTCACATGCAATAAAGCTAGGAAGTAACAAATACTTAATGGCAAAACAAGAATTATTGCGATTAAAAACAGTAAAAATGTAAGGATGTCCACAATCACCATTACTATATTTTTTTCTTTTTCTTTTACTTTTTCTTTTTCTTTTCTTTTTTTTTTTTTTTTTTTTTTTTTTTTTTTTTTTTTTTTTTTTTTTTCTTTTTGAGATGGAGTCTCACTCTGTTGCCCAGGCTGGACTGCAGAGGCGCAATCTCGGTTCACTGCAACCTCTGCCTCCCAGGTTCAAGTGATTCTCCTGCCTCAGTCTCCCAAGTAGCTGGGACTACAGCCATATGCCACCATGCCCAGATAATTTTTGTATTTTTAGTAGAGATGGGATTTCACCATATTGGCCAAGCTGGTTCGAACTCCTGACCTCAAGTGATCTGCCTACCTTGGCCTCCCAAAGCACTGGGATTACAGGCATGAGCCACCACATCCAGCCACAGTCACCGTTATTATTTAATGTTGAAGAAATTCTGACCACCTCCAATGATATGAAACAGAAATACAAAGTATAATTATTGAAGGAAGACTAAAGAATTATTATTTTCAGATGATCTGATTAAATACTTAGAAAATCCAAAAGCACCAGTTGAAATTAATAAGATAGAGTGCTAAAATGATAGCCACAAGTTAATTATAGAAAACAATGGCAGTTAAAAGACAAGTGGGAAAATGACTCCATTCCCAGTAGTACCAAAAACAAAACTGTAAAATACCTAGAAGTAACCCCAAGAAGAAATATGTGCAACTTAAATGAATAAACTCTAAGTCATTACTAAGAAGAGTTTATTAAACATATCCCCAGTGTGGGGATATAACATACTATATCCTAAATGTTTCAAATGTAACAATTTTCCCTCAAATTGACTTATACTTCCAATGACATTCATGTCAAAATCCTGAAGTATTAGGTTTGTCTGTTTGTTGCTTTGCTGGAGCTCACTGGAATTTACATAGCAGAAAATAAATATTTTAAGTTCAAAATTATATATAAATATAAGAGACAACTCTTAAAATTCTCAAAAGAAAGGCACACTCTGTGCTTGGAAAGGGTTAATTCTGAATAACTTTAATATTATCTATAGACCTTTTGCCTTTCCTGAGCCAAATTGTTGCCTTAGATTTATCCTCTGAGCTCTTGTGAATAGCTACAAAAATATCTCAGCCAATTAGCATTTATAGGGAAGAGCTATGCTGCTTGATTTTATTTTCTAGCTAACTGAAAGTTAACCCAAAAACAACAGCATACTCTTCTGCCTCAACGAGGAATTAAGTTTGAATCTCTACTTAATGCATAAAGATTTGCAGAGTTCAGAGTCATTTTTCTGAGCATCAGTGTGTGACTATATATAATGTTCAATTTAGAAACAGGAGAAAATTCACAGTTATTGAACACTATACTCTGTGTGAGGCACTTGCTTGATGATTTCAAACACATTGATCTGCACCCTTTCAAGTGTTAAGTATTGTTATCTCCATTTTCCAGACAAAAGAACTGAGATTCAAAGAGTTAATAAATCTCCCCATATCATAAAACTACTCCAAGATGGTCCCCCAAATCCTATGGTCTTTCTTTGAAACTAAGCTAGAGAAATCCCCTAAAAGTGGTTCTAGAACAGGGCATTGTAAGCACACCTAGGAGTTGGGGGTTCCCCTCCACACATGCCCATAGCCCACAGACTCTGATATGCCATCCAAGATGGGGTGGGGTGGCATGCAGATATGCTTTGAAATGTCTTTCCAGTAAATTTTGATACACCAAGTAACATTTTGAGAAAATCTGATTTTTTTCTATACTTATGGTTGCCTGTTTTCCTATTACAGTAATTAGAAAGCAGGGGAAATATACACATTTCTACTTAATTTCATTCAGAGGCCAGGGACCGGGGCTCACGCCTGTAATCTCAGCACTTTGAGAGGTTGAAGCAGGAGGATCACTTGAGCCCAGGAGTTCGAGACGAGCCTGGGCAACATAGCAAGACCTTATTTCTCCAAACTAAAACAAAAAAGTAGCTGAGCATGGTGGCATGCACCTGTAGTCTTGGCTACTTGGGAGGCTGAGGTGGGAAGACCACTTGAGTCCAGGAGTTTAAGGCTACAGTGAGCTATGACTGTGCCACCACATTCCAGCTTGAGTGACAGAGTGAGAATCTGTCTCTAAAAAAGTAAATAGAAAACCAAAAAAAATGTTCAGAATAATCAAGGTGTTTGTTAATTTTGCTTTTGAATGAATTATTTTACTACTACAGGTTGTGTGGATTAAATGAGGTCTGCCATCAGCCAAATTAAAATGAAATGCACCAATATGAATTTAAGCTTACAATAATATCTATACAAGCTCATTATGAGATTTGTAATCTCTCATCTACTCAAATTGTTGATCAAACTCCTCTCTACCCTCATTGTGCTATACCTTCTGTGTTGTACTACAGTGGTGGACTGAGTGATCCTTCCTTCATGTGGGAGTGTGTGAGTGCCTGTGGCTTTGGTATTAGTGAGGGCTACGGATCTGGTTACTGCCACATCACTTTCTTTTTTGAATGTTGTCTGTTCTCTCTCTTTGCCATCATCTGCAAGAACGTAAGAACGGTGCCATACTTCTCTTGTGGATCAGGGTTCTGAGGAACTGAAGTTGCCCCAAACCTCTGCTCTTGAAAATGAGGGCAATTACTCTATTTGACCTATTGCTTGTCTAGCTCTTTCCCTTTAGTCCACCATTTTGCCTTGATCACATTATTTTTTCAATGATCCCACATAGGTGGTGTAGGTAGTTACCTATTCTCTAGATAGGTAACTAACTGCACTCTAGTTCAAGGTGCAGAGTCTCAATTCTTTCTATAACAAGCTGTCACATGGCTAAAATGCCACCTGTGGGCACAGCATGTCCTTCCCCTTTTGAGTGAATCAGTTCTTAGATCCCAGTGGAGTGTCAGGATAGCCTCAGCAAATGTGAATGTTTGGGTTGGTTCACCCACCCTGCACACACCAAGGAAGGAGAGAGTAGGCCAAAAGAAAGAAGCAGAAGCAATTGGAAATCAGAGGCATAAAGGTCTAAAGACAAATATCATCCACTTCTGCTTTCAAAAACTCACTATTGATTCTATTATCTCACCTCTAAAAACTTGAAATATCACAGAATATTTGTTCTTGTCCTCAGTCCCTGGTAAAAGTGCACAGGTAAGCAGCTATCATTTTTCAAACCTGGAGCATAGTAACTCTGTTGACTTTTATTTCACCAAATCTTCTCTTGAATGTTTCCTCTTGGGCTTCCGCCTGTGACTTTGTAAGACAGCACTTATTGGAGGTGCCACGGGAAGAGTTGTTTCTCCCTTTGGAGATAACATCAACATTAGTCACATATCCCCAAACCAATGCGAGAGTTTTGTTATCTCCAGCAACCATCTCCAAAGAACACAGAGAAATGGCACGGTATTTTCCACAAGCCCCCCGAAATCATTTCCAGAATAATTCCAGTTATTTATGGAGCATCTTTGTTTGGATGCAAATATACCATTTAAAAACCTCTATGACTAGAGACAGTGCTGGTCTTTGTTATGTTAAGCCAAAAATATACTCCAAAAAGATTATGTTTCCAAAAATATATTCTACAGAACCCTAATTCCTAATCTCCTGGAGAAAATAAAGTTTCCATGGTTAAATAGGTTAGGAATGTGCTAAACCTGCTAGAGTTAAACTTATGTATTGACTGCTGAATTTCGGTGTCTTTAGCATGCTGTTACACTTTGTGATTCTCTTAGAACAATTTTATAATAAGTGACATTTCTCAATCTTGTGTAACTTTGGGCTAGTTACTTCATTTTTGATGAGCCTCAATTTCAGTCTCCTCATCTCCAAAATTAAGTGTTTAGACTGGATTGTTTCAGCATTACCTTCCATGTACCATCCCTAAGAGTTGATGACAACTTTTCATTAAAACAAAGTTTTCTCCTGGAGACACTTCCTATCACTTTTCTCTACTATCTAACAAAAATTCTTTCTCAGCTACGTTACTGTAGACATTAGGACAGGATGAAGACCTGCTTGGGACTATTATTCATTGTGATAACAACAATAAAAACTGTACTCCTCTTTGTTTTTTTCCATCCTTACCAGTTTCAGCATTGATCTTTATCTGAAATTACAAACATTTCTATGACAATTTGCTTCCATCCAGAACATCTGGTATCTGGCCAGAAACTGTAAATTGATGCTACCCGCTCTAGTGTCTGACTTGGGAAAGGGGCTGGGAGGGGGATGGTGAGAGCAGAGGAACTGTGGAGACAGATGCTGCTGAGGCATTTAAAATGCACTCTCCCCTAATAGGAAACAGAGCAGACTGTGATAGAGAGAAGGGAAGGAGAGAAGCAGCTCACTGCAAATGGGGGCAGGGGAGGGAGGAGGAGTGCCTTGCTACCAAAGGCCCAGCACCCGGCAGGGAGGCCTGGAAGGATGCAACAGGAGTGGGGTTGCCTGATATGACAGCGATAGAAAACCAGGAGATAAAGGAAGTCTGACTAGCAGCAGCTAGTCTAGAGGCAGGCAGGGAATCGCCTGACTCAGACAGCAAGGGGTGACAGAAGCTGGCCAACCAGAGAGCTCAGCACAAGAGGAAGGGCAGTGAGGTGCAGGGGGGCATGGAGGGGTCTTAGAGGAACATCATTACCTTGCCAGCTTTCAATCAAGATGCACAGCTTTTCCTTATGGGAAACCACTAGGGCATTTAGCCCACCAAGCTAGTGGCCAGTTAGCTAAGATGTATTTAACCTTATGGGTGGACAGAGTCTCCAGAAGGAGTTTGGCAGGAAAAACTGTGTTTATATCAAGATGTTGTTATAGAAAAAGAAAGCAGAAGAAATTTCAGCCCTTGCACTCATTACTAAACTACCTTAACCAACCAACTGAAAGTTTTTTGTATATTCAGAGTCATTCAACAGGAACTTCTGGAAAACATATTATGTTCAGAGCTGGGGTAGAAAGGCCAAGTACTGAAGATACAATGGGAAAAAAGGCACAGGCTCTGATCTGAAGGAACTTTTAGCAGTGTCCTCAGGTGTAGACTGGAAAAAATTTCTGCCTTGCCTCCTTCAAAGGCTTAGTGGCAATAGTAGATGTGAAAGCAAAAACGTAAAATATTGAAAATAATACAGATAGGAAGAGATGAATATCATTACCCACGTAGCTTTAAGTCCTGACACTTTACTTCTGATGTGATAGTTTTCTAGATTCCTAAACAATCATACCGCTTCCCATGAAAGGAGCTATTCTGCATCTTCAAAAAATCATTAGTGCCCTCATTGTACTTAGGGAGACCTTGCCTAACAGAGATGTCCTGTAAGTCAGCCTTGGAAAGGTATTGCTTTGTGTGGCACAGAAATCATGTTAAAAGCCAAAGGCAGTGATAAATGGGAACCAGCTCGTTAGCCCAGAGATTTTATGCTCGGTATCCATAGACCCACTCAAATTCAAAAGGTGCTCAAAGCAGAGATTGGGAACTCTCGGCCCTGTGTGCCAGATGGTGGACCCTACCAACAGGCTCAGGAAACACCAAGCCCTTGGGGCTGTGCATCTGCCATCCACTTCCCCATCCCTGAGAGCTTGCCAAGAGGCCATCAGCACCCTCGCCAAAGACACTCTTCCTATGATGGTGGGCACAGGGAATCCATTAGCAACAATCCCCAACCTTTTCAGCACCGGGACCCAGTTTCACGGAAGACAATTTTTCCACAGACGGTGGAGGTGGGGGCAGCAGTTTCAGGATGAAACTGTTCCACCTCAGATCATCAGGCATTAGTTAGATTCTCATAAGGGGCTCGCAACCTAGATCCCTCGCATACACGGTTCACAATAGTGTTGGCATGAGAATCTAGTGCCACCGCTGATTTGACAGGAGGTGGAGCTAAGGTGGTAATGCTTATTTGCCCACTGTTCACCTCCTGCTGTGCGGCCCAGTTCCTAACAGCCCACAGACCTGATGGATACCAATCCATGGCCCAGGGGTTGGGGACCCTTGCATTATAGTACTGTGAGAGATTAGGCCTGTCCCAAGCTTCCCATCAATGTCACACATCCAGCCCGCTGCCCACTGACTTTGAGGATAGGTTTTTGTTTTCATTGTGTCAGGTATGCATAACATACAATTTACCTTTGTAACCTTTTCTGAGTGTGCAATTCAGTGGCATTATGTGCATTTAAATTGTTCTGCAACAATTATCACTATCCATCGCCAACACTGTTTTATCTAAAACTCTGTACCCATTAAACAACAACTCCACATTCCCCTTCCCACCCCCAGCACCGCCCCATGACAATCACCATTGTGCTTTCTGTGTCTATGAATTTGGCTACTCTAGGTATCTTATATAAGTGGAACCATACAATATTTGTCCTTTCACGTCTTATTTCACTTAGCATAATGTTCAAAGTTTATCTATGTTGTAGCATATTTCAGAATTTCCTATCTAATTAAGGAGGAATCATATTCCATTGTACATATACACACCACCTTTTTTAGTCCATTCATCCATTGATGGATATTTGGGTTGTTTGTCCCTTTTGGCTATTGTGCATAATGCCGCTATGAGCATGTGCATGCAGAGATCTGTCCAAATCTTCTTTCAATTCTTTGGGGTATATAGTAGAAGTACAATCGCTGTATCATATGGTAATTCTATGTTTAGCTTTTTGAGGAACCACCATGTTGTCTTTCACAGTGGCTCCATCCTTTTGCATGCCATGGACACACACAGACTAGAGGAAAGAGGAGACTGGCTCAATGCCTGGAAAAGCTAGCCACTGTTTTAAAAGTTGTCACCAATAATCCATTGATAGGTCAAAGTGTTTTCAAAGAACCAAGAGCCATTTCATTTATTGATTTATTAAATAAACTTTTATTGAGCCTGTACTTGCAACTAGCACTGGCTTAGTTACTCAGAAGGCAAAGACAATTATGATACAGCCCCTTAGCCTTCTGGGAGGCTTGTAAAAGTTGATTCAGATGAGATCCACCCAGAGGAGCAAAGGCAGGTCTTCATAAAGAAATTATTTTACATGTAACTGCTATTTGCCACCTCACTCGCTTCCTATTTCAGTTAGGCTATAGTAACTCACATAAACACCTTAGGCAATATAAGAATTGACCTTAGGCAATATAGGAAGTGATTAAGAGTATAAACGTTGAAAGCAAACAGACCTAGAGTCCAAAAGCACCTCCTGTGTGACCATGAGAAAGTTACTTAAACCCCTCTTAGCCTCAGTTTTCTCATAGTTTTTAAAAGGTGTGAGCTTACAACGTGTCTAGCACGGTGCCTGCTGCATAATAAACACTCAAAAACGTTAGCTATTATTATTATTAGACAACTACATCTTTTTTTCCTTTGTAGTTTTATTGTTTTTATTTTATTGTTTTTGTTTTTAGCAGGGGAAGGGAGGAAGATCTCTGATTCGTGTTTTCTTTCCCTCCTGTGGCTATATGTGGTCCTCCTAAAAATAAAAAATCAAAGACTTCCCAAGCCCCCATCTCTATGTTTTTCACTCTGTGCTGGATCTCATGAGGAGTATAATAGTCCTTCCCATAAACACAAATTTTTTTTAAACGTGATATCAGCAAAGTGAGCTCTTCTAAATTAGATACGTGAACCTGAAAAGCAAACTGACTTTTATAATTTTCGCAAACTCTTTTTCCCAATAATCAATTGTGTTACATTCAGAAAGCATGTCACCTACACAAGACCAGTTTTATAGCACATTGAAGTCCAACTTCAGAGGACATGAAACTGGCAGGAAGTTCAAAATTCCTAAGTTCCAACTTGCTGACTTCAGAGGTCGGTTTTCCCTAGGAAGACTGCTCTCAAACCCACCCTGTGTGTGTGCCCACTTGGACCTTAGGTTCCTAAGCAGTTGTGCTTGGGTTAAAATGTGGTAGCTGAGAACCTCAACTGAAACTCTGTCCTGGGTAACGCTGCTATGAAACATACCCCTTTTTGTTGGATTTAGAATTTGGGCTGCTTTGGAAAGCTGTCCAAGTCAACTTCCCCAGCTGCAGCACAAGAGTTTGCATCACAGAGGGTGCTACTTGTCAGTTTCAGTTCTAAGCTGCCCACGTTTTACTCTTGGTAATGAAAACATCAAATTCAGGAACTCACTTTCCTGGATTGTGACTTTCACTTGTTAGTGTTGCAAGCTCTATCCAAAAGAGATACATAGAAGAAAGTTGGAGATCATTCTTCTTAGAATCAAGAGTTGTATTTGGCAGTCTCAGGGGTGAAGGAAAGTAAATGCAAGGGAAGCAAACTCTTTTACACTATCATTGAATAAGGCCAGCTTTAAGTGCTACCATTCATTTGTGTTGTCACTGAAATTAAAGAGAGAGGGGGAGAGAGAGAGAGAAAGGGAGGGGGAGGGAGGGAAAGAGAGAGAGAGAGAGAATGAACACTCTCCTCTCCCCAAATAAAGAGTGGCAGTGCCTCGAGTTCAATCAACTAGAAGTTGGGAACACTAACTGTCTCCATTTGTAAAATGGTAATAATAATACTCACCACCTGCTTCTCAGAGCTGGTGTACGGGTTTGTGTTCATTTCTGAGAGGGGCTTGAGATCCTTGAGTGAAAGGTGTGATGCACAGTATTATAATTCCCACCACAGGGTAACATATGGAGAGGGAAAGAAAGTGTATAGATACGTATGTTTCTGTTTAAACTCTGTGTGCAATGCTGACTTTTATCTTATTTTGCCTTTAAGCTAAACTGCATGGGTCACATTTGGAGCATATGTTGTTATCATTTGCCTTTTTTAGCTCAAGAAAATTGAGTGAATAACGGGTATTGTTTCCCTGTTTACGGTGGTTAGAGCGGTTGAGCATTTGGAAATCTCTGACTCCACACACAAAATTGTAGATTCTCTTATTATCATGCTAAGGGTGAGGGGCTTCAGTTTGTGTTTTCCCCTGTTCTATCATCCAATATATTATGGACCTATTTTTGAAATTGGCAGAGTATTACGTTACAAGTGAAAAATTCTTTTCACTCTCCTTGATAGAAAGAATGGACAATGAAAGCATCACACTCTTGGATACCCATATGCCTCTCACTCACAGCCTCTTCATTGGTCTAATGTGCTTTTCACTTTTTGCTTTTTTCCTATAATGAGCTTTCACATTAGTGGTCTTATATTTTAAATCTTTGCTGAGGACGCTGGCCCTGTAAGTGTGCTATGGAAGAATCTGCATTTCTGCAGAAGGCTTCTTTCTCAATTTGATTTTAATTAGAAACCAGGTGGTACAAACCAAAAAGGTTGGTGGTATTCCTTGGATGTAAGATGTGAAATGGGTTTAAGTAACACTGTATTAGTCATGAGGCAGAAATGGAGTAATGTTGACATGACTTGAAAGTAGCATTGTTGAGTAAATGAATATGTGAGAAGCACTTGCTAAACTAAATGAGTTTTGCAGTTGTATGCACATTTGTGTAATCCTGTTTATTGATGCCTGAAACAATTTGCAAAATAGAAACAAATCCACGAAGAAGAAATATGTTTGGAATTATTTGTTTATATGACAATTTAAAAAAAAAAAAAACAGGAATCCAAATGCCACATTTCATGCACTAAATATACCATATGTGGAAGCTTCCCCTCAGAAAATTCAGCAGCAACCTTTGCTGTCTGATGTGGAACAATAACAACTCAATGTCTTTTACTTGCTTATTCAACCGATTTTAACATGAGAGTTAGTTTTGTAAAAAATTTAGCCAAACATAACATTAGTATACCTGTACTATCATCTTTTAGAAGCTGATGAAGAATTTTCTAATTTTTCTTTATGTGTTATGAGTAGGAGTAATGACTTTAATAGAAAAATATATATTTGCAGATTTTCCTAAAAACAAATCCATGTATTTTTAAGGAAATACCTATAAACTTATGATGGGCACTATTCTTAAGCACTTTACCATCATTAATTCATTTAGTGCTCATTAAAATTCCCTAATTACTCCCAATTGACAGATGAGGAGAGTGCAGCACAGAGAAGTTCAGTATTTTGTTCAGAGTCACACAGCAATAGGTAGGGGAGCCAGGTTTCAAAGCCAGGGAGTCCTTATCTCCAACATCCATGCTTTAACCACCACACTGCTGACTCTCCACAGAGCAGACCCTCCATGTATTTATTTGTGAATTTTTTTATTTTTAGAGGATCTCAGGTTCCTGGTTTAATTTGTCAGCTAGACACAATCATCCTATTTTTGCAACTCAGACGCTATACAGTCTGCTTCCATGCCTGCTGGCTGTACTTGGAGCTGTGGGACTCTCCCTCTCATGCCCATTTCTCTGGGCGTCTATTTTTTGAGGAAAAACACTTGTTGCTGTCCGACTCAGTTAAGAAGTACAAGTAGCCCTAGCCCTGCCAGCTGCAATCCCAGACTGGATCACTTCTCCAGAGTTGAGGTTAATCAACTGCAAATTCCATTAGCTTCATACAGAGTGAAAATAAAGAACAGACGGCTTCACATGGGAGCCTGAAGTCAGGTGCGGCTCCTCCAGGCTGGCCTGCAGGTATCAGTTTTTTCTCCTACCTCAAAGGAACCGTGCCTTTGATAGGGAGGCAGATCAAAGAAGGGCTGTTCCAGAAACGCCTCTGCTGCTGGTAAAGCTCTCAGAGTCTGCCCCACGTGCACCACAGACTTTTTTTTTTGGAAAGATGTGGAATTTGAAACTTCGGATCATTATATTCTGGCTGCTGTGGGAACGTTTCCTAGGTGCACTCTGGTATGCAGCTGTGGTAGGTATGTAATGCTGACAACTGATTCCCCTGCCCACTAGACAAGATGGTGAAGACTTAGGTTCAAAAAGGCTGCTGTGACTTTGAGGTGGTCTTTACTTGAGCTTGAGGCTTCTTTTCACAGGTCCTGATGGAGAATGGCTTTAAAACACAAAATAAAAGCCGTTTTCCAAAGATCACTGATGTTTTTCAAAGAAGAACAAAAGTGAACTTGCTAGAACATATTCAAATGCAAGCTGTTAGTTTCTCATTAATCTAAGTTGCCCAAACAAAAGCTTTGCTGCTGGAATAAAGGAAGTATTATATAGCAGTATTGAAAAAGTTAGTAATTTCCTTAAAAATGCACAATATTCTATCGGTCCTCTTATGGGAAGGTCCGCATGATCAGGTAGAGTTCAATTTCCGTTTGACTTTTTAAATGCCATATGGCCATTATCTAAATCCTTTTCACTTTCCCTGAATCCCTGCCCCTCACCACTGGCTGGATTACTGTTTTGCTTTTATAATTTTCTCTTGTTTAATTGCTTATCTCTTCCTACCCCAGATTAAGGAAAATATTGTCACAGTTAAAAGGGAAGAAAAATCCAATAACTCCATTGGTGGGAACTTACAAGCTAACCAACCCTGATCACAAATGGTCCCTTTCTAATCATAGTTTGTGGTGGAATGAAAGATGCAATTGTCTGGAAGGGATGAATATGGGATCCATGCTGGCTTGGGGGTCAAAGGTCATCACATGCAAAGGTCCCTTTCTCTCTGGCACGGCTCCCTTTGTATAGCATAGTTTGGCAGCTATCTCCTTGCACTTCGGCTACCTGCCAGTGCAGCTGGTACTGTGTCTGGTGCAAACAACAAAGCGTCACTCAGCAACCAGCAGCTCTGCATGAGGCCGCTTTTCTCAGATGACAAAGAAAGATGGGCTATACATTCTACCATTGCTGCCCATTAAAAGGACTCTTAAATTGCATTACTACAAGTTATTGTTAATTATGTAGTAGTCACTGGAGCTGTAGGAGCTTTCCGGGGAGAACTGTTCGGCTATATGCTGGAAGAAGAAGGAAGTAGGGGAGGGGTTAATTGTTGAAAGAAGGGGTAGCATGGAGCAAAGACTGGTGATAAGGGGAAAAAACTCATTCGCCACATACAATCCAAGTGGCATGAATAGGGTAAGGCCTTGGTTCTGAAGATCACCTCTGAAGGTTGGTAATGTGACTGATGAAAAGAAATCAATCAGCTAAAAGAATCTCTCACATACGCAATTTGGAAATTGTCCTGCCCTCCCTCCATTCAAAAAGCTGCATTTTTCCAGCATTTTCATTTAAGAATAATTTTAAGCAATTTATCACTTGGCTGTAATGCATTCGCTCTGGGCTGAAATCAATAAGTCCTGCAATGTGGAGATAAGGCCTGTTTGAAGGTTGGGGAAAGAGGAGCAGAGGTTGCCTATTGTCAAATAGCCAGAAAATTAAAATTAAAGTGGTGTGTTTACTCCATTTGGCCATCTAGGATAGAAATACAGCTTTATTGGTGCTAGTCACATTTTTCAAGGGTGGATTCTTGGAGATATTTTTATTGCAACGGTCCAGTTTCATCCACTGTTTTAGAAATCAAATCAATATATCCGTATGCCCTCAAACAAGGAAGAAACCTCTGGACTATTTCTGTTGAATTCCTTTGTACTGTTTTGGGTCGGAATTTGTTTTCTCTCTCCCTTTCCCTCTCATGGCTCCTAAGGCAGTGACTGAGGTTTTCAGGTCTGGTAATTCACTGGCTTGTCCCTCAACAAAAAATAAAAACACACACAGCTTCCAAAAAGGGTTGGTTGTGGGGCTTTATCAGTCTTCTTTGGCTTATTTTGAGCTTTTTGGCCATTGAAATGAGATGACGCTGCTCTCGAAATGTCTGGCAAGTTTTTCGTGATATGTACCAAACTCTAACAGGGAGAGGATCCCGATTTGATGTAATTTCATTGCAACAACACAGCAGCACTACTTTTCACTCTTCCCCATCCCCCCATGCTTCTCCACACTACACCCCCCTCCACCCCCACACCACAACCCCTCCTGCCAATCCTCTTCAGATTAAAAGGAAATCCAAGGGAAACAGGGCACAATGGGGGCAGATGAAAGTCCACAGTCTTTAGTTTCTATCTTTCCTTCTTGTGTCTAATTTTCCGCTTCTTGGTTGTTCTGATCTCAGCTATTTGCAATAGTTATATATAATTTAACATTATACAAAAGTATTGTCATATCAAACATAGTGAAATGGATTCCAAAAACACCATCTGGTATTTGGGAATGCACTGTGAGTTGGGAACGTGAGAAGAGATATTCTTTGCCACTTTGCTTGGGACCCAGCCATTAGCAGTGTAATTGCCAAGAAAAGGTGACAGGCTCCAGGCTTAAAACAAGTGGGTTCCTCCCCCCCCACCACCCCCTTCGCCTATTAACTCTTGTGAGTCCTAAGCCAAATTAAAAAGGACTCTGAGGACAGAGCAATGGAGAGCAAAAAGAAAAGAAAAGAAGAAAAAGAAATCAAAAGAACAGCGGAATCTAATGAAAAATAGAGAAAAATATCTGCTGTATTGTTGTCTCGTCATTGTTTTGTGAAGACAGTAGAATAAGAGGAAGTAAAATGAGTCCGATACAGGAGGGTACGGACCCTGGATCAGGTTAATTGTGCTTTAAAGTTATGGGGTCTTTCAGTGGATTTGCATGATGAGAGTTTTAGTCCAAAGCCTGTTTCAAAATCCTCATTAGTTTTCTCTAATCCACCTAAAATTATGAAGGCCTGGATTGTGAAGGTCATCTGTGATGATTCAACCCCATTTAATTTCATGGGGGTTTGCACCCACTTCTCTATATGAAAAAGAGAATTAATAGTTTTGAATTGTCTTCTCTATCGACAATTTTGAGGACTGTCATGGGAGAGAAACAAAGAAATACAGACTGTACACTTTTACCTACTTTGCTTAACCATTTGAAATGACAGCAGTTTTTTGATTTTGATTTTTATTTTTTTTAAGCATCCTGTGTACCAAGGAAAAGGAGTTAAGTGACTGGACAGAAATCAGAAAGAGGACTTCTTAGCAGGAGATAAAAATAAGGAAACAGCAGGAAAAAAAAAAAAAGGCATTTAAACCTCTCATAGCTATACTCAATCTGGCATTCACAACCTGAGTCTGTATCAGTTTCAAACTACAAAAATACTTTACAAGGGTCACAGTCATTTTTTTCTACTCAGTGTGTCAGAAGTTGGGATGTGCGACCCAGAACTGCCATTCCATTACACAGAATAAAATGATATCTGGTGGGTGGATCGAAAGCTTGCCAAAGAAGACACAGTGAAAGCTAACCCTCTCAGTCTAGCTCCTGTTTTTAAATATTTATATCTCTGGCAGACTTTTTGGGGGTAGAGGAAACTGAAAGCTCTTTTGCTATCTGTCATTTCACCCAGGCAAATGAGAGAGAGTCTCACGACTTGATTTTCCTCAAGTTTGGCACCAGGAACAGGCGATGGCGTTTCTTTGGGTTGGTGAATTTCTCTTTGTGGAAAAGTGGCCAGGACCAAGGATTTTTACAAGAGCCAACAGCCGCTTTCCATACCCGCTTGGGGCAGGGCCAATTTCCCATTAGCACTGCTGTTACAGATCGGGCCTGCCTTGCAGCCGGCCAGTGCCAACTGCGGTCATGGCCTGTTAGGAAACCTACGAGGAAAGCCACTGTGAGCCGGGAGTGGTGGGAAGTGTATCGCTCTAGATCCCAGGCAATCTGGCTCACTAGCTTGCCTCTCTCGTGAATTCTCTTTGTGATCATTAGTTTTCTTCTTTTCCTCCACCCAACTCTTAATTCCCTTCCCCAAGGAATCAGTCTCCAAAGTCAATTGACTGCTGCTTTCTTATCTGCCTCACCATCATCTATGCCCCCTCCTTAGTTCAGGGACTGGAATATTGCATTAACTTTCTTACTTTGTAGGGCAGTACTGCAGTGTGCGTAGCAGTGGTGAGGAGCAGGGGCTTTAGAATCCAATAGACTTGCATGGTAATCATGGCTAGGCTACCTCCTTATTGTGGCCTCTGCCACAAAATAGGAGAGTAGCTCATTTCTAGCAGGAATGTTTCATGGACTACATGAAACAGTCAGGAGAGGATCTAGGACACTAGAGTCACCTAGTGAGCACTCGGAATACTATGATTGTTCTTAACGTAATCAACAAATGCATCCAGTTACATCAGAGAGCCTTTTAATGCATCCCTTTTCAGTATGAAGTATTGTGTTAAATGCTAAGGTGCAGATAGATAAGATGCAGAACCTGCCCTCAGGGAGTTCTCCATTGAGAGACGAATTCATCAACTAAAAAAATCTCTGTAGCTTTCTTTTTTTTTTTTTTTTTGAAGAGACGGAGTCTGGGTCTGTCGCCCAGGCTGGAGTGCGGTGGCCGGATCTCAGCTCACTGCAAGCTCCGCCTCCCAGGTTTACGCCATTCTCCTGCCTCAGCCTCCCGAGTAGCTGGGACTACAGGCGCCCGCCTCGTCGCCCGGCTAGTTTTTTGTATTCTTTAGTAGAGACGGGGTTTCACCGTATTCGCCAGGGTGGTCTCGATCTCCTGACCTTGTGATCCGCCCGTCTCGGCCTCCCAAAGTGCTAGGATTACAGGCTTGAGCCACCGCGCCCGGCCAGCTTTCTTCCTCTACTCACATGCTTTTTAATTTCCAATTTTTATAAGATTTTTCTAAGCATTATTTGGCAATAACAATAACAACAACTGTAATAGTAGTGACCACTGACCTGACCTTTCCCATGTGCCAGGTCCTGTAATGATACATCTGCATCTATTACCTTTTTTGTTCTTCAGATATATGCTATCAACTATGATTGACAAAAGAAAAGCTGGGGAACTGGAGACACTAAGTAACTGGCCTGGGAACACACAGTTGTTCACACCGTGTGTTCACACACAGGGAAGAACAGGAATCATTTCCTCTTGTGTTCTTAGTTGGACAGATGAACCTGATTCAAGATTCTAGGATTCTATTCTGATACTGACAGTGGCTAGCTTGTTTCAGCCATAGGGACCCTACAAAGTATTCTTTCACCAATTTTTTTAGCATGTACTATATGCTTTTGATGCTCTGATAGACACACAAATGATTCAACCTAAATTCTCCCCTTAAGAAGAATAAGGACAGTGGAAGGGTAACAGGCTGCATTAGAGCATTTCAGGAGATGGCATTTCTGAACTCCATTACCTCCTGCTAGGACTGGGCCAGAAGAGACTATCAGAAAGGGTTTGAAGTATGAGTGATAACAAATGTGCAGAAATGATGAAGAATGGTGTTCCAGGTGGAGAGAAACATATGAGCAGAGGCTCATAGATAGGAATGGGTCAGGTGTGTGCTGATAAGAGTTCACGGCTCTTGCAACAGACCCAAATTAATGAGGACATGAACTTGGATAGTATCAGGACTGAGAGGAGAGAATGGGCGTCAGGGACAATGGTACCTTGCCAAATTTTATGTGCAAATTTGTTGCTTAATAAATATTCCTTGATGAGGACAACACATGCTGTTACTTAATAAATATTCCTGATGAGGAAGATATGTGCTGAGCTGATAAAAAAAAAAAAAACCTTAATCACTCAGTGCTCAGTTTTTCTGTTCACTCCCAATAAACCATCCACTTACTTAAGCAGCCAAACACTCATTGAGTAAATGCTCTGGACTACACTAGGCACTGAAAATACCAAGATGAACAAGATACGGTCTGTTCCTCTGAAGAGATTACAATCCAGGGGCAGAGGCAAGCAGATAAAGAAATAATTCTAAAGTGCTGTGGTAGGGCAGTACAAAATTATGAAGCAGGAACCCTGGGGGCCTAGACAGTGAGGTGCTTAACACGGCCTGAGGCAATGAGAGAAAGCAGCACAGAAAAATTGAGGTTAGAGTTAGGGACTGAAAATCATACTCTTCCTTCAGGTAAAAGCACTTTGTGAATCTGCAAAGCACTGTATGAATGCTACCTGTCATTTTCCCATTATTTTTCACAACCACAACTTTGAAGTTGAGTCAGCCTAAGAGGTTGACTTCATTTTCAGAGGTGGAAGAATACCTTAAAAATCATATGGTCCACTGGTTTTCAGATATTGCAGGTGAGTGTGTGTGTGTGTGTGTTGCTACTTTATTAATAAAATATTATTTGATAATTTCAAATTAATGATATTCACTTCTTCAAGTTCAGCCACAAAGAGCAATGAAGTTATTCCGATGAATGCTAACAATTGATATTGGAATTATGGATGATATTTACAAACACCTCAGCCTCAGTTATTGTCTTTATTTTGGTATTTTGATTTGAATGCCTGGCCTCACGGAAATTCTGATTGCATTCATAAGTAGTGAAAGTGGTAACATCTGTGGGCTTTTTGTTTGTTTGTTTTTTGTTAACAGCTTGACTCACAATCTCAAGATACTCTTCATTTAATCTGAGCCAGAAGCTTGAAGGCAGGACAGTGAGACGCTTCTGTTTCAAAGTTGAACCAGTAACAATACTGATGATAGTCCTCGATATTCTTTGACAAATATATGACAATCAGACACAAGGAGCCCAAAACTTGCACTAACACTAAATTTGTCTATAACACGTGATTCATGGGGATCAGCATGTCACGAGTTCACACATAACTGAATTAGATTGTTACAGCTTGACAACAGGACTGGCCAAGTAAATGAGATATTTGCCTGTCATTTATTTGGAGTACCTGTGACTCACTTGTGCAATTTTATATTAAAAGTCTGAATTCCAGAAAGACCATTGCAGAGCTACAATCTTCCTAAATCAATGACATACTTATAAGAAATTAGAATGTACATGCAGATAAGCATTATTTTTTTTTAAACACCCAAAGGATTCTGTGGGCAGTGGAATTATTGGCCATTTGTGGTATTTGTTTTTATCTGTAATAAAAATTTGATGAAAATTATTTTTAAAATATTTCTGCAGAGATTGTTGATGTTTTCTTCTGAGCTCATATAAAAATTAGTTGCCTAGCAGCTCAAATAATTATGTTGTCGGTCTCCAATATAAATATTATTTGTAAGTAAATATTTATTATAAATATGAATAAATATTTTATATTTATGTTAAAGAATATACTTAAGTCTCTCTCTGCGTGTGTGTATATATATAGAGAGAGAGACAAGTATATTCTTTTACATAAATATGAAAATCAGATACAAGGAACCCAAAACTTACACTAACACTAAACATAGATTTTTATTTCAATTTTCAAAATGCAGTCATGTGCTCCTTAATGACGTTTTGGTCAATGACATACCACATATAGTAGTCCCATAAAATCATAATACAGTATTTTTGCTGTACCTTTTCTATGTTTGGATATGCTCAGATACATGAATACTTACCATTGTGTAACAACTGACTACAGAATTCAGTAGAGTAATATGCCGTACAGATTTGTAGCCTAGGAGCAATAGGCTATGTCATATGACCTAGGTGTGTAGTAGGCGATACCATCTAGGTTTGTGTAAGTACACTTTATGATGTTGGCAAAACAAAGGTGCCTAAGGACACCTTTCTCAGAACGTATCCCTGTCATTAAGCAATGGATGACCGTAGTTAAAATATGTTACAAAATGAAATTTGCATCTAACACTGCCACAACAAAACAATTTAGTTCCATAAAAACACAATTTGAAAACCATTGGCCGACTCCTAGACTTTCCCAATGGATCATATGCAAGGTAATTTTAGGTAGCACACATTTTTTGTTAATAATGGTATATTTATTTAAATGCATATTAAATAGTGACTTTCACATTTGCTTTTATGATATACATTTTCTTTTTCTATTAAATTATTTATAAAATTAAGAAAGGTGAGTTAATATTTTTGAACTTTTATTTTTAGATACAAGGGGTACACGTAGTACATGTTTGTTGCATGGGTATATTGCACTTAGATAATAAGCCCAGTACCCAGTAGGTAGTTTTTTGACCTTTGTCCCCAACCTTCCCTCTCCCTTCTAGGATCTATTGTTTCCGTGTTTATGTTCATGTGGGCTCCATGTTTAGCTCCCACTTATAAGTGAAAACATATAGTATTTTGGTTTCTGTTTCTGCATTAATTCGCTTAGGATTATGGCCTCCAGCTCCATCCAGTTTGCTGCAAAGAATATGATTTCATTATTTTTTATGAATGCATGGTATTCCATGGTGTATATGTGCCATGTTTTGTTTATCCAATCCACCACTGATGGGCACCTAGGTTGATTCCATGTATTTGCTATTATGAACAACACAGCGATGAACATACAAAGTCTATGTGTACTTTTTGGTATAATGATCTATTTTCTTTTGTATATACATCCAGTAATGGGATTACTGGATGGAATGGTAGCTCCCTTTTTATGTTCTTTGAGAAATTTCCGAGCTGCTTTCCACAGTGGCTAAACTAATTTACATTTCTACCAACAATGTATAAGCATTCTGAAAGTGAATTAATTTAAAGTAACTAACAGCACAGGTGAATATAGAAAAAAATATGAGGGTAACAGATAAATGGCTGAAGTTTAGTAAACCTTAATTTAATATGTCCCACTTGTCAATTCAAGTGGGGAACTGGAAGACAAAAATGGTATTCTTTGGTGGTAAATGAGGACTTGCCCCCATTTATCCTCATTCCCAATCTAAGGGTGATATCTTTTTCATGCAACAAGAGCAGGATCAGCATGCTCAACCCGAAGCTCTAATGGTGTCATGTAACATGTGTACCAAACCAAAAAAGACTTTTAAGTCTCAACTGACTATCTAAAAATAAGCCAAGACCAAATATCTGTAAGTACAACTTCCTTGGGCTTCCCTGAGCATATCTGGCTATTTTCAGTTGCTCAGTATGGAAAACAGGATACACAGACAGGCTTAAAGTATAAAAGGCTATATTGGTTCCTGTCACTGAAAAGTCCAAATGTAGCATGGCCTTCAGTCATGGCTTGATCTAGCAACTCAGTCACCCAGTTTCTCCATTCTGCCTTCCTTGGAGTTTTAAGGCAAGAAACTCCCGACTTACTTCCCTATTTACATCTAACAAGAAAGAGTCTCAGCATTCCCAGAAAAGAAAAAAAAATCCTGAGCCAATCTGTTTGAATCCATGTCCATCCTATGACCCATTCTCAAACCAAAACTGTGGCCAGAGGGTAGGAGACACTGCTTGAATTAACACAGTCATATGCCCACACCTGGAGTGGAACCTGGAACCCGTAAGCTCTAAAGGCAATTAGAGGTTGTTGGGATTGGAGACAGGTAAGAATAAAGGCTGGCAATGCAACCACAAATATGAGGAAAGAATAGTAATGTCACTGTAATGAAAAGCCTCAGATTTGATTTTGGAAAGATATTGGATATTTCCAAGGATTTGTCATAGTCTTCAGAGTACTTTATGAAGTACTCTTATATAAAGAGAAAAAAAGCAATGTGCCTCTAGCTCCCATAGAGTATGCGTGGCCAATGTCCACCAGGATATCTGTATGAATTTCTTCTTATTTAATACCACTTTGGCATATATCCCCACTACCTTCGAGGCTGGGTTATTGCCCTACTTAAGGATTTACTTACTAGTGGCTTTTTAAAATGAGAGGGTAGTGGTATAAAAATAATCTAATAGAATGTTATCTGGAAGCCAAAATATAAGTAAATAAATAAATAAAACCATAGTTTTGCTATTTGGAGTCAAGATTTAAGGTAGAGGAAAGTTAAATGGCTCTAAGAGGCAAAGAGCTGTTTTCCAATGAAGGTGTTGGCTCCCATCCTAGTTTGCCTGTTTTTTTTTAGGACTCCCTGCTATCCCTCAGAAACCTGCCTCGAGGGCAAACTCTTCACCGTTCAAAGTTTTACCCTCGGAAGTAAGACTGCGTTTTAATAGCAGCCCAAAATGGGTGCAATTCCTGGGTAAATGAATTTCATCCAGCAGTAAGCAGGTAGAGACAGATTTGGGGGAGTATTGGATCTTTCCCAAAGCCTCTTGAAAACATAACATGTCAGTGGCTGCTTTCAACGTTTATCATTGGAAGACTGCGAATCATAGTCAACTGAAATGTATTAAGCAAGGTGCATTCACTTAAATTATCTTATCTAACCCTCACATCAAGCCCATGAGGTATATACTTTACCCCATTTCACAGATAAGTAAACAGAGGCTCAAGGAATCTCAATGACTTGTTCCCTAGTACACTGACAGCACACTGTTGCATGACCTTGAGTCAGTCCCTTCTTTCTCAGAACCCGGTCTCCTCTGTCAAAGGAGGCCCTCAGCCCTGCCCTGGGAATGCCTTCCCGGCTGCCTGTAGCCCTCCCAGGCCTCAGAATGCTTGTGTTGAACGCTCCTCTTCCAGGCTGTGAGGTCCAGATCCTGGGCAGATGTCTCTCACCATATGCTGAGGGTGATTTAACAAGGCCAAATGGGCAGCCCCGTGGTTAGAGGCGCTCTCGTTACATATACGCCGGTTGCTGCGGCCTGGCCAGCTGTCCCAGCCCTCGCCCGCTCCTTCTTGGAGACGGCAGCCTGCAATTGCAGATGCCAAGCAGCGGAAGATATTTTTAAAGCTACAGCATCTGGCTCCTTGGCAGCCTCCACCCACTGGTGGGCCGGGAGTTTTGGAGTTGCCTCTGGGCACTTCACATGGTTTGGCATCTGATCCATTGTCTAGGCTGCCTTTTAGAGCTCAGCTTTTTTTGTGGGGTGGAGGGGGGTCCCCTAAAACCAACTCTTGAAGATGACCTGGGTCTCCCCTCTCAGTGACATCAGTGTGTCTCTGGATCTTTTGTAATTTATTTTTAACTTTCCTTTAAAAAAAAGAAAAAGAAAAAACAACTGATGAAAGAATGAAAGAAAGAGCATTTCCCCTCTGCCAGAGTGGGTTTGAATAGAAAGCTGCCCAGTAGCTGTACAGCTGCCCAAATCTCGCCCACCATGTCCACATTCTGACTAGTGCAGAACACGGCTTTCTTGGCATCCAAACTTCCCTCAGGCTTGACTGTTCCTCAAATGTCTCCCCGGAGAGGTGAGGGATTTCTTTTTTCATTTTTCCCCCCGCTTTTGCAAAAGACTCTGAAGCTTCCTGTCTACATGCAAATAGCCATTCAAAAAAACAGACACTGACAGTTAATTCCCCCTGGCAAGCTGTATTAAGTTTTTTCCTTTTCTTAGAAAGGTGCATTTTAGGGAAGACCAGCTCCCCAGCCTATAAACTCAGGCTTGGGGACGTGGCCCTGTTTCAGAACACCAGTTTGAAGATGACTTTGAGTGAGAATTTCAGGCCTGGTGACAAGAAAATTATCTCAGTTGGGGCAACAGGCTCCTGTGTCATGGGGCTGGGCAAGGCACCAGCCTGCCTCTCACTCATGACTTGGCAAGAGTGCCGAGTGTGGTCTTTTCTCCAGCCAACAGGCACAGGCAGTGGCTACCAGAGGATGCCAGTGGGCAGGAGTAACCATCAGAGCCCAGCCAGGCTGGCTAGAGGGTAGTGTTTTTAAGTAACCAGCATCACTGGGCACTCCTTGTCTCATTAATCCACACTGATATAGGACCCAAAAAGTCACTAACCCTCACCCCCACCCCCAGAGCAGGAGTCTGGAGCTGACATAGGTAACTGGGGTGCATTTCTTCCACTTAAGGTCAATGAAAGATAGCAGTATTCCCATCATACGATGAGGGAAATTTCTAACACTCCCTCTATACTGTTCTAAGTACATTGTACGTATTTCCCCAGCTAATTCTCACCACAACCACATGAAGTAGCTACAATCATATTCTCTTTACTGATGAGGAAACCAGAACACTGAGAGAGGCAGTAACTTACCCAAGATCACCTAGCTACTATGGCATGGAACAAGGATCTCAAACCAAACGCTCCACCCCCAGAACCCATCTTCTTGACCCTAAACTAAAGATTGATAAAAATGAAGGCTGACTTAAGTTTTAACTCAACATTGAAAACCAGACAACTCTGAGTTGTTGGTTCTTATTTGTCATCCTTATTTGAAATTAAAGGGGATTTAAGAGGGGTGTTAAAGGTAGAATATGGCATTGATTCCAAGTATGTAGCCATTCCTAGCATTTTCACTGTGGTTAATGAAGCCACTATTCCTTCTTTGCCCCTGTTAGGCAGAGAGTTTGACCTCAGACTGGTGACCGGGAAGGAGCTTAATAAAAATGAGAGGTTTTTGAACAGGAAGCCCCACCTGGGCACAGGCATTTCAGAATTTTTAGTGGCTGCAGGAAATCCAGCGAAAGCAGAGGCCACTTAAATGTATTAATTCATTCAAAATATTTATTGGGTATCTTCTCTGTATTGGACATTGTTCTGGTTCTGGATGCTACAAATACAGCAATAGGCAAAAGGGATAAGGAGTACCAGATAAGGGAAGGTTCTCAATTTTAAATGGGGTGGTCAGGTGAGTTTGAGTCTGAAAAGTTGGCATTTGAATAAGATGCTGCAGAAGGTGAGTGAGGAGCCATGAGGGTACCCAGAAGAAGAAAGAGAACAGCAAGTGCAAAGGTGAAGTGCAAAGGCAAAGTGCAAAAGTCAAATGCAAAGGTCAAGTGCAAAAGCAAATTGCAAAGGTGAAGCACACCTGATCTACTCAAGGAACATCAGGGAGGCTGATGTGCTGAAAACAGAGTGAGTGGGGAAGAATAGTAAGAGATGAGTTCAGAGTGCTAATGGAGGTCGCAGAGACTGTAATCGTGATCTGTTTAAATAAGGGTGATTTAATGAGATATTCCTAGTGTACTCGGGTAAAGGAACAAAATTGTCCAAAAGTCAAGGAATTAACAAGTCTTGAGGTCAAAGGAGAATGCAGTCGGCCCCTTCCTTGACTTGGTTTGGCTCTCCACGCCTCAGGATTTCCTTTTGTAAAGTAAGACTAGCCACAGGAATCAAGGCTTTCCCCTGAGCAGGAAGATGTGGCAACTTCACAGGAATGCCAAAGGAGAAGCTCACAAGGAGAAAGAAGGAGGCTCCTTTATGATTTAACACCCAAAACAATAGTTCTATTGCCTACTGCAGTGCCTAGAATTCCACCTTTAAATACCCAGCCCTTTGGGTTCTGAAGGTACTAAATGGAGGCAAGAGGGCACCAAATACAAACTGCACCTATTTGGAGATGTTGTCAAAAATCAGAATATGCGTCATCCTCTTAACTCTGTTCTCGAAATTCTAAGGCCTCCTTTCTGATATCTCATAGACTCATACCCATGGAAATGCCCATCGAGTATTATTATACTTGGTTTCATAAAATGTTCAGAGCTACAGGACCCCAAACTCTCCCACTTAAAGCTTTTTGGGAAGGTACCAAGGGTCTCCTCTGTGCTTTATTATTACTGTCTAATAGGCTAAGCATGCAACAGTCCTGTGGATTCAAGAACAGGCACATTTTACTGAGTTTTACTTTCACATTGGAGCAATAAGACCTTATCTATCATTCACCAGCTGTGTGATCTTGCTAGGCTTCAGTCTTCTCATCCATTAAATAAGAATCACAGTTCTTACCTAGTAGTGATATTGTGACATTTAGACACTATCTAGAAAAAAAAAAAAAAAAAAAACTGGCAGAAAGGAAGGGAGACAGTGACACAGTAGGACCTGTGTCCTTCTCACCTAGGAAACAATAGAGTTGGCAGAGTCATTCATTCAGCACATATTTTGTGAACACCTTCCATGTGATAGTTGTTACACTAGCACCCACAAGCCTCAGTATTTGTTTCCTTGTGGGGAAAATGTAAAGGATGGGTGTCTGAGGTACACCATGGCTTTAAGACTGCCTGCTGGGTCTATTCTCCATCACTGGGACAAAGGTGAATTCCAGAGCCTCTCTAGGGCAAGTTTCCGTCTGGTGTTTTTCTCTTCCTAGCTTTTATTTATTTATTTTTGAGATGGTGACTTGCTTTGTCACCCAGGCTGGAAAGCAGTGGCATGATCTTGGCTCACTAAAACTTCCCCTCCCGGATTCAAGCAATTCTCATACCTCAGCCTCCCAAGTGGCTGAGTGACGTGCGCCACCATGCCCTGCTAAGTTTTGTATTTTTTAGTAGAGAAGGGGTTTCACCATGTTGTCTAGCCTGGTCTCGAACTCCTGACCTCAAGTGATCCGCCCACCTCAGCCTCCCAAAATACTGGGATTACAGGCGTAAGTCACAGCACCTGGCCACTAGCTTTCATTTATTGCTTTATTTCTGTGATTCTAGCAAGTCTTTTAAATTAGTTATAAAATCATGGCATCACTTTTTACAGGAAAAGTCCACCACATTTCATTTGATGGCCAACAGATGATAAACAAATACTCATGAATCTGTTAACACTCTCTCCGTAATGCCCCATAGGCCCCTCTCCTGACTCTGTATGAGCTGTGGAGTCCCAGAGATCATTAAAGGAATACAAAGTGTTCACATTATTAGCATGAGTTACCATTTATATAACATGTGACATATGCAAAGTATTCTCTGATGATTTTTTATAACTTCCTGGTCTTGAGCATGGACATTTTATTTCTTATACAACTACATTGTTAGATTAAAACTGTGCTTTGGGTCAGATTAACACCAAAAACAATAGCTCCATTGCCTACTGGATCATACCAGCCCTAACCAGCCATTATTATAATATCTTCCCTAGGAAGAAAATGTTTATTTGTTTTACGTATTTGTTTACTTGTGCGCTTGGTATCAAAAGCAACATTTTCCAAAGTACATGGCAAGGAAAAAATTACATTGGGGTTTTAGTCCCTAAAAGTGTTGCATGGTCAAATAAGTTCAACAGCGAAATAGGCAACTTGTAAACACAATACAATTTTATTTGCAGCATTCCCTAAAATCACTGGTCAATTGAACAAGAAGGAAGGGTCTCATGCATGGTAATCCTGAAGGCAAGTGTGGGTGTTTTGTTTCTCCTGATTTCTATAAATCTGTTTGGTGGAAGTAGTAGTCATTCCCTTGCACCTGGATGAAACTTTTGGCAATCTTGTGACTTTTCTGACATCTCTTAGACAATGACTCAACATAGAGATTAGGATCTATCCATGGATGTTTCCGATCTTCTGAGCTGGCTGCTGTGGGCAGGAGGCATGCCTTCACACATTGGGAGTGCCTGGAGCTCATTTGCTCTGTTTCTCACAATCTCCCTCTCCTTTCCATCTCTTCCTCCAGCTTGCTTATCCTGACATCTGGCCCCTTCATGGTTGGGGCACAGGGTCAGAGACAGGGATTAGAAAGGGATGTAGGAAGGTTCTTACTTAATAGATGGCTTTGAGATCTCTGGGCCTGGCAGGAGTTGAGAGCTGCCCTTTTTTGGTCATGTGTACTTTCATGGGACTTTAGAGGGTCCCCTGCTAGGTCTGCCAGCTGCCTCTCCCTTGACTTCATGTCCCTCCTTCAGCGGACTAGGACTGAGTCTGCTCCCCTCAGCTGCAGGGGCTGATCCACTCACTGACATCCTTGCTCTGAGGGCCGTCTCCACCGCCGGCTGCCCTTTGATGCCAGAGCCCTTTTGTAAAGGACCCTGCAGGAGAAAGAGTGGTTACAGGTGGAGTGGGCAGGGTACGGTGACACCAACAAGAGAGGTGACGTGACCGGACACTGGCCAGGCAGAGAGCTATCACCACGCCTAAGCCTAAGGGAACAAGCAAAGGGAAGCCCATAGGAGATGTCCACCCAACAGGAGGGGGGCCTTAACTAGCGCAGTGTCTCTCCAACCCGCAAACTAGCAGGGGAACAGCCCAGGAAAGGAATACCCCAAGGTCACACCTCCGGCTCTCCAATCTCCTCTGATGCCTCTTAGTGGCCAAACCCAAACAGAATGCAGAAGGCAACCGAGCTGTCTCAAGGTGACCCCCAGAGGTCAATCTCGTAGGGCACAGAGTGCAGAAGGGTGGAGAGAGATTTACCGGGGAAAATGGAGTATGCATTCCTGGCCTCAAGAAGAGAACTTAACGGGGGTTCCAAAGCTCCACAGACTGGCCCCTGCCCACTGCTTCAGCTGCTTCTTCGATTGTGTTCTCTCTTACTCTGCCCACTCCCACTGTTCCAGCCATCTCTCTATCACCCCAATCGCGTGCCTATTCCCTCCACCTGGAGTGTTCTTTCTTCCCTCTTCACCTGGTGCAATCTTTTTTCACTTTTCATGGTTCATTTTAAGCATGACTTACTCAAGGAACCTCTCATTAAAAACCTGTACTTCTTTTACACTTTGATTTGAGCATTTGGAATTCATTGATTATTTTCAATTACGTTCATTTCTCTCTGCTTCTCTGGACACAAGCTCCTTGAGGGCAGGGGCTTTGTTGGCCTCATCCACTCCTTTTTCCTAGAGCCTGCACATGGCAGGAGCTCAAAGAGTTTGCTGTCTAGGCCTCAGTGTCCTCAATTAGAAAAGGATGGACTTTTGGTGCAGATGAAGTAAAAGCCCCCTTTGAGCTCTCAAATTCTCTGAAATGGAAATGCTTGTCTCACAGGTGAGACCCTCTTGACTTCTCTGTCAAGAAACTTCTTCCAAGTTTATACATTAGCCAGAGAATACAGTAGGGGGAGAAGGTTAGGAAATCTCAGATTACTTAGGAGAGGCGAAAAATAGCATTACGGTGGACGTATACAGTTTCTCAAGGAAATGAGCAATCTCTTCTTTGATGGAATATGTGAAAGCCAAACTGGAAGGAATAATTAGATTAAATAGTGATGTAAACTGGAAAGGAAGCATTACTTCCTGCACTGTACCAAATGTCTTACAGGTGTCAGTGGGCCCCACCAGCTCAGTAATTAGGGTTTTAACTGTCTCCACTTAACTATGTGCAAGTGATTGAAAACGGGGGTTTCATTGGGACCCCTAGCATCAGAACATTTTGGTGAAGTGAGCTTTGTTCTCAGTTACTCAGGGTAAAATTAAAAAAAAAAAAAAAAAGCCAGGATTCGTGGTAAATGGATGTGGTAATGGCTTCTTTTATAACCCATGCTACCCAAGGCTCTGCTAGTGTGTGCCCTGGAGAACCTTAGACCCCAAAGAGTGCACACCCAAGGTGTGCCCTGAGGGTGCAGCCAGCATACAAAACTCTAATTTGAGAGTCAGCAAAGTTTTGTTGAAACTTGGCTCTTTCCCTAATTAGGTGTGCAGTCTTGGGGAAACCAGACCCTGAAATATCTGATGCACAAAGGGCACATCATGATGCTTCTGATACACCGAAAAGGTACCTGACATACAATAGACACATCGTAAAATAATTTTAAAATTTCAGCTTTGGAGCCAGGCAAACCTGCATTCCAGCCCAGGCTTTCACTAATATGGTTTGGCTGTGTCACCACTCAAATCTCATCTTGAATTATAGCTCCCATAATTCCCACGTGTCATCAGAGGGACTCAGTAGGATGTAATTGAATCATAAGGGCAGGTCTTTCCCATGTTCTTCTTGTGATAGTGAATAAGTCTTCGGAGATTTGATGGTCTTATAAAGGGGAGTTGCCCTGTACCTGCCCTCTTGCCTTCTGCCATGTAAGACATGACTTTGCTCCTCCTTGCCTTCCACCATGATTGTGAGGCCTCCCCAGTCACGTGGAACTGTGAGTCAATTAAACCTCTTTCCCTTATGAATTACCCAGTCTGGGGTATGTCTTCGTGAGTAGCATGAGAACAGACTAATACAGTCACTTATAATGTGGATGACTTTGGGTAAGTACTCCTCCTCTCTGACCCTCAGCTGATATGTATGAAAACTTGGATATTATAATACCCATATCCCAGACCTGCTTGAATAATGAGTTCTCTATAATATGGCAGCAATAACAAAATTACAATAGATGAACAGGTTGGCCCTACCTTATCCAAAAAGTCAGTCTCTTATTTCATTCATTCTTTCATTTATTTAGCAATGTATTGCTATGTATTGAGTGCCTACTATGTGCCTGGCCCAGATTACACAGTAATCCCTGCTGTCAGGAGCGTTGCAGTCAAGGTGAGGTAGCATAGCAGCAGACTTCAAATAAATAGACAATTCTGTGAAGGAAAATGCATAGTCCGGTGAATGCGATGAATGGTGTATGTTATTTAGATGACAGAGCTCAAGGAAGGCTGCTCTAAAGAAGTGATATTTAAGCTAAGGCTTAGAGGATAAGTTGGCATTATCCAGGTGAAATGTGGGCAAAAGAGTACTCCAGATTGTGGGAACAGGATGTGTGAAGGCTCAGAAGTTTGAAGGAGCTTGGAAATGAATGTCAAGATGGCTAGAGTTTTGCTAACAAGGGGAAGAGAGGTGCAAAATGAGACTGGACAGGTGAGCAGAGACCAGCTCACAAGGATTTAATCCCACATGCAGGAGGAAACCTTTCCCCATACTTCCTTTATGGGGCAGAATCCCTGCCTGCTCCTGTCTCACTGATTCCCATAATGACCTAGGAGAGCAGACAGTGCTGGGCTAGATGGTGGAAGATCTGTGTCCTAATCTCAGATTTACCATCTTATCCTCATAAAGTGCCTCGTTAGCTGGTAGCTTCGTGGTTTGACTTCTAAGTTTCCCTCCAGCAAAACAAGGTTCATTTGGGCAAAACTATCCCAAAGACATCATCCAACCTAAAATTCTCACATTCCAAATTTCACATTCTTGCTAACTTCCATGGGCATCATAAACACTGGGACAGTCACCTCCACTAACAAAGAGAAGGGCTGAGCATCTGCTCTGCTCATTCCTGCCCCACTGCCATCCCTGGAAAGTCTCAGGGGAAGTGCTTAGGAAGGAGGAGGAAATGCCAGGGCCTCACAGCACAAAGGATGTGCTGTCAGCATGGGAAACAGCTGGCGAGGACAGAATGACAGTATTCAGGGCCCCTGCCAGCCTCTGGGGAGGGAAGAGAAGCGTTCTGCTCCCCAGTAGTGGAGGTGCAATGTGATCCCTTGGGGCGGAGCCTCTCTGAGGACACCTGGAACAAAGCGACCCTTAGATTATCCTCTTGGGCCTGCTCTGTTCTCTGATCAGTTTAGCTTCCGACCTACTGGCCCTCAGACTGGCCACACCTCTTATGATTTTGGCTGTGTTGGTACAGGCTAAGTCTGGTGGAAAGTTAAGGTACTTAATCAGATGAATCAAATTTACAAAAAAATTAAGTATACTGAGTGCAGGGCTTGAATGCACAGTTTGACTTCCTGCAAGCATTAGCCTTACAAGCTCACTGCTCAGCACTCCACATCGTAGGCTGGGTGTTCACATTATTCCAGAGGACTCTGCCATGCAGTTAGAATCAGAAAAAAACAAATATCATTCATCCAGCAAGGCTTTAATGAGAGTTACAACGTGCTAAGCCTATGCTAGATCCTAGAGCAGCAAACAAAGACGTGATTAGTCTCTATCTCTGAGAATCAGGAGCTTATACCTGGTTAGGCAAATTTTCTTTCTTTTTCACTTTAATTTTTCAGGGTATATAATAGATATATATATATATATTTATTTATGGGCTACATGAGATGTTTTGATACAGGCATGCAATACGTAATAATCACATTGTGGAGAATAGGATATCCATCTCCTCAAGCATTTATCCTTTGTGTTACAAAAGATCCAATTATACTCTTTTCATTATTTTTAAATGTACAATTAAGTTATTATTGACTAGTCACCCTGATGTGCTATCAAATAGTAGGTCTTATTCATCATTTCTAACTATCTTTTTGTACCCATTAACCATCCCCACCTTTTCCCCACTCACCCCCACTATTCTTCCCAGCCTCTGATAACCATCCTTCTGCTCTCTATGTCCACGAGTTCAGCTGTTTTGGTTTTTTGATCCCACAAAGAAGTGAGAACAGGCAATGTTTGTGTTTCTGTGCCTGGCATATTTCATGTAACATAATCATCTCCAGTTCCATCCAGGTGGTAGCAAATGACAAGATCTCATTCTTTTTCATGGCTGAATAGTACTCCATTGTGCATATGTAACACATTCTTTATCCATTTATCTGTTGATGGACACTTAGGTTGCTTCCAAGTCTTGGCTATTGTAAACAGTGCTACAACAAATATGGGAGTGTAGCTATCTCCCTAATATACTGATTTCCTTTCTTTCGGATATATACCCAGCAATGGGATTGCCAGATGGTAAAGTAGGCTCTATTTTTAGTTTTTTGAGGAACCTCCTAAATGTTCTCCACAGTGGTTGTATTAATTTACATTCCCATCAACAGTGTATGAGGGTTCCTTTTTCTCCACATCCTTGCCAGAATCTGTTATTGCCTGTCTTTTGGGTATAAGCCATTTTAACTGGGGTAAGATGATATCTCATTGTAGTTTTGATTTGCATTTCTCTGATAAACAGTGATGTTGGGCACTTTTTCATATGCCTATTTGCTATTTGTATGTCTTCTTTTGAGAAATGTCTATTTGAATATTTTGCCTGTTTTTTGATCACATTATTAGATTTTTTTCCTATAGAGTTGTTTGAACTCCTTGTATATTCTGGTTACTAATCCCTTGTCAGATGGGTAGTTTGTAAATATTTTCTCCCATTCTGTGGGCTGTCTCTTCACATAGTTGATTGTTTCCTTTGCTGTGCAGAAGTTTTTTAACTTGATGTCATCTCATTTGTTCATTTTTCCTTTGGTTCCATTTTTCCTGTGCTCAGGGGTATTACTCAAAAATATTTTGCCCAGACTCACGTTCTGGAGATTTTCCCCAATGTTTTCTTGTAGTAGTTTCATAGTCTGAGGTCTTAGATTTAATTCTGTAATCCTTTTTTTTTTGTGGCGCGTGGAGGAGAGGGGGCTAAGGTCTCACTCTGTTGCCCAGGCTGTAGTGCAGTGGCTTGATCTCAGCTCACTGCAGCCTTGATCTCCTGGGCTCAAGCAATCTTCCCATCTCAGCCTCCTGAGTAGCTGCGACTACAGGCATGTGACCATCATGCCTAGCTGATTTTGTTTATTTTTTGTAGAGACAAGGTCTCACTGTGTTGCCCAGGCTGGTCTCAAACTCTGGGACTCAAGTGATTCTCCCTCTTCAGCCTCCCAAAGTGTTCGGATTACAGGAGTAAGCCACTGCACCCAGCCTAAATCTTTAATCCATTCTGATTTGATTTTTGTATATGAGAAGAAATTGGGGTCTAGTTTCATTCTCCTGAATATGGATATCAAGTTTTCCCAGCACCATTTATTGAAGAGACTGTCTTTTCCCCATTGTATGTTTTTGGCACCTTTGCCAAAAATTAGGCAAATTTTTTAAAGTGGCAATCAGGAACTGTTGAACTGTAAAATAGTCAACCCACCTACAAGATGACCCCAATTGTTATGGAGTTTAGAGAAACAAGTAGCCAGTGCAGGCTGGGGTTGAAGAGGACAATTTGCCAAAGTGAAAGGCCTTAAAGAAAGAGACACTCCAGCACGAAGGAAGAAAGAGGATAATCCCAATTTTTAGTTAAATTAATGAAAGCGAGGAGGTAAGATGGAGTGTAGAGAATTTAGAGGAATGCAAGGAGCCACTACTAAGAAGTACTGGCAGTTTACAAACTCAAATTTTTATCTGATTTGGGGGTCCCAGAGAGTAGTAGTGGGAACTAATCCAATATGACTGATGTCCTTGTAAGAAGAAGAAAACACCACATGAAGACAGAGACACGCTTGGGAAGACAGAGGCAGAGACTGGAGTAATGCAGCTGTGAGCCAAGGAAAGCCAAGCATTGCCAGTAAAGCACCAGAGGTGGCAAGAGTCAAGGAAAGATTCTCCCCTACAGGTTTCAGAGGGAGCATGACCTTGCTGATACCTTGATTTTGGACTTCTAGTCTCCAGAACTGCGAGACAATAAATTTCTGTTGTTTAAGCCACCCAGTTTGCAGTACTTGTTACAGCAGCCCTAGGAACCCCATACACACTCACAGGCGTTCATTTAGCCTCAGTAGAGGTGCAATTATCCATCACAGAGATGGTGAGGGGGAGTGAAATAACACCTAGAAAAGTGCTTTACACTTCCCAGAAGGAATTACATTGCCAGATAAAGGAATTGTATTTCCACACCCTGGGAGAACAGTGGGAATAAAGGCGGTAGCAACTGACAGTGAGAAAGAATGGAGGAAACATTTTCATGTAATCGAGTTGTAAGATGATGTTCTTAGGGTGGGCCTTAATCCAATATAACTGGTGTCCTTATAAGAAGAAGAAAACACCATGTGAAGGCAGACACGCAGCGAGACCACCTTGTGAAGACGGAGGCTGAGACTGGAGTAAGGCAGCTTCGAGCCAAGGAAACCGTTTTACAAGGAACTGTTTTACAGCTCAGTAGCTCCTGATTGCCACTTATCAGGTTCATGGGTGAAGGTATAAGCTTTAGAATCAAACAGGCCAAAATTCAACCCTGCTCTGCCTCCCACCACCTGTGTGAATTGGGTTGAGTTATTTCCTCTCTGGGCCATCATATTTTCAGCTGTAAAGTGGAGATAGTAACTGAACTTACCTCATAGAGGCAAGTGATTTTTAAAAGAACTATGATACATAAAGCCCATAGCACAGAGCCTGGCCCCCAACCTACCGGGACCCAAACTTTGCCTCTGGAGACTCCCAAACCCACAGCTCTCTACAACATATCCAAGCTTCAGTCTCAGCAGAAATGCCTTCATTTACCTCCCCTTACCAGAATTCCTCTCACCCTCCAGCATCCACTCCTGTCCCCTTGACCATTCCAGCCCTCGTGGTATCCCTGCTCTGCAACCCTATAACACAAAATTCTACCATAAGACACTAAAAACCCACTTGCCTTTTTTTTTTCTTTTCTTTCCTTTTTTTTTTTTTTTTTTTGGCTTATACACAAAAGGAATTTATTTTTCACAGTTCTGGAGGCTGCGAAGTCCAAGGTTAAGGCACCAGCAGATTTGAGCCCACTTCTGCTTCACAAATGGCACCTCCTTGCTGTGTCTTCACACGGCAGGAGGGGTGAAGCAGCTCTCTGGGATCTCTTTTATAAGGACACCAATCTCATTCATACTCTGCCCTCAGGACCCAATCACCTCCCAATGACCCCACCCCCCTAACACCATCACGCTGGTGATTAGGTTTCCACATTGAATTTTGGGAGGGACACTCAGACCATAATCTCTTGGCCTCTTTACAAACATCACAGTTTGGCACTAGGGGTGAAAAGATAAGGAAGGAACACTGCTTGCGTTTTTTTTCAACATGCCCTGCCTTTTGCCCCAAGCTGTTACCCACATTGAAAGCCAAAGAAAGAGAAAAAAGAAAGGCAACGTATTCCTCAACACTCACGCTAAGCCACAGGCGATACTGGGCACTTTGATTCCTCATCCTTTCATTTCACTGCGTTTCACTCCATCCACATGACATCTCTCTAATGTATGTGCCTAACCTCTGTCTCCCCCGACACTTTATGGGATCTAGAATAGCCTCCTGGCACATGGTAGGTGCTCAATAAAAGCTGTTATACCATGATAATTGTATGTCATGTTATACTATGACAATAATAACCTTCAGTTCTTCATTTGGGCTAGTACGAGAGAAGAGCCAAAGAAAAGAAAGAAGGTTCTATGTGTCTCTGAGACATTGTCTGATGCTGCAGCCAGCAAAAAGGGAAAGTGGTGCTGCTTTTGAAACAGGCTTGGGAGCCCAGAATTTCCACATGAGCCCCTGCCTAGCACACCTTGACTCAAGTATACTTCCAACTCTACCCACCCCTGCCAAGCTAACCGTCAAGAGAATAATCTTATTATTGGTAACCTCTTCCCAACACAGCCTCACCACAGGACAGCCTATTAGGCCGTCGGGCCGTATTAATGCTTGTGGCAGTGCGGTCGAGTGTAACTGGATCTGGAGCCCTGTGCTAAATGCTCCATCTGGAGCTACTTTCTCTGAACACAGAGGAGGGCTGCACCCTCCTCATCCTTAAAGTCTTCTAAAGAATGGCTCAAGTTTCCCAAACCTGCTCAAAGCCAAGATCGCATCCACCATCTGAGGCGCCTCACTCCTATGCAGACAAACCAAGCAAACAGTGGCAGAGACCTATTCCTCCTGGTCTTGTTCTTAAAATGGGCACTTTGCGAATAGATTTATGAATTCTCTGTCTTCTGATGAATTCACTTTAAAAGTATCTATTGAACAGAAATGATATGCCCGGCATCGTTGTTGTACTGGGGTTACAGAAGCGAACAGCACAGAAAAACAATCTCTGTCTAGAGCAGCTTATGCTCTCACTGAGGGAGGCAGAGAATAAACGTAATTTTGAGAAAGTCAGTTACAGGGACAGTGTATCCATTGGCTGGGGCTTCCATTAAATTGTACCGTACATTGGGTGGCTTAGACAACAGAAATATTTTGTCTCACCTGAAAGCTAAAAGTCTGAAATCAAGGTGTCAGCAGAGTTGGTTCCTTCTGAGGGCTGTGAGGGAAGGATCTGCCCCAGGGCTCTCTCCTTGGCTTGCAGATGGCTGTCTTTTCCCTCTGTCTCTTCACGCTGCCTTCCCTCTATGTGGATTTGTGTCCACATTTCCCCTTTTTATAAGGACACCAGTAGGACTGGATTGGGGCCCACCCTAATGACTTCATTTTAACTTGATTACCTCTGTAAAGACCCTATTTCCAAATTAAGTCACATTCTGAGGACCTGGGAGTTAGGAATTCAACACAGGAATTGGGGGAGGACACAGTTCAACCCATCATAATTTTAGAAGGTAAGAGTGCTATGGAAAAAATGGCGCGGTAAGAGAGACAGGAGTACCAGGACATGAGGGCATGCTACTAAACAGTGTGGTCAAGAAAGAGCATCCAGATGGAAGGAAAAGCCCTAAGTCTAGAGCAGGCCTGGAATGTTCTAGGAAAGCAGGGAGACTAAAGTGGCTGTAGTAGGATGGGCAAAGGGGAGAGTAGCAGGAACCTTTGAGGTATTATGTTCCCTTTCTGCAGCACGCACAGTGCCTGACCATCTTTCACTGCATTGACTCTAGCCCAAGACCCTGTATCCTGGTGCTCTAAGCAGGATTTTTATGAGGCTGCATCTTTCTGTGTTCTGCAGACCTATCTCCTCAGACTTCTTGGGCCGTGAACATCACAGGCCTTCTGCGGCACAGACCAAATTGGCCACAATGGACCAAAGCATTTTAATGCTCCCCAACACCAGGCTTTGCTTGGCCACTCATTTCCGTATCCTACCACTAATGAAAAAAGGAGGGAAGAAAGCCTCTAGCAAGCACCAAAGATAATAAATGCTTCTAAAATTGTCTTCTTAGGAAACAGAAACCTGTATAGGCATTTACTAACTGTACAGTAAAAAGGTGTAAACAGTTACATTCCCAGACATGACCCAGTGATGTGTCCTTAGAGGAAACAATGTTTGCCTGTGACAGCCATCACCCACGCCCAACGTGACAATGATAATTTGCTCACTTCTTTTTCCCAAGCAAGTATAGGGGCTTGGACCCCAATGCCTAGCTTTGTATCTTAAGAATGGCTAACATTGACTGAGGGCCTCCCATGTGCCAGGCATGTTGTAAGTATTTACTCATTTAATCTTCACAGATATTACTGTAGACAGTACTATTCCCATTTTACGTATGCAGAAACTGAGCCTCAGAGAGGTTATTTTTGCCAAAGATCACACAAGCAAGCTAATGAATGGTGGAGCCCCCCTCCCCCTACACATTGCTGCAGCTCAGAAACTCAATTTGCATGTCAAAATTCTCTGTTTGGTACTTTCTGTCATTTACTACCCATCTGAAAATTTTTCTTATATGTTTCCTCACTCTCTGATTAAACCTCTTATCCCACTATAGCCCCAACGTTTAAATATTAACACAGTATCCTACTCAATGCCCATCTCCAGTATTATTCCTTTATGAAGCCTTTACTGATAGCCCCTTTCTCCCAACAAAAGTTGTATTTATGATCTTTAGACTTTAAAACTCGAGGAAAATAGACATGTGTTTTGGAGTCAAATGGACCTGTACTCATATGCCAGCTTTGTGACTTCGGACAAGCTATTTACCTTCCCTGAATCTCATCTTCTCAATAGGTATTGAAATGCCTACCTCATGCAGTTTTCATATAGATTAAAAGAAATAATGTGTGGAAAGTAACTGACCAATAGTAAGTGCTTATTATTAACAAATGTTGGTGCCTTCTCCTATTCTCTTATGGCCATCAAAGCATTCTGTCTTATAGAAGAATTACTTGTGTCTTGACTTTGAAGGTATGGCCTATGTCCTACTCATTTTTGTTGCCCGCATAGGAATAACTCATAGTTGGCACTCTATAAATGCTTATGGAATAGGTGTAAGGTGCAAGTTAATCCTTCTTGAAAGGAGGTGGAAGGAAGGAGGGAAAGAAGGAAAGAAGGAAGGAAGGAAGGAAGGAAGGAAGGAAAGAAACAAGGGAGGGAGCAGGGGAGGGAGGGAGCAGGGGAGGGAGGGAGGGGAGAAAGAGAGAAAGAACAGAGAGGAAGAAGGAAAAAATAAATGAAGCCCTATGAAGGCAATGGGTGGGAGGAAGAGAAGCCAGCTGCTGGAGACCCACACAGCCAAGGAGGTTGAGAAATCACAAGGCAGGTTCCTGTTTTCAAGACTTGTTCAGAACTGGTCCCATCAAGAGCTATATTTCCTTGTTATCTGCTGCATACTGCATACATCAAGCTCACAAACACACATATACTTTCCTTTCTTTTTTTTTTTTTTTTTTTTTTTTGAGATGGAGTCTTGCTCTGTCACCCAGGCTGGAGTGCAGTGGCACCATCTCAGCTCACTGCAACCTCTGCCTCCTAGGTTCAAGCAATTCTCTGCCTCAGCCTCCTGAGTAGCTAGGATCACAGACACTCACCATCATGCCCAGCTAATTTTTGCATTTTTAGTAGAGACGAGGTTTCACCATCTTGGCCAGAGTGGTCTCGAACTCCTGACCTCAGGTGATCCGCCCACCTCGCATCCCAAAATGCTGGGATTACAGGCGTGAGCCACCACGCCCAGCCAACACAAATACACATTTTAACAGCTAACAAGGTGGTAGAAGAAGGGCAGGTTAGCAAAGCACTCCCCCAACGTGTTAAAGCCAGGACCACAGTGAGGAGTAACTGTACATGTCAAGAAGTTTCCTTTTGTTCCCTTACCCTGCCTCACTGTAGAAGCCCTAAATAGGCAGGTAATGGTGCATGACAGGGCAGGGTCAGGTCCCTGTTCCTCTGCCTGGGGAAGGAAAACCTAGTTCCAGGCAGGAGCTGCCAAGCTTTGCTCCCTCTCAATCTGCTGGTAGCAAATGAAGGAGAAGGAATGGAGCCCTCTGCTTTCACTCCGTATAAGTCAATTAGAACATGCTGATTTCTCTAACAGGATTATCTTTGTCCTTCCCCAGAGCCTGTTCCATTAAGGAAGTAATCAATGACCTATCATTCGGAGATGTCTCTGTCACTCACACGCTGGACTCCTCCTTAACTCAGAAATCATTTAGTAACCTAAACAACCAAATGCAGAGTTAGTAATTCTTATTTTTGTAAAGTCATTTTTATGGCCATTTTGCTTCCACCAAAAAAAAAAAAAAAAAAAAAAGTGTTTGAATGCTAACCGGAAGACCTCTTTTTTTGTGTGGGCATCATTGCTATCATTTATTACTAGTCTCAGGTGTGATGCATTTCTAGCAAGACCAGTCTGGAAGGGAGAGGGAGTAAGGACATCCTCCATTCATGAGGTGAACAAAGAGTGTTTCCCATCCCCCACTCCCTTCTCATCAAAAACTTGAAAATAATGCATAAAGTAAACAATCCATCAATCATGGGGAAATTTTGATCACATGTAGCAGAATTCAAGGCATATGTGTAAAAGTATCAGTAGAGGATACTAGAAATCCCCAAAGCCCACCATAGCCAGAGTGATCATCTTAAACCACTAATAAATAGGATTACTTCATACCCGCTTCAAGCTTCTGAATAGCTTCCCACTGTTGTCAGGACAAAGTCCTAACTCCCTAACAGAGGCAACAAGACCTTGCCGTCTCTGGTGCCTGCCTGCTTTCCTAGCCTCACTTCAGCTAATTCTCCGATTCCAATTCACTGTGCCATGTGCATCCACTCACTCACACACACATATACAAACTCACACACCTGCAAGCACACGTACACATGCAAACACACAAACACACTTTTCCCCTATCCCTACTGAACTTTCGGGTCCCAGATCAGATGTCACTTCTTCCAGGAAGCCCTCCCAAAAACCTTAAACTTAGATTAGATGCCTTTCTCGTGAGCTCCCATAGCACTTTGTACAACTCCTCTTAATCCTACTACAGTGCTTTGTAATTGCTTGTTTGCCTGCCTCATTCCCTTAACCAAACCACTGAATGAGGACTGCATACACACTGTCCATCATTGTATCCCCAGGGTCTCAGACAGGGCCTAGCTCAATAAAAACTTTTCAATTTAAACTTAATTGAAGAGAGTGAATTTAATATGATGTGGAAAATCTTAGGCAGGCCTGGCATATAGTAGGTGCACGAGAAATATTTGTCATTTGGAATTGAATTGAATTATAACGGACAATCTCAGGAATGCAAACCTGAGGTTTAATTGTATTTAAGGAAACTAATCACTGGTTAATAGTATAGAAGATGGTGTTCACCAAAGAAAATGGGTCATCACAGAACAGGTGAAAAAAAAAAAAATTCTGAAGAGAAGAACTGACTGTTTTTGCCTGGCCCTGCAGAAGGGAAAGTCAGTGAATCTGTCAGTGATACTAGCTGGCCACTGGAAACAGGTGCCCTGCTGCAGGCAGGGGACATTCATCAGGCTTCATGCCTCCTTCAAAATGCTGGCCTCCTTTTCTCAGATTCACTGCTCACCAAGCATCTCATAAACCTCGCCTGCAGATTTCCCTGCAGGGAGACCATGTGCTGACCGAAGCATTCCTAACCCTTCGGCAGCTCTGTTTCTCATTGAAAGTGAATAAATTGGCCCGGCTCACGCACCAGGCTAGTAGGAATCTGTCCTGAAACCCTGCTCTATTCTGACTTTAAGAACAAATATCATGTTTCTAAATTTACAGAACTGAGAACCAGGCCTTTGGACTCAGCAAAGTACATTGCCTTGTAAGGCCCAGCTTGAGCGATCGCTGTCTCCCACCCCCCGGAAGATACTCATTTCTTCTAGATACAATGGGAAGCAAACCTAAGAATTGCATAACTCAATGAACACAGGGGCCGAGAAAACCCACTGCCCCCAGATGCTGGCAATGCAGGGGCAATCGATGAAAGAAAGACCTCGACTCAGTCAATGGTCATGCAGGCAGAAACTCAGGGGTGTTCAACAGGGTCTGGAGCCACTGTCTTAGGTGGTAGGAACCTGGCACCTAAGCCAGAGTACCAGAAGGCTCAAGTTGTAGAGGGGGACAAGTAAGCCTTAAGCGGCAGTCTGAGGCAAGGCTCCTTTTGGGGGCAGGAAACTCTGGATAGGGTGAGGAACTTGGGACAATAGTTATCAGACTGATACTGTCTTCCATTTGGAGAGCACTGACTCTGTTCTAAGCAGTGACCTTACTGTCTTTATAAACATTATCTAATTTAACCTTTCAACAACCGTATGATCCAACTACCACAGCCTTCCAATTTACAATAAGGAAACCACCCTGGCTATGATACTGAAATTGTCAATCTGTTAGCATGAATGAAATGCAGTCATCAACATGTGGGTGTTGTTTACCTATACACAAAAAAAATGACAATTTCCTGTGGTTCAACCCCATAGTTCCTGTCTCCATGAGAGCTGGCCAGGAAGCCAGATAGAATTAAATATGCTGGTGGGAGGGAACAGAGAAGACAGAAGTGAAATAGAGGAGGGGTCAATCTGTCACACCAGCTAGGAATTGCAGGAGTGATGGCTGCAGGGTGGACAGGTCCCAAGAGCACTACTGTCAAGCCCCTGCAAGGAACTGTGGGGTTTCTGGCTAGGGAGTCCGAGCCCACAAAGCCAGGTGTTGTTTCCCAGTCAAGTCACAAGTCTCAAGCAGTCTCAGGCTGAGTTGTCCCTTTTCACAAGTCTCAAGCAGTCTCAGGCTGAGTTGTCCCTTTTCCCAGCACCCAGAAGCCCAAACAGCCATGCATGTCTGTCTGTCATCCCGTGTAGGGCCTCTTTCTGTGAACAGAAATCAGATCACATGTTGCCTGAAGTCAGATATGACCAGACTCGGTGCACTGTGCAAGATTTCACCAATGATGAAAATAACTTTCTCCTGCTGCATTTAACATCTGGTGTCACAGATTTTTGCTGAGAGCCATAAAATCACTAACTTGAAGAGCAAACCTCATTGTTGAAAAATACATTTATGGGGGTGTAGGGGGGTGGCAGCTGGAGCCTGGCTGTGCCCTGGGCCTGCTCAGTGGATGATGAATTTCATGAGGCCTTGGTAGGAATCTGGGGCAATAGAAAGACAGACCCAGGCTAGCAACTCTGCCACTGACTAGCTGAGGGACCTTGTACTGGTTTCTTCACCTCCCGGAACTTCTAGTTCCTTATCTACTTAAAAAAAAAAAAAAAAAAAAAAAACGGGAGGATAAAAATAGCCACGTGCCAGGGTTACTGTGTGGATTCAATGAAATAACATATGTGGCAGTGCCTGGCACAAGAGTAAATGCTAGCATTTTCCTTTCTTTTCCTTTTCCTTTTTTGTTCCCTGACATTTCCTTTCAGACCCAAGTCTGCCTGAACACTGTGGCATTTGTGGAAGATGTGTACATGCAACACTCCTGCAAAGCTTGGCCCAAGTCACAGCTCACTGGGACCCCTGTGCTCTGCCTTAGGGAGAAGTGCTGATGTTTTAGTCTGTCTTTCCCAGTGAAATGGACGGTCTTGGGGGAAAGAGGCTGAGCTGGTTCACCAGTGCCTGGCACACACAGTAGATGCTTAGGCATTTCCTAAACACTGGAGTGATCTGTATGACATCATCAAGAAGTAGCAGGAAGGGAGGAGGTGGCGCACCTGTGTGCTCTGCCAACCAGCACCCGGCAAGCTCCTGGTTTGTCTATGTTGTGTTAGGCCTGGAAGTCTAGCAAGTCAGTGACAAGAGGAGGTGAGCCTCAGGGGCCTCTCAGCTTACCTGGCAAGCAGGGACTGGGACCAAGCAACCACACTTTGTAGCCTTCATCATAGACGAAGGCACCAGGTTGGGTTGCCTGGAGGGCCACTGGCCACATTGAAGACAATGTCTGTCCTACTTGTCATTCCCATGGCTGCCTTCAAAATTCACATTAAATCCAGTTTCCCTCGTGTCTAAATGCCGCCATGGGGTGGCGTGCTGAGGGATCCGCAGGCTGTAATTGACCCTGTTCCTGTTCTTCCCCACAGCATGGCCTTGACCGCTGAACTTGCCCCAATTATTGTAGACCTTTGCCCAGAGCACACTCAGTCTCCCACATCATTTTCTCAGTCTCTCCCACCCTCCACCCTTTCAGCGCCTCCCATGGATGTCTGTCTCTGTGTGTGCACTGCCTCTCACCCTCTGTGTCCCATCCTCTCTCTCTGCCCTTCCCTCTCTCTCTGTTCCCCTGTCCCTCTCTCCATCTCCCTGTGTCCCCGCATGAGCCTGTCTCTCTCTATTCCTCAGCCTCGTCAGTCGGTCTCTGCATCCTTCCCTCCTGCCCCCTCCCAGACTCGCCCTACCTGAGCCACCCCCGACCTCACCCAGGGGCCTGAGGTCCTGCACCTCCCAACCACTCTCCTCATATTTTTAAGTCTCACTTATTATCTCTGCCATCGCCATTTTTTTGGCTGCGGGCCACAGCAAACAGAATGTGAGAAAGCAAAAACTAATGAGCTTCTTCAAGAGAGGATAGGGAGCTTCTGTTATTTCATTTAGTCCTCGGAGTTTAACTCCTGGCACTTCCGTCACATCTCCAAATGGTAAGTGAAGGTTGTTACTTTTCAATTTGGTTGGGCTGTGTAGCACATTTCATCAATTAAAATGCACCCTCGGTGCAGAATCACAACAGGGCCGGCAGGAAGGGTGCTAGTGTGTGAGGATCTTTTTTTTTTTTTTTTTTCAAAGTTACTTTAGTTTCATGTTCCATGGAGTGGAGAGCTGTTAGGAGGCAGCTGCATGCTGAAAACACCACCGTTGGTGGAATGAATGCAGCACTGTGCATGCAATCCGCTGCTGTGCAGCACCCTCATGGCTGAAGACCCTGCCAGACCTGCTGTGCCTGGCGGGGAGGTGGAGCCCAGGTCTCCGGATTTAGTCCTGAGGCTAAACTGACCTCCCAACCTATAGAGTGACCTGGGCAGGTCATTCAAGCTGTCTGGGCCCTGTTTCTGTCTTGCTCGTTCCTCTCCTATAGGCTGTAGGAGGAATTCTGTAACTGGAAAGATCTTTAGGAGGGAAAATGAATGAACAGCATAATAAACTTCACCAACCACCCTGATATTCATTCATTCAACAGATACATGTAGAACATGTACTGCATGCCAGGTACTATGCTGGCCTCAATTCTTGGAAATGTTAGGTCTAGAAACCCCAATCTTTCCCTCCACCCTTCCCTGCCAAATGAAGGAGGAGGGTGGAATTCATTTTTGTTACCATCAAAGCAAAATCCCTCAGCTTTCTATTTTTTCTACCTATGAAAATTGCTTGAGGGAGAACTAGTGATGCACCTTTTAAAGAATTATTGTTGTTTCCTGATTATAAAAGTCATTCATTTATTATAATAAATGTTTAATGAACATCAAAAGAAAGCACAAAATATAAATCAGTCACAATCCTGCCTCCCAAAGATAACCACTATTTTCAAAGAAACATTACTTTTTACATCAATGGAAACCAACAAGCCTACTAACAGAAGGCTAAGCCCCCAAGAGAAAAGAAATGTAATTATTTAACACAATTGTTGAGTACCTATCTTACATGAGGGACTCCTCTGGAGTTACAAAAGTTAGTAAGGTCTTGCCTTTCCAGGGCCTAGGAAACACTGAATTACTCGTCATTTTTACCCAGATGTCTTCAACCCAGGACTAATATCTCTAAACCAGAAATATAACTTGGGAGTGGGCTCCATGTCCAATTTCAGTGAGAACGTTTTACCCATTCTAAAGTTTCTTCCTCATTTTTTCTCTTCCCACTATTAGAATTTCTCTCTCACTACAGTTAACCCCTTTTCCACTTTGATTCTTGCCCCAGTGTTTTACTTTCAGAAATGGTGAACACTGAGCAGCCTTGTGCAATGCCAAAGTGATTAGCAGTAACATGTTAGCAGACATGGATGATAGAACAAAGCCGGGTAGAAGATGAGCTGCATCACACTTTTGCAAGGCCCTTGCAGCTGGTGCTTCCTTATAGACCGGGATTCGCTCTTCATAAATGCTCTCAACCGGACAACACTATGCAGAACATCCTAGTTCTATCCCCGATGTGTGCTGCTCAAAACTCTAGTCCCTTGCAATATTGCAAGAGAGGGAAGGTAGTAGTCAAATATGTTTAGAAAGTGCTTCTAAATACATCCAGTCACAAAGCACATCAACACATCAAAGGATCCAAGAAACCTGGTTAGCACAGTTTAACACAGCAATTCCCACATGTCTGACCATGGATGTTAGAAATGCTCAGGAACATCCTAGGAAAGTCATTTGGGAAAATAAATTAGTTATTCTTATTGGGTAAGTTATTTATGCTCATGTTATGTTAATATCATAAAGAGAAACATTGACTTCGGTATTGTTAACAACATCCTTCTCTACTCTTACCACTGCCAAAGTCATAATTATCTCATACAAGGTCATCACTGGTCTGGCCCCTGTGGAGTTCATTAGCCTCACCTCCTACCCATCCAATGCCTCAACCTTCCCAAACTGTTTGAAATGCCCCCAAACTCACCATGTGCTTTTGCTTGCTGTTTCACTGAAATGTTCATCTAACTTATCTATGCAGCCAACTCCTACTAATCTTCTAAGGCTCAAGTTTTCTCCTCTGTGGAGCCACCCCCAAATCACCCCCAGGAGTAGAATACCCCTCCTTGCTCTTCCCTGGGATTTTACATTGGGTAGTACGGTGAGTGATGCACAGAAGTTTTCAAAGAAAGAGAAGAAAATGAACCAGGATCCAGAGATTAAACAAACCCCAGTTAAAGGGAACACATGAAGAAAATGCTTGAAATAGGGAAAATGTAGGCAGAGAAGCAGCTGGCGTTTCGAAGCATTAGTTGTAAGTGACATCCTGATTTCAATAGCATTGGCAATATCCAGACATGCAGGTGGTCTGGGATGGGGGAAGGGGGTGCAGAGAACCAGTTCCCAGGAAACTGGACTTCAGATGCAACAGGAGATCAGGATAGAATAAACTCTAGGAAAACTAAGCAAACCAGGATGCAAATCTGAGTCACTGGGTACTAATCATTAAATAGGGGCAGGACTGACTCCATATTCTAGGGCAAGGCTGAGCCCACAGGTGCGGAGTAAGTGGCTGCACCTGGAGGATGAAAGGACTACAGAACAGGAAGCCAAGCAATCATTACAGCTTCCAGGTGCTTCTCTCCACGTGGCCTTGCTAAGGTTTGCCTCTGCCTTTATTATATAACCTCAGACTCCCCCACACTATGCAGAACCCCAGTCTGGACACTTGGCTTCGACCTATTTTGAAAATCATTTGTGCCCGAGAGTTTAAAATTCAGGATTAGATTCATGGAGTTGTAATGCACAGACCTGTTCACCACAACATGTTTAAACCCATGTTGGGAGCCTCAATAACTTGCTCATAAAATAAAGCTTATCCATCCAAATGCTTTTGGATAAAATGAAGATGGATAATAAATATGAATGGGATTCTTTCAAGAAAAAAAATGTTCATTTTCTTTTAATGCCTGAAGACAGAATCTCCCAAACATCTATTCTAAGCCATTCTGGCCTGGTCAATATCTCTCATGCCTACAACCCCAGCACTTTGGCAGGCTGAGGCAGGAAGATTACTTGAAGCCAGGGTTTTGAGACCAGCACGGACAATATAGCCAGACCCCATCTCTATTAAAAAAAAAAAAACAAAACAAAACAAAAAACTAAACTAATCTGAATAGTTAAGGGGAAAATATAACAGATTCAGGTCAAGTTAAGAGGATTTGAAATACAGGTTATATTATTCAATCACCACCAAAATGGGGAGAAATGGATTCTAGTTAAGTCCTGAAGTCCTCAACCTACATCTAGGTCACAAACTGTGAAGGAAGAAGCCATACACATTTGTTTAGGATGATCCTGTTGGCAGTGCGAGTTAACTATCAAGAAACTCCTATGAAACAAAATAGTCCAAAAAGGTCTAAAGTTTCACATTTTTCAGTGGAAATTCTAAGGAATAGGAGAGGATTTCCTGTACCTTTTCACTTTATCGGTTTGGGCTCTAAAGAACAATGAGAGAAAGCGATAGAAGTGATGACAGGGTGGGTGGGTAGGTGGATGAATGGATGAGTGAACAGAGAGATGGTTGAATGGGTGACGGATAACATTTTTTAAATGTAGAAAAAGTGGGTAAGGCTGTAACTCAGGTGCTTGCTTGGTGCTTTCCCCAGAAGACCACACCTACTTTTCCTGGTGCTTCTGCGAATGGTCACGGCAAATTCCATATGCAATTCAAATGTCAACTGGCGTCGCTTCTGTTATTTAAGGTTCTGGCAAAATTGCTGAGGTGCTAACCCCACTCCCACTCCACAATCAATCTAATACTCTCCCCCAAGATTTCTGTGGATTACAGGGTTTATACATTCTTGATCTCTTGATACTCAGATTTTTTGTTCCTACTAAATCTAGATAACATTATTGCTTTTCCTTCTTGTATCTGTACTCTTCTTTCCATTCCATGCGGATTCCAATACAAAATTCCACTTTTTCCTTGGATTTACCCCAAACATCACTACTGAACAGTTTACTGAGACGATAGAATAGGGAAGGGGCACTACAAAATGGAATAGCACAGCACACAACCTGAGTCACTGTTAAGCAATTAGACATTCCTCTTCTTAAAATCTCTGCACCATACCTGCACCTGGAATTTCTCACTTGCTTACCTTCTCCTCAGAATCCCTGGTGTTCTGCTGCTGTTTGTTTCTCTCTCTCTCTCTCTGTCTCTCTCTCCTTCTCTCCCTCCTCCTCCTACCTCTAGATTTTTCTGCCTTGCTCCCAACCCCCCAAATTTCCAGATACTTTGTGTCTGTTTCTCTTCATCCCTTCCCCACAGCTATTCCTGGCTGCCACAGAGCTTTTTTTTTTTTTTTTTTTGAGACAGAGTCTCATTCTTGTCGCCCAGGTTGGAATGCAGTGGCTGGATCTTGGCTCACTGCAACCTCTCTCCCCCAAGTTCAAGTGATTCTCTTGCCTCAGCCTCCTGAGTAGCTAAGATTACAGGTGCCCAGTTAATTTTTGTATTTTTTATAGAGACAGGGTTTTGCCATGTTGGCCAGGCTGGTCTGGAACTCCTGACCTCAGGTGATCCGCCAGCCTCAGCTTCCCAAAGTGCTGGAATTATAGGCTTGAGCCACGGTGCCCAGCAGCTACAGAGCCTCTTTATGATCAAACACACCCTTGCAGGTGTGTTTGGAGACAAAAGCTTTTCTCTTTGACAGGCATTCTGCCATTTGTCTCAAAGTAGCAATGTTTCTCTCCCTCCCGCCACCACTCCACGTCTTATTCCATCACTAATCCTTCGACACACCGCAGCCATCGTTAACTCTCTTCTGAATTCAGGGCTGAATGTCTGTACTCCTGATGTCAATCTGAAACCCTGACCCAGTCCAGCCTCATCTTGGCTTCTTTCTCAAAGTTGTAGACTAAAATCCATTCAGCATTTGGGGCTTCTTAAAAAGGAATCATCCTGGAGTAAAATGATTGTCACCAGAGGCTGGAAAGGGTAATGGGGGTGGGGCGCAGAGGAAGTGGGGATGGTTAATGGATACAAAAAATACGTATATAATGAATAAGGCCTAGTATTTGATAGCCCAAAAGAGCAACTATAGTCAATAATAACAATTGTACATTTTAAAATAACTAAAAGTATATCATTGGATTGTTTGCAACACAAAGGATAAATGCTTGGGGTGATGGATACCTCCATTTACCCCAATGTGATTATTATACATTGTATGCCTGTATCAAAATATCTCATGTACCCCATAAATATACTGTGTACCCACAAAAATTTAAAATTTTTAATTTTTTTATAAAAGGAATCATCTTGAAACATGAAGACTACACTGGACCAAGTGATGCCAGAGCTATGACTTTAGTTAATGTCACAGCAACCCTGTTAGATGGACAGTACCTCCCTTTTACAGATGAAGAAACTGAGGCTCAGAGAGGTTAAATAATTATTTCAAGATTGCACAATTTTCTCCCTCCGATTTATTTTCACTCTTGTAACTAGAGTGATTTTTTTTTTCTGGGGCCACTTCTTTTTCTAAGAGAGACATGTGATCATGCCACTTCATTACTTAAACTCTTCAACGGCTCCCTGCTGTCCTCAGAGCAAAGTTTATACTCCTTAGCCTGGTATGAAAGGTCATTCATGATCATTTACACACACAGCAAGGTCATTCACGATCACTCACACACACACACATGCACACACACGTTTACCTCTCAGTCCTATCTTTCTTTAAACCACCCACTCCTTGCTTCCTCCTCCGTGGACGCTAAGTTCTAGCCATGCTGTATTACATGTTGTTCCCTAATCTCGCCTCCAGGTCTATGTACATGGTGTTCCCTCTGCCTCTCATTCTCTCTCCACTAGAAAGAAAGCTCCTTAAGTGTGGAGACTTTATTTTACTCATCATTGCTGTAAACTTCACAGCTAGAATAGTGCCCAGCACACAGTAGTTCCTCATGTCACCTAAATTACTCTTGCAGACTTTTCCTCCAGGCCACATCTCAGATGTCACTTCCTCCAAGAAGTCTTCCTGACATCACAATCTGGTTTCAATTCTCTTTTTCTGGTACCTCAGATCATAGCATTGATAAGACTCTATTTTCTCTCAATTCATCTGATGCCTTAGTCAGAAAACTTGAGAGCATGACTATGTCTTGTACATCATTGTGGTGTTCACAGTGCCAAATACAGGCACATGGGGTGAGAGTAGTAGGGGGGCACACATCTCTGAAACCAGCATATAAAGCTACCACAAAGATGCTACTCTTGACAATTTCAGAACCTAAGCCAGGCACTATGGCATGTGCCAGTAGTCCCAGCTATTTGGGAGGCTAGGGCAGGAGGATTGCTTGAGCCTAGGAGTTCAAGACCAGGCTGGGCAACAAAGGAAGATCCCATTTCAAAACAAACAGAAAAAAATTCCAGAGCAACATGGGCCAAGTGGGTGGAGAGAGAGACAGAACAGATACAATACCTTAGCAATGGATACCATTTACCCTTGCTGTGCTACTGGCCAAAGAAGATATCTGGCATATAATCAGCATAAAATGTGAATGAAAGAATGACTGAATGAATGAAGCAAGTGTCAGAGCTGGTGTGTCCACCCACAAACAGCTTTTCTAGTTTGATGCTATTCAGCAACCCCCTCCTTCTGTAGTAGTGTAACCAACATGGTGGAATTAGAAAAGTGACATCCAAGACATTAGGGATCAGGAATAACAGCATCAGTGCATGTCAGTTATGGACAATTTCCAATTAGCTGTACTCTGCCAGTTTCTGACCCTACTAACAATTCTGCTTCCAGATAAACTGCAAGAAATGTTTCAGGAGGCCGTAAGAGAGCTCCTCCTTTCTGCGTTCCCACCAGTAGAGTCTTCTCCAAACTCTGATCAGTTGTCTTCTCTTCAAGGCCCACCTCACACGCTAGTGTCACCGGGAAAGAATGTTCTACAAGCCCTACCTAAAAGAAAAACTCGTTGGCTGGGTGCAGTGGCTCAGGCCTGTAATCCCAGAACTTTGGGAGGCTGAGGCGGGCGGATCACGAGGTCAGGAGATTGAGACTATCCTGGCTAACCCAGTGAAACCCCGTCTCTACTAAAGATACAAAAAATTAGCCCAGCTATTTGGGAGGCTAGGGTAGGAGGTGTGGTGGTGGGCGCCTTTAGTCCCAGCTACTCGGGAGGCTGAGGCAGGAGAATGGTGTGAACCCGGGAGGCGGAGGTTGCAGTGAGCCAAGATGATGCCACTGCACTCCAGCCTGGGCGACACAGCGAGACTCCATCTCAAAAAAAAAAAAAAAAAAAAAAGTGAAGAAAAACTCCTTGTACTCCACCTTGAGAATGTATCGATTGTAAGCATTCTTGTGGCTGTTAGCCTAGGCCACCCTGTCATGTTGTTTACTATAAAACATGTATGTTCTGTTGACACGTAGGCTGAAAATCCCATAAGGGATGCTGGATGTATTCAGTGGGTGGCTGTGACTCCTCTAGGGACCAGAGTGACCCACTGCGTACATTCATTATCTCCACTTCCTAGCATATTATGTAACTTCTCCTCCACCACTTCCTACATTAAAATCAATCCTTTAGGGTTTAGAAATTCAATGTAATTCAACAATCAGTTGTTGGGGTTATGTCCTACGGGCCCCAGACTGCACCAGGTGGTAGAAAGGACCCTGTATTTCCTGTGGGCTTCCTTGGTACCAGGCATGGGGCCACCATTCCATTTAATCCTCACTTCAGGCTTGGCAGGCAGAAACTATCACCCCCATTTTACAGGAGAGAAAATTCTAATTTTCAGAAGTTAGAGTAGCCCTCCCGAGGATATGTCACTATTAGTTTGACACATGAGATTCAAAGTAACGTCTGATTCCAAACGCCACATCCTTTCTATTCACCTATTGACCACAGGATTCTATTTATCTTTTTGACAAAAAAAGAATTATTTTTATAGAATGAAAATATATAAATATATGCAAATTTGCTATATAATATATAACATATATCTATTATAAAATTAAAATTATTATAAATTATTCCAGAAAGATCCTGTTGAAATGCACATATTATCTTGGGATATGTGCAAAGAGGAAGCAAAGTAGGGAAGACATGCAATAGTATAAGTAACTTGGCAGAGAGTACGGCACAGAAACTCAAGATGGCTGAGTGTTGATGGCGTAAAGAATTGTGGGAAGAAAAAGGCATTAAATATTCATTAAGCCTCTATGATATGGCAGGGGCTTTTCATATGTTTCCTCATTCAGTCCTCATGCAACTCCATGATATTACTATCATGAGAAAACTTAGGCTCAGAGAACTCAGTAAATTGTGTGATTTCATAAAGGGAGGAAGTAGTAGAGCTTGGATTTGAACCCAGGTCTTTCTGACTGCAGGGGTCCACTCTCCTTCCTTTGTCCCAGCCTACTTCTGAACAGGCCCCATGGGGGCCTTGAGCATAAGTAACCTAAAAATAGGAAATGAATGGAGGAGGAGTGTAAAAGTGAAATGAAATCAATGGAGGTACCATGAAGAGATTTTGCTTATTCCCAAGTTAACCTAGGCCCCTGCCCAATATGGTACAAGAAGTTCCTGGTTCTCAGCACAGCCCTGCCCATAACTGAGTACAGGTCACCTAGGAAGTCATAACTTTTCCAGGGCTCAGAAAATTCCTCTTCTAGAAAATTAGATTTTTGAACAAGGTGGTCTAGGACCCATGCAGCCCTGAGGTCCTTAAAATCTAGAAAAAGTAAGCACAAAATAGAATATTTTTCACTTATTAATTACTGTCCAAGTTCCTTCCTGAAGAGCTAAGCATGTCCAGACTGGATTCGTTGCCCAAAGGATGCTTCTGTCACTGTTTGTCTACCTGGGCCTGGAGGAGGTGATACATATTGATTAAGGCATTGATATGGTGCTAAGGGAAAAATGTATTAGCATACTTGTATAATGCCCTAGAGGTGCAGTCGTCCTTGGTTCTCAAGGAAGAATTTTTTATTCAGTCAACAAACATTTACTGAGGCCCCCGCCAACACAGTGCTCCATGCCATGTGTATAGGAGTAAACCAGCAGCCAACATAGGCATTAAACAAATAATTACACAAATAAGTAACAATGGCTGTGTTTTATTTGGGGTCACTTGGGGAGCTGTGGAAAGGCTTAGGCAGGGAAGTCACATTGTCAGATTTGTACAACTCTGGCTCCTACATGAATTAGAGATGCTGAGACAGGAAGCCGTGAGAAAATCCATTGCAACAATCTGGGAGAGATGTGTTGAGGCTCTGAATTAAGCCAGGGTCAGTGGGGATGCTCACAGACCACATTCTTGAGAGATAGAGGAGTGAGCTAGACGGACATGTGATGTTCACGACACTCCCATGGCTGGCATTGCTGGCAGGAGGGGGTGTATAATACTAATCACCATGCACATGGCTTGCTTCGTTCGCCCATCCAGGGAGGCAAGATGCCAAGAGGCACAGGTGTTCCCTGCCATCGAAGGAGGCCTCTGCCTCTCTTGATTGCATAAACAGGCCTCCCGCCTTCCTGCCTCCTCAGCATCCAGCATCACCCCAGGGAGCCCTGGCCTCCCATTGAGGGTGCTCTCAGCAGGGAGGCACAGGGTCTGGCAGGATCTGAAAAAGGGTGACGCCTCCTCATGGGCATCCTGGAAGGGCTGTGAGTCCATCCTGTGGGCCCAGCATCGTGTGATCTCCACACTCACTGCCATCTGTTTCCTATCGAGGCTGAACACAAGCTCATGCGTGCGGTCACAATCGCACAGAAAAATCACTCGGCCAACAAATATGGAAATGTCAGCTTCATTCTCTCTCTCTCTCTCTCTCTCTCTCTCTCTCATGCACACACACACACACACATACACACAGAGGACTTAAAAAATAGACATTGAAAATATTGACCCTTTCTAAGATGCCCTCCCCCAATCCCAAGGAAAATATAATGGCATCAAATTCCCCTTGCAGTCCATACTTTATTTAAAGGGTGGGTGGGGGAACCTCAATACACATGTACAAGGGCCAAACCAAAATAGGAAATATGAGCAAAGTGGTTGCATCCTTTTGCAATCAACTATTATAAAAGCTGGCCATCTCCTGTTCTACAAGAAGACATGGGGTTTCCAACCAGCCCAGTTTTATTTTACATAATTGTAACCATCTCAGCATGTCAATTAAGATAGAATGTTACCTTTGGGATGGGATCAATTAGGGCCCTGAAGATTGAATTTGGAATCATGATTAGCCTGTTTTACATTTTGCCTTCATTTTCTAAAATATACAATTGTCTGATTCAGCCCAATTTTTAAAAACATATTGTAAACGTATTTATTTTTTTAAGCCAAAACAGACGTGGGAGGCCAGTTAGTAACAGGAACCATAGCAAAATGGAGGATGAGGTGGTGGGGGTTGCTATTTGATTAGAGTCGAATCTTAAATTTCCACAGCAAGAAAATATTGAATGTAGTGTAATGGTTGCTGGATTTTCTTAAGAACTGAAATCATTACACCCTGGCTGCGATCCAGGTTCTTCCCTTTTTTAGGTTACAATTTGAAACGGTGCAGAACATGCTATAGTGTTGTAGTCATTTATGTAATGTCATTGAATCGAGCTTCTGGAAATAGACAAAGGACTTTGTGTCCCGAAATGTTCTTCTGGCGGAAAATTGATAGCAACATGAGATATGCTATTACTAGATTTGGTTCTGCCTCCAAATTTGTGCTGACTAAAGTAATTGAGAGAAAGACAGAGAGGGAGAGAGAAAGAGAGAGGGAGGGAGAGAGAATGGGCAAGTGAACTTACAACTGTGTAGGGATGCTAAATGCTTAAAACAAATGCTGCATGGAGGGAAAGCACGCATTTCCTAGCAGCAATGTGCAAGTTTTTCAGGATCACTAAAATAATGTGAACCTCTTTGCTTGCTTTTCTGAAGTTGTTGTTTCCCAGTTGGAGACAATGAACATGCAAATACATGACATGAACCCACTCCCCCCTCCGCCCGGGTAATTCTCCCAAGCCCTCCCCTCCCATTCCAGCCCTCCAAAGTGTTTTGCCTTCATTGAAACCCCTTGTCTGGAGCTTTTGCCAGATTCGTCAGAATGACAGACGAGTCCAGCTTCACCAACCAAAGATGCAGCCTGAATGCAAATCAAACCCAGGGCTGGACACTCTAGAGAGGACACATGGTGTTAGGCACAAGCCCATGCCCTGCCCATTTTTGCCCCCCTGCCACCTCCGCCCAGTGCCCTTCTGAGATTTGTCATCTTCATTGCAACAGTCCCTTTCAGAAAGAAAAGTTAGACCTGTTTGTGCATGAAGTGAAAGATATGTCAATAAGCCCCCTTTCCACATAAATAGCACATCAAAATATTACCAAATAATGCTGTTGACTTTGCCAACAGGCAGAGGACTCCATCTGGAGAGAATATCTTCCAACTGAGAGGCATCCTAAGTGCCCTTTCCTAGGCAACAGGCAAGGTGACCATTCTGTGGCTAAATCCTGTCCAGTCTATGTGCAAGGGCAATCCTCCTCCTCTTCCCTTGTGCCCACACCACCTGCACTGGATCCTGGAGTTGTCCGCTCCCATCCAAAATGAACTCATTGGTCCTCTTTCCTTTGTGATTGCAACAGCACCGTCCACTTCTGACCACACTCACTATATCCAAGTATCTCCAGAGATGTCCAAAATAGCCAATACTAGATTCTAACCAGGGACAGAGCTGACCGGCTTCACCAATACTCTCCATTCATCTGCTCCTATCAACACAGAGACAACAGAAAAGCTTGCTGTTGGGTCAGCTCTCCGTGGTGTCAAAAGTGACACCTGCTGAACAAAGGCTTCCCTGCTTCCACTAGCTCATGGGTCTCTCCCGTCTGCAAACTCCGATGTAATTAGAGTCTGAGCCACATAGATAGGCTTTTTATTGTTCTCCTCAGTTATTCAAGAAATGCTTGCTGAGCATTTATTATATGCAAAGAACAGGAAGGCAACAAAGGTGAACCAAATATCCGTAGAGGTCCCCCGGCTCTTCCTAACCCGTGTGAATCCCCACTTATTCCACTGACATTTTAAGATTTCTGAGGATTCGTGGAGGGACTTGTGTTCTTACGGTCATCCAGGTCTACAAGGTCCTTTCTAAGTGCCATCTCTGCCTCGGCCCATGTCCGCCTGTCCATGAGAGAGGTCATCTCTATCTATATAAAAGCTCTTGCAAAGTACTTTTGAGTTCAGTAGATTTTTGATAGATGTCACTGCGATATGGAGAGACGAGGAGGAAGTAATGACGCAGCAACACAGCATCATGTTAAGCACTAAATGTAAAAGGTGGCACCATCTTAAAAGCAGAAGATTGCAGGTGACATTTCACTCAGACCACCCTTTGCTCACATCCTTCCTTCCCATCAGCTCAGCCTCACCCCACATAATTCTCTACCCCTTTGTACTCTTCTCTTCTCTCCCCTCTCAAGAGAAAAAAAAAATCTCATCTTCTCAAATGCAACTGTTTAAACCATTCTCTTTTCTGGAAGGGAGGAGGGAGAGGAGTGATGATGATCTCTGAAGGTTGGGCTTACAACACTCATACCCTCAGGTCTCAAATACCTTTAGTGAGTCATCAAGGGGTTTTCCCTCAAAGACAATTTCCTCCCCTTACACACACACACACACACACACACACACAAAATATTGTTAGTGCCAACTGTTAAAGTAACAAATAATTTTGCCTTATTACACACAAAGTGGTATGATGCCATTCCATTCAGTATTCCCTGCCATTTTCTGATCATCTTCTGTGTCCTAGGAAATGCCCTAAGCCCTCCAAGCATGCAAATTCACTTAATCCTTGCCACAATTTACTGTGGTGAAGAAACCGAAGATGGGAGCAGTTACATTGTCCAGGGCCACCCAGAGCATTCTGATCCTAAAACTATTATCTTAAGCAATAAATTACTCTGCCTCCCACAATTCAGAAGGCTGAGTTATCTGCAAGGTACAATGAGAGGTATAAAGAGCAAAAGGCAGGGGCCCAGCACCAGGTGACTTAACATAGTAAGCCACTGGAAACAAGGAATTACGACTTCAGAGTAAGACCTGAGTTTGAGTCCCAGCTGTGCTAGGGATTTGTTGCATGACATTAAGTAAGTCACTCCACTGCTCTGAGCCTCAGGTTCCGCATATATAAAATGAAAATGCTGACAGTGCATACCCCATTAGGTTATCTTGGGGACTCAAGGAGATAAGGCATGGGAAGCACACAATGCAGTGCTTGGCATGTGATGAGCCCTGAATAAATGTTACCTTTCATTAGTATATTGAACATGATTTTATAGCTTACCTTGTGGATTTAGCATTTTATGATGCTTCTTTCTGCTGCTGAATACACCTTCTAAAAATCATTGAGATAGTTAATGTCTTGCTTCATTTATCTATTGGAGAATAATATTGTTTGTCCTATCAATATGTATTAAGTCATCCTACATTATTACTAAATCTTTGTTTATATTTGCTGCAAGTGTTTCCCCAGATGTGTGTCTGCCCTTTAATTTTGTTTAACGTACTTTCTGACATGCAGTTAATTTTTATGAAGTCGAACCTATCTAAATTTTACTTTGTGATTCCTTCCATTAATGTTAAGGATTTTAAAAATTCCTTTCTACACAGAAATTAGAGAGATATTCATCAACATCTTTTTCTAAGATAAAGATACATTTTAAAATGCAAAGTGATTCACAAAGTAAATAGATTCTGAAATGTGATGTTGGTGGTTTCTTCTATTCATGAGCAGCCTCCGTATCTCATGACTTGTAGTACGTTGTAAAAGTGTTAATCATGATTATCACATAATCCTGTCTGGGGGATTAAATAAGAATGAGATTCAAGTCACCCATCCTGAGAGTTCTTTCATGAGTTAGCCCACTGTCCCCTTCTCAAGTAGAGAGATTTCTAGAATCCAAGAAGTCACACAGATCTCTAAGAATGCATTCATTCATGTTGAAGATCAGCTTAGAATGGCCCTGGCCCTCAAAGGGCTCTCTCTCTGTTTTCCCCATAATTTCTATGATACGGTGAAAGACTTTGGTATGAGACTGATCCAGGTTAGGAGTTCAGGCCCACCCTTGATAGTATGATTCCCTAAATTCATACATGAGAAATCCCCTGAAGCTCTGTTTTCTCATTTAGAAAATGGAAGAAAATAACAGACCTGACTTCAAACATAGATCTACTGTGAAGATTAAGGTAATGCATGTAAATCTCTCAACACACCTGACGAATAACAAATGACCAACAAGTACTAGCTAGTTTTCCATTTTCTCCACCAGAAGATGACCATGATTGTCCCCAAAGGCCCTGATGCCCAGCATAGACTCTGGAGTAAAACCCCTCTTACTATAGCAGGAGGTGTCAACTTCAGGCTAATTCTAGCCTGGTGAGACTGATATGGTAGTGACTGGGAGATAGTGGGTCCAAAGTACAGTGTATTCATTTCCCAGGAATGCTGTAACAAATTACCACAGACCAGAGGGCTTCAAAAACAAAATTTTATTCACTCACAATGTGGGAGGCCAAACGTCTGAAATCAAGGTGTGGGCAGGTTTGGTTTTTCTGGAGGGTCTGAAGGAGAAACAGTCCTATGCCTCTCTCCTAGCTTCCGGTGGCTGCGGGTAGTCCTTGGTGCTCTCCAACTAGTATCACCTGTCTTGGCTTCCATATTCACACCACCTTCTCCTCTGTGTGTATCTTCTTTTCCTATGAGGACACTTGTCATTGGATTTAGGGCCCACCCAGATATTCCAGGATGATCTCATCTCAAGATCCTTAACTAAATTACACCGCAAAGGTCCCTGCTGAAAATCAAGTCATACTTGTTACAGTGGAGGGTATGCAGGTTCTTGGCGTCTTGAACAAAGAATTGGACAAAATGCACAAACAAAGCAAAGAGAGAATGATGCAACAAATGCAGAGATTTATTGAAAATGAAAATATGCTCCACAGGTTGGGAGAAGGCCCAAGCATAGGGACTCAAGAGCCCCGTTATAGAATTTTCTGGGGTTTAAATACCCTCTAGAGGTTTCCACTGGTTACTCGGTGCACGCCCTATGTAAATGAAGAGGATGAAGTAAAGTCACAAAGTCATCTACTCAGTGTATGCCCTATGTAAACAGAGAGGATATTTCTTGTCATAGCTGAAGTGTTTCCATTTGATTTAGTTCTAGGAAGTCAGCATGAATCGGTCTTATGTTCCCAGCCTCCAGACTCTATTCTCCTGCCTCACATTCACAGATTCAAGGTGAATACATTCTCAGGTTCCAAGTGGACACGTATTTTGTTGGGGGGAGGGGGGCGGGGGATGGAGGGAGTGCAGGGGGTCGGGACAGGGGCAGCCATTCAACCCACCATACGTAGTTGCCTACCTTGAAGTGAAAGAGACCAGATACAGAGAGGTAATGGTAATCAGCAGTACCCTGGGCAATATTTTTGAAGAGTAAAGTGATCATTATCTGGATTACAGTATTTTTATCATCTCCTTTAAACATCTAAATCAATAGAAAATGCAGATATTGAAATTCGTGAAACCCAGAGTGGTAAAAATGATTGCCTGTGTACTATATATATCAAAAGATCAAAAAGTCCATCTTTGGAGGAATTCATGGTCACCTGGTGAGAATCCCAAAGATAAACGAGTCAGGAAATCCTCCCAGTTTGTTCTGAAAAGGCATTCCCAGCTCAACAAGGATTTCTTGATTCTTTCTGCTGCTGGCATTTCTATTGATTGGGAAAGAAGATCCCAGGAGGGAAAGCATCAAGGTGATCTGAATAATATTCTTGAAAATGCCAATGCTTTGTAAACGCTAAAGATAAAACATGCCGACTATAGAGAGGAACAAGAGGTATCTTTTGTCTAATGAAAGAAATCGTTTATGTTGTGTGCACCACGTTTACATTTCTTTACATCCTCTTTCATGGAGAGTGTTTTGTAAATTAGTTAAGGCAGTTATAACTGTGGTTCCTCAATTTCAAGACCCATTTTCCCTTTTCTAGGTCAACTTCACACGAACTAACTTTAAGGGATTCCTCTTTAAGGGAATTTTGTAATACTCAGAAAAATGTGACTTTTATGAAAGTGTTAGAGGAGAAATGCAATGGCTTAAAATCAGTTGTGTTATTTGAGAATATAAAGAGAATTTCAAGTCCAAAAACAAAAAAAAAACCAGACTAATTATTGGTTCATATAAATCACTGAGCATGTAGATAATGAATAAACAGTTACATATGTTTACATAATTTTGTATGAACAAATCTTGGAATATATCCATTCTTTTCAGCAAGTTTTACTGAGTGCCTGTTGGACCAGGGACCATGCTACTCTTTTGCTATTTAGGCGGTGCAGTGGGAGAGTCAAACAAATGCCCAGTGTTATCAGTCCTCGGCTGCCCAACCTCTTCTAGACCTTCTATAGTGATGAGTATTCACTACCCTTCTAGAGCAGCTAGAATCTTCACTACCCTTCTAGAGCACCTAGAATCTACAGGAAACAAGTAGAAAGTTGGCAAAAATGCAGATTCCTGGAGCCACTCTGGAAATTCTGATTCAGCTAGTGTGCTGTGGGACCCAGGAACCTGTCACATTAACATGCACCTTGGGTAATTCTGGTGCAATTGTTTCCCAGGTGGTTCAGACACCGCTATTTTGAAAACTACCTGTCCAGTGGAGAGAGAAAGTGTCAATCATGCTGTCAGACCTGATCGGTGAACTTGAGGCATGCACAGTACTGAGCCTCCTGGTGGTGAGTCAGAGGGCAGGAATGGGTGCCTCAGACAGTCTCCCTGGAATTACAACCCACCGTCACCAAGAAAAAGTCACAGTTTTGCAGCCACACAGAAAAAGTCATAGTTCACTCTCTCATTAACTGCTTATTGAGCACCAGTTATGTGCCATACACTGTTCTTGGTGCAGAGGCTAAGCAAAGAATGAAACAGTCAAAAACCTCATCCTTCTTGGAGCTTACATGCAAGAGGGGGAATAACCCTCAACTGTGCTCCATTAGTTTCACTCATGCATGCATGCATTCATCTGTTTCACAAGCATGGATTAGACTAGGCATGGTGGGGGTAGGGGGGTGCCGTAGTTCAGAAATAAACCCCACAGTCCCTACCTTCTAAGGAACCTACAGTCAAGGGGGAGAGACAAACTAGTAAAACCTTAGAGGCAGTTTATCAAGTGCAAAGATAGAAGAATCTGGAGGTGTCATGAGAACTCAAAAACAGCCAATCAAGGAAGGCTTCCCAGAAAAAGTGATAGTGCACCTAAGCCTTGAAGGAGAAGCAGGAGGTAACAGCAGCCACAGGCACATCTACATGAGAGGAGGACACTGAATGGAGCTCAGCATAATTGAAGCAAGTGTAAGAAGTAGAGAAAACTGATCCCAGAAGCTGCAGAGGCAAGTGGGGACTTTGACTATGAAGACTGGATTGTATCCTGACCTCCGTGGGGAGCCACAGGAAGGTGTCAAGCAAAATGGAGTAACCTACTCTGATGTGTGTTTTAGAAAGATATTTCTGAGTTCAGTGAAAGAAATGAATTAAGAGAGCAGAGAGTAGAGTCAGGCAATGAGAAGGACTTATTACAATAGAACGGGCCCGACTGGGGCCCGAATACACTAAGGCACTGTGTATGCAGATGAAGAGGAAGGGACAGAGCTGAGAGATATTTAAGAAGCAGAACTGAGAACACTTGATGAGCCATTAGGTGTCAGGAGTATGAAGGGGAATGACAGTCCCTAAAATAGTTGCAGGACAATTATGTTCCCCAAATTTCTCATTAGCCTTCCCTTAGGATTCCCTTAGTTTTCCATTTTTACATCCTCCTGGTTCCTCCCAATATTACTGCTGCTCACCATAAGTGAACTGAATTAATGGAGAGCTTGGCCATGGTCTCTGTGGAACAACTTACTCAAGGTGAATCCACATACTTAAATACCTCAGTCAAATTTAAATTCTCTTCAGGGGGTCAAATCAACTAATAAAAAAAGGAATTTAGTCATCATCTAAGGCAGAAAATCCCGAAGAATTGGAAATTCTCCTTGCTGAGTAACTGAATCTAGAGTTCATACAAAGCAAATCGCCCTCTATGGCATTCAGAAAATAAGGGCAGACCTGCAAATCCGGAAGAGTGGTTACCTCAAGGGGGCTGAGGGCAATGAGGGCAGAGGAAATGCAATTAAAGAAAGGTAGAAATCTTCCATTATAATTATGGGGTTTTATTCGTTTGCTGGTGGTGTAACATAAATGTTCAGTTTATTTTCTTTTATTTTATTTGAGACAGAGTTTTGCTTTTGTTGCCCAGGCTGGAGTGCAATGGCATGACCTCAGCTCACCGCAACCTCCGCCTCCTGGGTTCAAGCGATTCTCCTGCCTCAGCCTCCAGAGTAGCTGGGATTACAGGCATGCACCACCACACCCAGCTAATTTTGTACTTTTAGTAGATACAGGATTTTTCCATGCTGGTCAGGCTGGTCTCAAACTCCCAACCTCAGGTGATCCACCTGCCTCAGCCCTCCAAAGTGCTGGGATTACAGGCGTGAGCCACTGCGCCTGGTCAAATGTTCACCATTTTATACACTGTGTGATGGGCCTAAAACGTTTCAGACATGCCTGAGATCCCTTTAGGGCTCTGCTCACTAACTGTGATCTGGAGAAAAGGTTCCAGGAGACCCTTTAGCAAGTGACAGCTGTTTCTTCTTCACCTGGGTACTGGCAGATTCTTGTATATCTGAAGGGATCTTATGCATGGAGAGTAATGTCTGTTGCTAGTTGTATTCTGATTGCTTCTTGATAGACTAAACACATGAATCTAGTAAACAAAACTTTGAAAATCAAAGGAAAACGCTGAAAGAAAGACAACAGAGATAAATTTAAGCCAGTGATTTTTATATCTCATAACTCAAAGCCCTAGACACTCTCTAGAGACAGACGGTCGAGTGACCCAGGCTGTGCCTCCTACCCTGGTTTCCCACCAGTGTTTCCGCCTGACTGTATACTGTGCTGGCTCACCACACAGTAGATTACTATTAAAGATGAGTTCTATAGTTTAAAGAAATTTCATAAATAATGGATTTTGAAAATTAGAAATTTTAATTTCCTCCATTTTTCCTTCACAGCCAGAATTTAGGCATGGCTAGTTTACTGTATACATGCCCACACACATGCATAATGTATACATACAATGTATACATACATACATATATACATAATGTAAACATACACACTCAGTATGGTTAATGACCAAATGGGTCCAACAGAAAAGAGCAATATAAAATTCCTGAACAAAAGGCTGGGCATGGTGGCTCATGCCTATAATCCTAGCACTTTGGGAGGTCGAGGCGGGCAGACCACTTGAGGTCAGGAATTCAAGTCCAGCCTGGGCAAAATGGCAAAACCCCATCTCTACTAAAAACACAAAAATTAGCTAGGCATGGTAGTGGGAGCCTGTAATCCCAGCTACTCAGGAGGCTGAGGCAGGAGAATCACTTGAACCTGGGAAGCAGAGGTTGCAGTGAGCCAAGATAGCACCACTGTACTCCAGCCTGGGCAACAGAGTGAGACTCCTTCTCCAAATAAAATAAAATTACTAAACAAAGATCCCATTTTTCCCTTGGTTTGTTAAAGGAAATAAGCTATTTTTTTATGTATTGGCTTCTCCATAAAGCCTTCTGTGATCATTTTATGCACACTAAGCTCTCACTGAGGGCTGGTCCTGGTACCTCTTGTGCGAGCTTATAGCTTTCACTCTACTAAGCCCACAATTAACACTCTGGTACTTGTCAAGTGAGCAGACGAATGAATGAAAGATTAAAGTACAAAATAGTAACAAATAGATGAATGGTTGAACAATTTGTCTGATCAGTTTATTCACACATGAATTATGTTCTGCCCTCATTAAAGTTACGGGTCATCCACAATATGAACACATATATACATTTCTGCAGGTGTTAATTTCACAGCCAGAATCCATACCTGACAACATTTTCATGTGTGAACACTTAGAATGAAGGCAAAATATCTTTCTTAAACTAACATGATTACCCTTGACAGTAGCAGTATAAACAGACTCTTGTCAGAGATTTGTTGATTATCTTTTTGCAACTAACATCCACTTTGTAGATCCGCATTACCATGAAAAGGCTTTCTGTTGGGAAACATGTTGGGAACCTCCCATGCATAAGTCTGCCAGAATGCAAGAAAAGACTACCTTATCGCCTACTTTTTGATGACTTTTCTTTCACGAACAAACCCAAAGGGCAACAAGTTGATCACAATAGTTTCCTCACTCAACAGAAAGAAATGAAGAGTTAATGTTAAAATCCAATTCAATTACCATTTGTTGGGCATCTACTAGCAAAAGGACTGGGATAGATAGAGCAGTGAAGTGCAAAGATATCCACAAGAAGTTGTCGATCTAGGTAGAGTTGCAGGCATTTCATTCTTTGTTTATTTACTTAACTAGTATTTATTTAACATATGCTATGAGCCAAGCACTTTTGCTGAGCCCTGATGATAGACATAAACATACAGGCACGGTCCATTCCCGAAGTGAGTTTGCAGTGCTATAGGTAAGGTGAATATTAAATAATGGGTGTATGAACAATTATAAATTATGAACACAGTTCAATGTTTTATAGAGAAATGATGAAATTCTATGAAAGAGAATAATAGGGGATAATGTTCTTTAAAGGGAGGGTTCAGATGTGACATTTACAAGAAAGTATCCTTTGTGCTGCCTCCTACCTGTGACCCTTGTATTTTATACTATAGTGTGAGTAATAAGGGCTGGTATAAGATGCAGGAAGTTCTGTGGGCATATAGGTTAAAAAGACATTTAGCTCCAGCTAAGCGATTCTTCTGGAAAAGACACTTTTTTGAGGGAAGTGTCTTTCTTCACATCTTCCCTGAAGATGGACAGAGATTCATATGTGAAGAAAACTGCATGAACAAAGGAAGAGAGCAAGGAAACCAAAGTGTGTCTAGGAAACAGCAAGTAGTTGAGTATAGCTAAAGAACAAGGTATGACTGATAGGGATCAGATTACGAAGGTCCTAGAATGCCAGGCCAAGGATTGCAAACATTACCCTATAGGCACTAGGGAGCCATGAATAGCTTATGAGCAGGCTGGTGGGATGCTCATACCTGTGCTTTAGAAACCCAGCATGGCACATGAGTGGAGAGTGATTGTACAAAGGATACACTAAAGGTGGCTAGAATAACGAGATCCAGATGAGATTTTTTAAAACAAGCAAAACGTCCATGGTTCACCTGAGAATAATGAAGGCTTGAAATGGGACAGTGGGTGTAAAAATGGAAGGACATGACAAATGGCAAATGCTGACTAGGTGATCTGCCTGGCTAGACATAGGCCAGTCCTGATGGACCTTAATAAGTGAGAAGGTTGTGTCAGTTGTGCACTGAAATCTTGAATTTTAGAAACTGGAAAGCTGGTGGTGTCACGTCTATGGAATAGATGCTTTGTTTGATTTGGGATATGTTGAATTTGGGAGTTTGCAGAGCCTTCTGTCTTGCAGCCTTTAGAAGTTCAGATCTGTAGCACCCAAGCTAGAATGACCAAGCCAGAGGTGAGTGACTTGATTCACTGAGGCAGCTACAATCCAGACCTTGAGTCCCAGGACTCTGCATCTGTTTTGTTTAGACAGGGAATTATTATAAAATATTTACTGTACTCAAGCCTGGGCCTCCCCTGAGAATTGGGATCACAGTGCCTAACCTAATATTCTCTAAGATTATTACTGCTAATAATTCCTTATTGGGGAAATCAAATAGTTATGACTTTTCACTGTTGTTGGAAAAGCTTGAGGGGTGAGTCATGTATTACCCATAGAGGAACTCTGTACACACTAGGCACATAGTAAAATTAGGTTCAAATAAAATGTTATGGAAGAGTGTTTCATTTCAGAAAGGCTTACAGTCATCCTCTTACTGGAAATGAGTGTTAGAAGGCATTAAAAGGCTGTGTGCCTTCTGCAGTATTTAATATAAGGGCTCCATTTTTCTTTTAATCTACATGACATTGATACTAAAATTTGTAAGCAGTAAAAGCAGTTGCAGGAGACTTTTTCAGTTATGGTACTGTATCATTTATGAAACACATTTGCCAATATTGCTCTTCTGATCCTCACGACAACTCAGCAGAGTTTGTGTTGCTGCCCCTCCTTTCTTTCAAAGAAACTGAGGCTCAGAGAGGTCACAGATGGTGTGCAGGGTCACCTAAGTAGAAAGCATCAGAGTCAAGGTTGAGTCCAGAGCCTTATCATTGTAAACTGTATATTCATGTAGCACTTTGTAGTTAACAATGCACTTTCATGATAACCTACTAAATCTTCCCAAGGACCCAGTTTGGTAGTCACTGTTGATACCCTTTACAGCAGAGGGACCTGAGAAGCTGAATGACTTGGCAATAGTCACAAGAGAGTGGGGGAGCTGAGACTCCTAGCCCGGGCACTCTCTCTCCACTCCCCACCTTGTGTGGGCCTCCTTCTAAGACCCCAGAGGGTAGGATCCACTGATTATCATTACTCTCAGACAACCAGGACTCTCATCTGTTGCATACTACAGGACCAAAAAAGCTCCCATGAGTTCTTCCTTCTTCACACACCTTAACCCAATATATACTGCTGAGGAAGACATCTTTAAAAATGCAGGACAATCCCTTGAACCCAGGAGGCGGAGGTTGCAGTGAGCTGAGATCGCGCCACTGCTCTCCAGCCTGGGAGACAGGGTGACACTGTGTCTCAAAAAAAAAAGAAAAGAAAAGAAAGAAAAATGCTGACCCTTCCTTGGAGTTTTTCAAAGATTCCAGATTCAAATGCCCAAGATTGAACTTAATCAATACATACCTATACATACCACCACCAATATCATCCCATTCATGGAGTTTACCAAGGGGAAAAAAGCTCTTTGAACACCAAAGGCCAGTCCCCCCTGCCAGTTGATAATGGCACCTATGTTGTCAGTTCAGCTGATCACTCCAGGCACTAGCCAACGAATAAAGAGTAACCCTTCCCAGCACACAGACTGTTGAAAGGAATTTGAGGATAACTGAGTCACTTTGAGCCACTCGTATCCTGGAGCCTGTTAGCAACTGGTATCACAAAGCATACTCTGAAAGCATTGAAGCATAATGTAGGTTTTACCAAAAGTTTCTTCATGGAGATAGAGGAAGAGGTTCCCATTTTATATTATAAAGCAAAACCTCCTCTAACTCATTCTTGGAAATCTTTCTGGTTCCCCAAAGCACGTTTCTGTATTGCTGCTCCTCCCTCTCTCCTTCTTCCTGCAACTTCTCTACACCCATTCCTCTCCTGTAGCCGCTGCTGCCATGCCCCATATCTCTCTTTCAATAAAGAAACTGGCACCCCTAGTCATCAACCCTACTCAGGAAACCTAAGAGTATTCCTTGGGATCTGTTCTCTTTAAAATTTGGGAGCTGTTGAACAGAAAGAGAGAGAGCTGGAGAAAAATACAAATCTAAAAACTGTTGATTTCATTATCGTTCCTGCCCAAAAATACTAACATAATAGCCAACATTTTCTGTTCCTGATTCTTTGCATACTTTCTCTCTAATGCTCAAAACAGCCCTATAAGGCAAATGAAGATCTCCATTTTACAGATGAGAATGCTGAGGCTTAGAGGAATTAAAACTTCTTACCAGCTATAGATGTAAAGTGGCAGGCCCAAATCTACACGACTTTAAAACCCATGCATACCCCAGCAGACCACACGGAGACAGAACATCGTGCTGCTTTTCCTTTGGGAGCTGCCCTCTCCTCCCAGCCACTCAACTCAAGCCAGCTGCAGGCCCCTCCCCCATTCCACCTTGTGGTTCCTCTGGCCAGAGGGAAAAGGAAGTTTGTTACCTTTCAGCTGATAGACCCACTTCCTGAGCCAGCCCAAGGTGCTGGTGCACACATGGCCCAGCTCTCCCATGCTGGAGACCTGCTTACTACCCTCTAGTCACATCTGGGACATATTTAAAATTACCTCTAACCACAACTGCAAAGTAAGATGGCAAGAGATTAAGCAAATGCCATAGGCTTGCTTGCTAAGGTTCAGCACAGGAGATCTATGTCCCTACTTCCCCTACTCTGGCTCTGCCCAGGAAAACTGGGCAACTTCATATGGGAAGTTTGATCCAATTGTTTCCACTTGAGAGCAAGTACAGAATCTTTGGATGTCTTCTGGACTCAGTGACTTCTTGCAAGTGGGGAGCGATGGGAGGTGCTGGAGGGTGAGTTGTGGTGAAGCAATCAGCCTTGAAACCAAACTGGCCCAAGCATGTGCCCTAGCTCTGCCGCTCACTATCTGTGTAGCCCTGGGTAAGTTACCTAACTTCCCACTTGCAGTGGTGTTTCCTCGCCTGAATATGAGAGGGTTGTTAAGGATTAATGACAGAAAGCCTGTATCTAAAACAAAGGCTTCAGCAAATGTAATTTATCCTCATTATTATTCCCAGTGGGAGCGTTGGCTCTCTCCTATCCTCCCTAACAATGGGGCAATCTTTTAACCTCTGGGCCCCAAATTCAATCTTTTAACCTCTGGGCCCCAAATTTCCTCACCTGCATTGGCTGGTCAGAGGCCATGATCTCTCAGGTCCCTTCTTGCATTGGTTATCTATGAAGCAACCTCCATCTGGCATTTATTTTCCTGCTTGTTGGCTGAAAATAAGTTCACTCATTCCCAAAACCTCTTGGAAAAAGAGGGACTCTGCTTGGCATAGGCTTTCATTGGAAACAGCTTTTCTTTTCCAGAATAACAATAAAAAGCATGTGTTGTTTGCTGTTTGTTCAAGTTCAGAGGGAAGGAGAGATGGTGAGAGTGAATTCATGTGACAAAGAGACCTGGGATGGAATCAAGGTGGGAGGACAGGTATTTTTAGTATATTACATCCACAATCTGGGGTTTTGAGGGGCCTTCTACTCTGTGTAAGTTTGCCTAGAGTACACACCTGTTGTGTGATAAAAATAACAGTGTGGCATTCTTACAGTCCTCCATCCTGGTAAAAATAACAGTGTGGCATTCTTACAGTCCTCCATCCTGGAGTGGAACTTTTCAAATCAGAACCCCGGGACTGACAGTCAACATTGAAGGGTGCCAAGGACAGGGAGCAGGGAGGTGATGAAATAAGTATTAGCCCATGATAGAGAGGAGGAAAAAAGGAGAGAAAGAGAAGCAGTACAATCTGGGCACTGATCAGCTGGGCCCCTGCTGTTGGCCAAGCAAGCAGGCTTTGCCAAGAGCTTTCCCAAGGCAGCTGTCCAGCCAACCCCATGCAAGCTCCTGCCAGGAGGCATCATTACAGACGAGTGTCTGATCAGCTCCATCGAGATCACATTAAAGGCTCTTCCTACTCACCCCCCTTCTGAAAGAGTGTTACCGTTTGGACAGATTTTCAGGGTCACTTTCTGACCCATCTCTGGAAAAACAATGACTGTCAGACCCCTCCTGACTTACTTGCTAATGGGAACAAAAACCATACATCTTTATTCAAAATAAAGAATGATGCCCAGCACTAGCCTTTGGGCTCTTTGAAGGACTTCTGCTTCCTTTTCCCTTGCATGTTCCACTACCCTTTGACCACTCCTGGAAATAAGTGCTCTACCAGGTAAGCATGCTTTGACTAATTAATTTATTCCATCTGTTCTTTCCTCTGGAACTTTCACCATGACACAGAAGGTTCTGAAACAGATTTGATTCTTATATTGATAACCAGGTAACCGATAATGGATGGAGAGTAGAGTATGGAGGGCTGAAGGAAAGGGGCATATAAGTTTTGTCCCCTTACATGTGCCTGACTTTTAGGCAAATCTCTGATTTATCCAGTCCATTAAAGGCATGGAGACATCTGAAACTGCATACAAAAAAAGCTAATCTCTGCATTGCAAGGGAATTTTTAAAACCATACCTTGTTCAGGTCACTGGTAGAAAGAACGAGGAGGAAGGGAAGTAAACAAACTAATGAATAACTGTTCATGATTCATGTGAATAAATGAATAAACACACTAACGGAGTGCCGACCATGAGCCAGCTCCTCAACCAGGTGGTTTATTTGCTTTTTAACTCTCAGAACAAGTTTGTGAGTAGGTAGAATAATGCCTGTGTTACAGGCAAGACAGCTATACCTCACAGAAGTGGAATAACTTGCTTTCGGACACTCAGACCTTGAGTGGCAGAGCACAATTCAAACCTACATCAGCATCACTCTAAAATCTACTCCTCCTCCCAAGCCACACTGAGACATGCGCATTTCTTTGCTGTGAGTTTGTCTCTTCTAGAATTCTGATGGCTCAGAGTCTTTGGCAGGACCCCATCATGTCTTCAGGGGTGGGGAGAATCAGCAACCGCTGCTAGGGTGGGCAGTCTCTCCCTGACAGTTTGGGAGAAGCAAACATTGCCTTCTATGCACAGGCTTCCTTCATTGAGTTAGTTACCTTTATTTGAAGTCAAATGCCGTTTATCTAAATTGACAGCAGGTTGCTGATCAAATATTACTGAGTCTTCTCTAGGTGTGAACCTGGGTGAGTTCACCTGTATACCCTTGGTTAATGCTTTGTGACTGTGGGAGCCAGAACCGAGGAGTCTGGCTCAGCCTAACGCAATGTGACAGCTAACATCCAAAGGAGAAAACAGTCCCTCTCTACTGTTTCCCACATTCCCCATGTTTACAGCATGCACGTTACAAACCCAGTCTGCAATGGACTTTTTAACACACTAGGTGTTGCCACTTGGAAAGGTGTCTTTTACATTTGCAATCTTTGCATTGTGTTCCCTGCTATGGATTATGGAGCAAGCGAATGAAAAGCAAGTGTTCAATGTAATTGTGTATTTGGTTCCTCTGATACCCTGTTGGAAGAGGCTTACCAAGGGAGAGGCCCAGGCCATATGGCTGGGGTGCAGATGCTGGTTGCCAGGCTCAGTGCCCCAGAGGTTCACGGTGGCTCTCAGTTGATGTTGAGGCACTCTGAGGGAGTCAAGACAGACTTTCTTCAGTGCAAGAGCAATGCCCGTTCCAGCCTGGAGTCGACTGCGATAACCTTGACAACAGGAACAATGAATGGCACATCATTTTCCTGAGGATGCATCGGTACACGGAAAGATCTCTGCCAAATCTCATCCCCTTGCCAAGGCTTCCAGGTGTTTCTTTGTGTTCGCGCAGAGAACTAACATCATTTTTTCCTTCAGTTCAGAAGAGGTGGTCCAAAGTGTTTAAGCGACAGTAGTTGCAACATGTCAGAGTGGGAATTTATTATCTCAGCCCCAATAGGTCTTAATAAGCCTTACACAACTGTTTAGGCATTTATTCTATTAACGGCTGTTCATTCTGGTGGCTTCACCTGAATATTCATGATCTTCCTATCCCCAGAGCTTCAGCATAGCAGCTGTTTAAAACCCGCAGCAAATGTTCAAGAGAGTTCCACAAATATAAACACCCTCACAGCTGAATGTTCCAGCTCTGGCCTCACAGAGGCTAAGCCATGAAACATTTATGTGGAGTGGTTTTTGGAGGGCAGCATTTACAAAACTTAAATAATCTTTCCCCTTTGGGGAGCCCTCAACTCCGTTTGAAACATGACCACAAGGACAAAGGGTCCAGGAGGACCCGAGTCCATGAAGATAACTGCCCCCTCCTTGCTTCCTCCTAGAAAGGGAGGTTCTGAATAAATTCTAACTGGAAGGGAGCTAGAGTGAGCTCGGGGGGGTGGGCCGGGTGGATGTGCAACCCACTTCAGGGGAGAGGGCCAAGTCAGCTCCTTGTGAAAGAGTGAGGTGGTTTGTACAGGGAATATTTTTGGTGTAAATATATCAAAAGAGAAAGCATTGGTGGTGGTTTTTCCAAAGGGATATAACCAGGCATGACAGGATTAAATTAGCGAGAGCACGATCTGACATGAAATTTTGTGAGATCTCCCTCTTGAGCATATGTTTCCTGCCTTTCAAGTCAGAATGCAAAGTAGAAAAAGTTCAGGCCCATCTTTATGATCAGACAAATCTCCCCCTTGGGCAAGTCACTTAACCATTTTGTGCCTCAACGTCCTCATTTATAAACTAGAGGGGAGGGGGATGTTGTGTCAAAGAAGATGACAAAGTGATGGCATTGTGTAAACCAATAATGTAGTATAATTAATGTATTAGAAATAGACATTCCCATTGTCTTTGACTTATCCAGAGAAGATTTTTTAAGAATTAGTTTAAAAGCATAAAGTTAAAGATAAGTAAGCATACTTTTCTAGCCTGTTTGTGGAAGATCAAGCTCACCTTGACCAGTGAGGACAGTATAGGGAACAAGGATATGGGAATGTAGTGAAAAGAACACGGGTTGTGGAGTCAGATTAACCTGGATTCAAATCTGCTGCAATTTGGGCAAATAATGCAGCTTTTCTGAGCCCGGTTCCTTTATTTGTAATATGTAAAAAAATACCTTACACGTTTGGTTTGAGATGTGTGCAATACACAGCACAGTGCCTGGCACGACATAGCTGCACACCAGATGTGATTTCCTTCTCCCACCTCTGCTATGGGAGCACAGCTAGCCTGTCACCCCGAGCAGGCCCACCCCACAGCCCTCTACCCATAGCAGTGGTGATCTGGGAGCCCACAGTTAGGTGGACAGACAGAATAGCACGAATGCCAGCCAGTGACTTCTCCAGGCAGTACACCACCTCTGCAGGTCAAGAATCTGGGTTCATTCTTCCCTGGGAACTCTATGGGCTGAAAAAGAAGGAGAGAAAGGCTTTTTGAAACTTCTGAAGGAAGATGCCCACCCCCAGTCAAGGCCCCACTGCTTGTGCCTCCCCAGAACGCACATGGGAAATGCTCACATGTGTTGTCATCTGCTTTTTGTATGCATGTCCCTCAGTAGGGAACTGCTTCTCCACCTTTTGTAAATGCCATCTTTGGATTCACACACACAAAAAAATCCCTCAAATCCTTTCATGATATCTGGAATTCCAAAATAAAAGAAATACAATGACCAATATCCGGACAATGTGATGATAATATCAATGTGTTTTTTAAGCAGTGCAAGCTTTCTCCCTAATGCAGCTTCTTATCCCAAGCTTGAAAAAAAAAATCATAATATAAATAAGAATGAGAGAATCAAACATGGTAAAAATGAATTAATATAAGCGGGTGTCAAATGTTATAACAGAGGAGCAGAGCACGTCCCTGGGAGCATTGAGGAAGAGGGAGTCTGCTGAGAGAACCAGGGGAAGAGCTGCAGAGAGAAGGGCACGATTTGAGTGTACATTTTCTGAATGGAAAAGCTGGAACAGTTATTCCAAGGACAGGCAACTGAATGGACAAGGTTCTTAAGGGAAGGAAAAGGATGATGTGATAAGGAAATGATAAAAAGCTCCTTATGGCTGAAGTGGTTGAGTGGGGAGCACTATTGGAGAAGGTTCCAGAACTCTGTGCTGGGCTGAGGTGCTGGACTATATCCGATAGGCAGGGGTGGAATAATATCATCAGGACTCTATTTCAAAAGAAAAATGCATGCGTGTGTATGATGTTTAAAAATTGAGTTAGGGAGACCAGAGACAAAGAGATCCTAAGCTGTTGATCTCACCCTGCCAATTACCCCGCAAGGTGGCCATTGTTTCTATTTCCCTATAACAGTAAGGAAACTGGAGCTCAAAGCAGCCCATGACTTGCTCGTTAGCTGTTAAGTGGCAGAGCTGAGACTCAAACACAGACCTCTTGATTTCAAGTCAAGGGCTCTTTTTACTTCTCACAACTCATTAGCTACTTACAACCACAAAATGCAGACCCTGAGTTGCTTTCAGGGGTTCCGAACTTCTTTATGCTATGGACCCATTTAACAGTCTGGTGAATCATGGACCTCTTTTCAGAGTAGTATTTTAAATACATAAAAGAAGAAAGTGCATTGAGCAACTAAAGTTACTATGTATGTTGTGATCAAATATATACACATTATCAAATAGATAGCTGTCAAATCCATGTATCAAAATATTTCAAATAGTGTGCTATAGCAAGAATAGTGCTTCTGTATTCATGCATCACAAAGCAAGCTCTATTAGAGGGATTAATATTTACCAGAATTTCAAGATAGTGGTAAATGTAAATAATGTTTCAAGACATCTTCAACAACTGCAATATGATATGAAGATATCTGTGATTTCTAGTGATGACAAAGTCCTGGTTTTTGCTAATATTACTGTGACTCTCCATTGCTAATATTATTGCTCTCCATCATAATTAGTAGACATGATAAATTTCTTTTAGAGATTTGTGAACATAAAGGCATAATTTATTTTCTCATCTAAATTCAAATATCCTTGAATAATATCCATGAACCCTGGTAAAGAACCTCAGAAAATATTTCAAATTTGAGATAATCTATAAAGTGATTTCTAAAATATTTAGGAAGTAGATCTTTTTTTCCAAATGAACCAAGAAGTTGAATTTCCATGATGAAATAGTTCAAAGCAGAAAATCTCTGGCTGAAACTGTGTAGGAAGGACTCCGAAGTCTCCTCATTGTGCCTCTTAGACCCATGAACCCCAAATGGAGCCAACCCATAAGACATTTCCTTCACAGAAAATACTTTGTTATGGTTTCCAGCACTTGTTGGCAGTTCTCAGCTTTCTCAAGGCAAGGGTCTAGAGAGTTTTCTGGTGATAGCAGCCCTTTCCTGAAAAAACACTGTCATTCCACTCTCAGGAAAGTTTGCTTTAAGGGCAAGTTTCTGAACAACCGGGGAACTTCAGGAATATGCCAGGGTAGCATTGTTCATACACAGGCCTGCTTCCAGTGAACAGTAAGGGTTTCGAGCTAATAAGGAAATAATCCATTTTCAGCAGATGAAAGAAGAGGGATCAGAAAGGTAACTTGAGCTGAGGGTAATAACGGTGCCAAAAACTTATAATGGAAACTATCTGAAGAATCCAAGACCCTTTGTTAGCTATGAATGATTTCTTTTTTCTGGTGAGAAGTGTATGGAGAACATGAGAAGAAGGGCCTGAGTGGATTTTATGAAAAAATCCTCTGTCTGGGGAAGAAGGGTTTGGGGTTAGGTTGCAGCTCCACTGTATCCTTCAGTTGCATAACAGGGAGGAAGTTGAAAGATGTTCAAACCACCACAATATGATGTGCTCTGTCTTTGAACTCTTTCTTCCAGATTTTAACTGTAAGTTCATACATGTTTCCCCGAAATCCCTCTAGCTAGGTGTGCAATAGACAGCAGACAGAAACAAATTTAATTAACAAAGAATTCTTAACATTGCACACACCTGGAGTTCCCCGCTCTTAGCGCCAGCATCTGTACTGTAATAATCAGCAAGAATCCACCTAATCAAGATACCTATATATAACAATACTTTAAAGCTCTTAGAGGCAGGATTTTTTAAAACATTAAATGGATTTTGTTGAAAATGTCTAACCCCGTTCTTAAATACGAACTAGAACCTGTGGCCTTTACTATCAAAAGACAAAGAATTATAAAAGGTATGGAGTGGGCTATCATATCAGTTTATAGTTCCTTTAATTCATTCATTCATCTAATTATTCAAAAACTATTGAATGGTTTTGATGGTCGATTGGCTGAATGAGGTGCCGGAGAAACATTGCAGAGCAAGACCCGATCCTTGTTCTCATAGAAGACATAGAGAGCAGACAGGCATTACACCAATGATTATTCCATTCCTCCTCATTCTCAGCCTTCAGTGTGACTAAGAATCATCCAGGAAGCTTGCTTAAAACCACATATTCCAAAATCACCAGACCTGAAGTGGGGCTGAGGAATTAGCATTTTTTTAATGCGTTCCGAGGTGAGTCTGGTGCGGGTTTGTTGAAGAATCGTGCAACTAATGAGGCTACAGAACAGTCTCTCTGTTTCCTGTGGCCCCCGAGGCTTCTGTCCCAAGCTTTCCACACAGGAATGCCCATTTCTTGCTTCACAGCCCTTAGTCTTTGCCTGCACACTTTCTTAGAACTCAGTCTTTAAACACTAGGTTCCAAGCGTTAAATACTTTATTTCTAGGGAAAACTCTGATTCCCACCAACATACTCTGAAAACACCTTCAGCATTTTCCTGCAGCTCCCTGTTCCCTAATCTGAACCCCCTGCTCTCTCTTTCAGAGAGCTGTATCGTTTCTCTATCCTGTGAGGTTCAGCAGTGGGAGAAGTTTCACACCCCTTTGGACAGGGAGAGTCACTTTCTGCTTGCAAGGTGCTTGAGTCCTTCCAATAGGAAACCATTCAATAGCCCATCACACCTGGTATTATCAAAGGGCATAACTGTTTCACCTCTTCATGCCTCCTGTTACAAACACACATGTGTTCACTCACACATCTATATGCATATAAATAGGTTTGCATATAAAACTATCTAAATAAAATCTGTCATTTTCTTAATGTTATCAAAAGATATCCATTTTCCAATTCTCACGTACAAACCATATACAGCCAACAGTCCATACGAAAATGCGACTCTTCTCAATTCTATTTTCATAAAGCTACTACAAAGGAAAGAATCCCAGTCTCAAAGTATAATGGCCCTTTCTCTTCCTGTAGATAACAGAGTTAGGATCATGCCTTGACATGACCCTGTGCCCGGACCTTACTGTGACTCAGCCCATGACTCCAACAAATAAAGGCAAGACTAGCTTTCATCTCCCTCCCAAGCACAAATTGTTGCTGCTTAATAATCTCCGAACCAACTAACTATATCCCAGTAGATTCTAATACTTGTGAAAGTCACTCCCTACATTTTAAATTTCTTCATAATATGGTAATACCTTACTATTAAAAAATTAGGTGTTTAGGGTGAGCTGAATTTGTGAAAAGTGTGAATTATAAAGTATATCTTTTCAGAGAAATTTTGTTACTATAAAATACAACTAAATTAAGTAAGTATTGCCTAGTAAAAGGCATGCTGCCCTGCCCTGCTCTAATGAGTGGATGAGAATAATTTGTAATTCACATACAAAGGTACTGAATTGCTTTTTTAAACATTCCTAGCATAGGGCACACATGCTTCCAAAGGACACATCACAGGAATTAACCAAAGCTGGTTCTGTAAATACTCAGTAGGGATATTATAGCAGATTTAAGCACTGGATAATTTTTTGAAGTCTATATCAGCCCAAAACTTCCATGATTATGTGACAAACTCAATTTAACATATCTTTTTTTAAATTTGATAAAATTATTTTGAGTTATCATGAAGTCTACACTAGTAACACCCAAATTGAAAGATTTTGCTGAACCCAATTACTCTGTTTTCTGATTTTTGTAGGCAAGTTGATATTTGGTGTCCTGCCAAGAGCATCATGTTCCATGATATCTAAATGAAGAAAAGTAGAAAACTTTACTTCAAAGATAAAAAGAGTAGCACAATAATAAAATTAGCAACTGACATTTATGTCATAGTGTACAATTTACTTCCAAATGCTGTATCTTTTTAAATTCACACTTATTCTGTACAATAAGTAAAGAGAGTTATTATTAATAATTCCATGTTAAAGTCAGAGAATCCAAGAATCTGTAAGCTCTTTCAGGATCGCGGTTCAGGTCTTCTGACTCCAGAGTCTACCTGGTGTATAATAGAAGCTCAATGTGTATTAGTTTAATAAATGAACAAATTAATTAATTAAAGTAATTAAGGATATCCTAGCTAATTAAAAGAGAGCACTATTAGGCAAAGGAAACTAGTCATTTTAACACTAAACATCTCTCAGATGCTTAGGAATACAGCAATCCTGTCATAATACATAGCCAGGACTGGCTATATAATTTGCAGAGCCTGCTGTAAAATGAACACATAAGGACCCTTATTCAAAAATCATTAAGAAATTCAGGAGAGTAACAACAGAGCATTCAAGCACATGATCCTTCAAAGAGCAGGGAGCCCTGATGACTTCACAGATTGTTCATCCTTGAAGCCTGCTCTGCACAGAACATTTTAAAGCTCAGAGCACTAGCTCCTGGAAGAAATGATACCACCTTGTGGATAGCATTTTTAATATTTGGTAGGTGGGCAGGTTCTTGGTTGGTACAAGGAGGCTCTGCTGGTTCATAGTGGGCAGGAGCCAAGGATTCTAGAGATCTTCAATGGCAGGGACAGTTCTGAACTATGAAGAATCTTTCTGCTTCTCAGAGAGCTTTTGAATGTTCCACAGATATTTATATGGCTGAAAAGCCTGTATTTTTTAATTATCTGAGCTTAAAATCTACCTTTGCCTTACGTATCTTGAATTTTCCAGGAATATGACTACCATGTCAATTCTGGAAATGTTGTGTATTGCTAGTTTAGAACTGTAATGACATCAGTACTTCTTGTGGCGTATGAGGCACCAAAGTAACCTACCTGCATCACTCTGCATTTGTAACTGTCACATCATTCAAAGTGATTCAACAGAGTAGTGTGAGGTTCTGACTCCTTCATCATATCTTCTGGTACTAGCCATATTTTTACATAAAGGAATATGTATTATTTTATCATAAATTGTTTTCCTTTTATTTCCCCTTTAAATTACAGTTAGAGTATTTTTTTTCCTAATTGGATGAAGGTAGGTTGTAATATTGAATCATTTCATTTCATGTTGGCAAAAGGAGATTTCAAAATACTTGTTATATACAGTGGCTTTGGGTATGAAAGAGTTGGTAACCATAGATTTACAGGCATAAGATTACAAAATGTTTGAGCTGGAAAGAATTTGGGGGATTATCTAATTCACTGACAGATAAGGAAATTGAGTCTGAAACAAATTCTTTATCTTGCCTAAGGTCACCCAGCAATTATTGGCAATGCCAGGACTTGAAACCATGCTGTTTTCCAGGACTATAAAAAAAACTCATTATTTCCTTTTTATTGTCCTTCCTTCCTTCTTTCTTTTCAATAAGTGCAACTGAGCTCCTGCAGATCAGGCATTGGGGTGGTCTTGATAATGCAGAGATGACTAAGACACAGCTCCAGTCTTTAAGGAGATCACAGGCTGTCTGGAAAACAGGACAGAGCTCGAATATGGTACAGCATGCCTTAGAGTAAACCTATGTTCAAAACATTACAAGGAGCAAACGACTGATCCTTTTCCTGGGAGTTTCCCGGTGATAGTGAAATTTGAATACTGAGGTGGGAGAAAGGCTTGGCCCAGTAGGAATAGTGTCACCCTCATTCTAAGCAGTTGCCCTGCCCAGGTGTGCAAAGCCACAATGGCCAAAACGAGACCATCTGTAATCAGGTATTGACTGCCCACAGCCCAGACACAGTTGGAGCCCTTAATGGCAAGAGTACAAATAGAAGCACAGGCTTGTCATTATCTTACCCAACACAGCCCTGAGACCAAGCAGAGGGCAGGGCTGTTTCAGAACACTTGGGACTTCATGAGGTTGACAGGGAGGAGGGAAATGAAAGGGAAAGTCTCCAGGCAGCTCCCTGGGTTACAAGGGCCTGATAAGCCCCTGGATTTCTGCAGGCAGTGGCCAGAGTGCAAGCTAAGAAAATAGCTTGTTGATTGCTGAAGTGATTAAGTGGATCGCCTTATTGATTCTCACCTAGCTTGGAACAGACCTCAATAACCAACATCAAGTGCTTTAATAAGAGCAAAGGAAAGATTTACTGGATGCGAGTGCTTTTCATTAGAGAGGACTGAGGGGAAATAAAACATACTGACCCACCAGTGAGGGGCCACGGCATGGCTTCCAGCCTGGTGACTGCCAACCAGACAGGAAGGTGAGTAAGAGGAAGTCAAATGAGACAGCCCTTGGGCCTGAGCTTATCAAAGCGTTCAAAAAGAATTTCCACAGATTGCTAGATTGTCTGCTTCCCTTCCCTTCCTCTCCACACTGCAAACCTCACCACCCAGGAAGTGAGGACACAGTCAGAGTGGCTGCTGCTTACTGCCCCCAAAACCAGGCACTAGTTTGGCCTTTTGGTAAGGATGACCTCTAATCTTCACCTCAACCCTACAAGGAGTGTATAATTTTCTTCACATTACAAAGAAGGAAACAAAAAGTAAAGAAGGCACTCAAATGGTGGCCTGTCATCTCAGCATTTTGGGAGACTGAGGCGAGAGGACCACTTGAGCCCAGAAGGCCAAGATCAGCCTGGGCAACATGGTAAAATCCTGTCTCTACCAAAAATACACACACACACACAAATTAGCTGGGCATGATGGCATGCACCTGTAATCCTAGCTGCTCAGGAGGTTGAAGTGGGAGGATTGCTTGAGCCCAAGAGCTCAAGGTTGCAGGGAGCCATGGTTGCACCACTGTGCTCCAGCCTGGGTGACACAGTGAGACCCTGTAATAAAATAAATTTTAAAAAAACAATCCAGATAACTCTAGCACCAAGGTCTATGATTAAAAATTTTCTGTAGGCCTCTATTTTTCCTCTCAAGGCTTTGAGTTGAATACACTCTACCCTGCATAAATTGGCCAAATTTTTATTTTTAATCAGCAATTGCTATGTGTCAGGTGTCAATCAAGTAGTACACCATTTGTTCTTCACAACCAGTTTAGAAGTTGGCCCTGTGATTATTATCCCCATTGTAGATATCAGTCAACTGAGGCTTGGAGCGTTAACTTGCCCAAGGGTTCTTCAGTTAGCATGCAGCAAAATGGGACCCTGAACACAAAGTTGTCAGAATCCAGGTCCTAAACTCTAATCAACTACATCTTAAAGAAAGTATAAATGAAAAACACAGGTGGCAGTCTAAGAAGACACAAAAGAATGCAAAGACTACATCCATTCATTCAAATGTTCAACAAATACCTATTAAGCTCCGACTGTACCGCAAGCATTTTTTTTAACCCTGAGGACATACAAAGTGATGATCAAAAAAGGCTGTCATGGGAATAATTTCTTTTGAAGACAGCAGATAATAATAGAGGAAAATATAAGATAAATAAGAAGAGTCCTGCAAGAGGGAAGTACAATGAAGAAAATAAACCAGGGCAAAATGGGCAAGTCTGCATTATATTGGGTGGTCAGGTAGGTTTCACCTGAGAAAGTTGCCTATAAGCTGAGGTTTCAAGGACAAGAAGGTACTAACCTTGCAAAGGTTTGGTTGAAACACCTTCTAGGCAGGAGACATAGCGAGTGCCAAGGCCATAAGGCAGGAATGGACTCGGTGCCTCCACAGAAAAGGAGGAGGCTGCAGTGATGAGTGAGGGAATGGTAGAAGAGGAGACCTGAAAGGAGGGGCAGTGAAGTCTCGGGGGCCTGGCAGGCCATCACAAGAAATTGGATTTCATTCTAATTAATAGAGGAAGCCATGGAAGCATTTGAAATATTTTCAATGATTTGCATTTTAAAAAGGTAATTTTAACTGCTGTTTGGAGGGGACGAGAGGATGCAGAGAGACAAGAGGGGAGGCCTGCAGGACTTCAGATGGAGCAATAATGTTGGCTCAGATCAGGCATAAGTGAGCTACATGAAGAAGTATCCACATCCTGAATGTAATTGGGGAAACTGCTGACCTCACTTGCCACTTTGCACTTTTGGAAGTGGACAGGAGCTGCTGCCTTTCTGATACTCCCGCATGGTACCCCCTGCCAGCTGCTTTCATTATGTTTTGACTGGCTTCTGCCAAGTCAGACTACAAAAACTTCACTGAAATAACAGAATGTGATGCCGTCACCTCCTCTGCACACCCCAGGAGAGGGTTTTATAAAGTTTCACAAACAACAGCGCCTGCTAGGAAGCCAGACAGCTCCCCTGACCACTGCCCAGGCTGACCCAGACAGAAGAGAGAAGCCACTGGCAGAGAACTCCCTGCTCTCCTAAACAGCCCCAGGGGCGGTTTGCCCTGTTCACTGTGGTCAAAGTGGCATTACTACTTCAGAAGAAACAGAAAATGAGGTGAACTAGAAGAAAACTGAGGTCACAATGAGACACTGCCTCATATATTTAAAGGCAACTGAGAGATGCTGGGTTTCCTCCTGGCACGTCTGTGAAAATGCAAGAAAGGTCTGTCTACCACCAACTTGTTTAAATCAGGGGAAATTCATCAGAAGGATAATGAAGAACTTGACAGGGAGCATTCCTTTGTGTCTTGTTCTCAGGAGGGAAGACAGCTAGCGGCATGCAATCGTCTTCAGGTCTGGCTGGGGGAGACAGAAGGTTGGGCACAAGGTGAACTGTCAGGAGAAAAAAAAATTAAGAGAACCTTAGAGAAGATGAGTCTTGTACATAATTGATCTGACAGAGCACTGCCCACCCCATCACTACAGCTGAAATATGGCCACTCTCTCTTGTGGGAATGCACTTGGGTTTAAGGGCACCAGACGCCATCTATTAAGGAAAGTGTTTAAGCAGGAAAGATAACATGTCTGTCAGTCTGAGCTAGTGATTCTGGGGACTCAAAGACTATGCCAGAGTCTCAGGATCAAAAAAATTCTACCTCTATCCTAAATAAAAAGGAATTTTATTCATCAAATGAATGAAGGAAGGGAGTGAAAGATTTATGACAACCTCCCCTCCTGACATTTGGTTTGTTAGCTGTACTCAGGGAAAAAATGCTGTCCACTCTAGAGAAAATCATAAAAAGTGGTTCTAGAATTATTCTCAGCTACCTGAGTTTGCTACTTCCTAAGGGTAGGGTAAAATAAATCCATTATTTCATCAACAAATACTTTTTAGTATTTGTCATTGTGCTAGGAACAATATTAAACAAGATAGGCACACCATCCTTGCCTTCATGAACTTAACAATTCAGTCAGTTTTCAAGTCCTTTTAGATATTTAGGCATATGTATTAGTCTGTTCTCACACTGCTATAAAGGACTGCTAATACTGGGTAATTTATAAAGAAAAAGGTTTAATTGACTCACAGTTCTGCATGGCTGGGAAGGCCTCAGGACACTTACAATCATGGTGGAAGGGGAAGGAAGCACATCCCTCCTCACATGACGGCAGGAAGGAAAAGTGCCAAGCAAAAGGGGAAAAAGTCCCTTATAAAACTATCAGAACTCTTGAGAACTCACTCACTATCACAAGAACAGCAGCATGGTGTAACCACCCCCATGACTGAATTACCTCCCACTGGGTTCCTCCCACAACACATGGGGATTATGGGAACTACAACTCGAGTTGAGATTTGGATGAGGGCACAGACAAACCATATCATTTATCTCCAGTCCCTCCCAAATCTCAGGTCCTGATATCATTTCAAAACATAAATATGCCTTACCAACAGTCCCCTAAAGTCTTAACTCATTCCAACATTAACCCAAAAGTGCAAGTCAAAAGTCTCATCTAAGACAAGGCAAGTCCCTTCCACCTATGAGCCTGTAAAATCAAAAACAAGTTAGTTACTTCCTAGATACAATGGGGATACAAGCATTAGGTAGATATGCCTGCTCCAAATGGAAGAAATTGGCAAAAATGAAGGGGCTACAGGCTCCATGCAAGTCCAAAATCCAGCAAGAGGTGGGCTCACACAGCCTTGGGCAGCTCCGCCCCTGTGGCTTTTCAGGGTACAGCCCCCCTCCCAGCTTCCTTCATGGGCTGCCAGTGAGTGTCTGAAGCTTTTTCAGGTGCATGGTGCAAGCTGTCAGCAGATCTACCATTCTGGGGATCTGTAGGACAGTGGCTCTCTTCCCATAACTCCACTAGTCCCCAGTAGGGACTCTGTATGGGAGATCCAACCCCACATTTCCCTTCCACACTGCCCTAGCAGAGGTTCTCCATGAGGGCTCCGTCCCTGCCGCAAACTTCTGCCTGGACATCCAGGCATTTCCATACATCCTCTGAATTCTAGGGAGTGGTTCCCAAGCCTCAGTGCTTGACTTCTGTGTACCTACAGGCTCAATACCACATGGAAACTGCTGAGGTTAGAAGCTTGCACCTTCTGAAGCCACAGTCCCAGCTGTATCTTGGCCCCTTTTAGCCATGCCTGGGATGCAGGGCATCAAGTCCTGAGATGACACAAAGAAGCAAGGCCTTGGGCTCAGCCCAGGAAACCATTTATTCCTCCTAGGCCCCTGGCCTGTGATTGGAGGGACTGCTGTGAAAGTCTCTGACATGTCCTGGAGACATTTTTCCCATTGTCTTGGTAATTAACATTTGGCTCCTCATTTCTTATGCAAATTTCTGCAGCCAGCTTGAATTTTTCCTCAGAAAATGGATTTTTCTTTCCTATCACATTGTCAGCCTGCAAATTTTCCAAACTTTTATGTTCTGCTTCCTTCTTAAACATAAATTCCATTTCCAAACAATATATTTGTGAATACATAAAACTGAATGCTTTTAACCACATTCAAGTCACACCTTTTATTTATTTATGTAATTTTATTTTTTCAAGATGGAGTCTCACTCTGTCACCCAGGCTGGAGTGCAGTGGCACAATCTCGGCTCACTGCAACCTCTGCCTCCCAGGCTCAAGCAATTCTCCTGCCTCAGCCTCCCAAGCAGCTGGGATTACAAGTGTGCACCAAAACACCCAGCTAATTTTTTTTTTTTTTTTTTTTTTTTGAGATGGAGTCTCGCTCTGTCACCAGTCTGAAGTGCAGTGGCACAATCTCAGCTCACTGCAACCTCTGCCTCCCAGGTTCAAGTAATTCTCCTGCCTTAGCCTCCTCAGTACCTGGGACTACAGGTGTGTGCCACCATGCCCAGCTAATCTTTGTATTTTTAATAGAGACAGGGTTTCACCATGTTGGCCAGAATGATCTCGATCTCTTGACCTCATGATCTGCCTGCCTCAGCCTTCCAAAGTGCTGGGATTACAGGCATGAGCCACCACACCCGGCCCACACCCAGTTAATTTTTATATTTTTCATAGAGACAGGGTTTCACCATGTTGGCCAGGCTGGTCTCAGAATTCCTGACCTCCAGTAATCTGCCCAACTCAGCTTCCCAAAGTACTGGGATTACAGGCATGAGCCACTATGCCCAGCCCCAACTCACCTCTTGAGCACCTTGCTGCTTAAAAAATTTCTTTCACCGATACCTTAAATTGTCTCTCTCAGGTTCAAAACTCTGCAGATCTCTAGGGCAGAGGCAAAATGCCACCAGTCTCTTTACTAAAGGATAGCAAGAATTACTATTTTTCAAGTTCCCAATAAATTTCTCATCTCCATCTGAGACCACCTCAACCTGGACTTCATTGTCCATATCACTATCAGCATTTTGGTCAAAGCCATTCAACAAGTCTCTAGGAAGTTCCAAACTTTCCCACATCTTCTTGTCTTCTTCTGAGTCCTCCAAACTCTTCCACCCTCTGCCTGTTACCCAGCTCTAAAGTCGCCTCCACATTTTCAAGTATCTTTACAGCAGCACCCCATTACCTGGTATCAATTTACTGTATTAGTCCATTCTCATGCTGCTATAAAGGATTGCCTGCGATTGGGTAATTTATAAAGGAAAGAGGTTTAATTGACTCACAGTTCTGCATGGCTGAGGAGGCCTCAAGAAACTTATAATCATGGTGGAATGGGAAGCAAACACGTCCTTTTTCACATGATGGCAGGAAGGGGATGTGTCGAGCAAATTGGGGAAAAGCCCCTTATAAAACCACCAGATCTTGTGAGAACTCACTATCACGAGAAGAGAAGCATGTGGGTAACTATCCCCAAGATTCAATTACCTCTCACTGGGTCCCTTCCACACCTCCATGTGGGTACTATGGGAACTACAATTCAAGATGAGATTTGGGTAGGGACACAACAAACCACATCAGCATGTCTATGACAAAGGATTAAATTCAGTTTAATTCAACAAGCCTGCATTGGACCCTTATTCTAAGTAATACAAGGACAACTTAAGAATTATTCATCCAACAAATATTGAAAAAACAACACGTGTGACTTCCTGTGTTTTGGGAGACACATAGTTGATTTCAATCTAGATAACTCTCTCAAGGAAGCTGCAGTGTGGTAGGAATGATAAGACTTGTACATAGATAAGTACACCAATGATAGAAAATGATAAATATTATTTGTAAAAAGAGAAGTGCAGATGGTGAAATTTAACAGGAAGAATGAGGGGATGACCAATTCTGGGAGATGGACAAAATCTATTTGCTGCCTCAATTCCCCAATGCATTCATTCATTCACTCAATACATACAACTTGAATCATTCCCCTATTCCAGCCAGACACTGTTAGAGTCTGGGATGCAGGGCATCAAGTCCTGAGACGACACAAAGAAGCAAGGCCTTGGGCTCAGAAGAGTAGACTAGAAGAGAGAGAGATGACAATTCCCTGGAATTAATACCTTAATATGGGTATGTATGAGATATGGAGGGAAGAGAGAGGAGGGAACTTCCCAGCCTGCCTGTGGTGAGGGTCAGTTAGCAAAGGAAGGTTTTGTCAAGGAAATGACCCTTTGCTGAGTGTGGAAGAAAAAGGAACATCTCAGGAGAAAGAAGAGGGAGGCCACAGCACTCTAGGCAGAAAGATAACAAAGATTCTGAAAGGGAGAGACAGGGTGCATGTGGGCAGAGGGTGGGGTATGAGGCAGGGGCGGAGGCACAGGGAGCCTCTGCCAGTTTTCTCAGGGAAATAGGAGGTGAAGTTGACAGACAAGGAGGGGAGGCAGTGTGGTTTGGGGGACTGAAAAGGCAAGATAGGCTCTGGAAGGCTTCTCTGGGAAATGCAAGAAGATACAAACAAAGAACAAATAAAAGACAGTTCCAAAGTAGAAACCACACATTTTTTGTGGCATTAAGTACACATCATAATGCAAAATACTCCAACAATACTTAGCTCTCTGGGCATGAGTGTGGAGAGAGTGGAGAGAACACATCATTGGACAGACACAGCATGTGTGTGTGCAAGGGAAGGGGAGAGGTGTCATGAAGAGTTCAAATGCAAGTATGTAGAGTCTGTCCTGCCTGATGGGCTGAGAGAAAGTGGATCAAGGAGATGGAGCCGGAATGGCAAATAGTTTTCATCTCATGCGTCAATTCCAGTTGATGGAACCTAAGCTGAGGATTTCAAAGCAACCTCTGGGTTTAATAGGAGAGCAGCATGATCAGTCTATGAGGTTCTCAATGAGCTGGGAAGAGTGGCAACAATCACACTAGGCATCTGCCATCTCTGGACCAGAGGCCAGACAAGGCTGTGAGAAGACAAGAGTAAGAGAGGTAGCAGGACAGGGGGCTGTGGCCAGAGAGTGAGATGTTGGAAGGTGAGGTTTCCACAGCTGGATTTTCATTGGAGGCATCAAGGCCTAGAACGTGGCTAGGGAAAAGTTTGGCTGACGGAAGAACAAGACACAATCTAGTGTTCAAATACCTTCATGCTGCTGCTCTTGACTCACTGAAGAGGTAAAGTGTCTTCAGAAGACACGTGACATAAGGGAATGGTGGATGGTTGAAGAAACACTTGGCTGTTCTAATGTAAATAGAAGAAAGAGTGGGAAGCTCTCATCTCTCCATCATTATCAGGCTCCGTTCTCAAGAAGCCAGAGAAACCTGTGGCGTGCTGCCTATGCAGGCCTCCTCCAGACCCATGGCTCAGACAGACCCGCCCGAACTCCAGCAGAGAAACCAGTCCCTGACCTTTCCCTTCAGCAGGGCAGGCAGGATGCAAGCCAACAGCCTCTCCTCCAATGAACCAATCCCATTAATTTTTTCTTTTTAAACTTTGTAAGAACACATAACAGGAGGGCCACCTTCTTAGCAAAATTGTAAGTGCACAATACAGTATTATTGACCATAGGTAAAGTATTGTACAGCAGATCTCTAGAGCTCATTCATCTTGCTTAACTAAACCTGCATGCCCATTGATTAACAACTGTTCATCTCCCACTCCACCTAGCTCCCGGCAACCACCATTCCACTCTTTGAGTCTATGAATTTGGCAATTTTAGGTACCTTACATAAGTGGAATCATGCAGTTTTGTCTTTCTCTGACTGGTTTATTTCATTTAGTATAATGTCCTCAAGATTCATCCATGTTGTCACATATTTTAAAGTTTCTTTTTTAAGGCTAAGTAATATTGTGGGGTGTGTGTGTGTGTGTGTGTGTGTGTTCCACATTTTCTTTATCCATTCATCTGTTATTGGATATTTAGTTTGTTTCTACATCTTGGCTATTGTGAATAGTGCTGCAATGAACATGGGAGTGCTAATATCTCTTCAAGATCCTCGTTTCAATTCTTTTGGATAAATACCCTGTGGGATTGCTGGATCATATGGTAATTCTATTTTTAATTTTTTGAGGAACCTCCATACTGTTTTCCATAGCAGCTGCACCATTTGGCATTCCCACCAACAGCGTGCAGGGCTCCAACTTTCCCACATCCTTGCCTGAATCTCTTTGTGGATTCCGGAGTGACAGTGTCTCAGGATCTTGGCAGGGAAGGACCATCACCTCCTCATAATCCGTGTCACTCTGAAGGGCTGAGCACACAGTTCTCCTTGTTTCCCTGTTTGCCAGCTTGCCTTGTGGATAAATGCAGAGAAGGATTCAGGATTGGAGCGAAGGGTGAATGCACGGCCCTACAGAGCATGTCTAAAAGCATTTGTCAAAAAAAGAGTTAATGACTGCTTCTCTGCGGGAAGCCCTAAAGAAATGAGTGTTCTGAAGTGTAGAACATTCGCTTTTACGGTAGGTGGTGTTATTGTTACATGTTCATACAGACAGTGCTAATTAACAATCCTAAAGGCCACATCATTAAATTATTTCTCCGCTAAAAACCCTGTGATGTTTAACGCGTCCCAGCAATTCAATTATATCTAAAACACTAGCCTGAACGGCAGGCACTATTCTGTGGCTGACAAAGTGCAAGTTGCTCTTAAGAACAGGTGAAGCTTAACAAGGAAAGAACAACATCTGACAAACTACCTCCCTGATCTTCTCCCTAACATACACCCTAAGAATAAAAACAATAATAGTCCAAGAAAATTAAAGTGGGTCTTACCTTTGCTAGGCCAGTGATGAAATATAGGCTCTACCAAATTTTCTGTGAAGAATCTGGCACAATTGTCTTAAAAGATTTCATCCAAAATAATCAAATCAGTGCCCTCAGATCTATTTAAGGTCCATTGGGTTTCACTGTTTTATTCTCTGGATCCTACCACCCATCCCTTGTCATTTCTAACCACTGCAAATTACATTTTGGGTTTGAACTTGGGGTAACTTCATGGCTTTGGTCTGGGTTTTTCCTGGATGTGTATCACAGTCAGCAGAGAGCACTTTGAAGAGCACACAAAGCCTCTTTGTCTCCCACTCAGTGAAATATCTCAAGTACAGAGCGCAGTGAAAAAGGGCTTCGTTCCAGCTTAAACACACACACACACACACACACACACACACACACACACACACACACACAAAGAAGCTCTTGCCCTTCCCTGCCGCTCCCAGCTGCTGTGGTGAGACAGTCTCTGCACAGGCGCAGGACCCAGTGCAACCGGCCAAGTGGCCTCAGTCCTCTGGACAAGGCTTGGCAGGCAGCACCATGACAGAACCTCCTGCTTGGAAGGTGCTGGTGCCGAGACTGCATCTGGGAGCAGCATATATGTGATTCCACTAGTTTTTACACAAAGAGGCAGACTATGCCAGTGGCCAGCTGGCCAGCTGGGCACTCATCTGCAACCTTAGAAGCAGGAGTGGGGGAGCAATCCACTGATCCTTTTGTCATGGTCTTCCCAAGTACCCAGTTTCCACATAAACCATTTCTTCATCACTCTCCTCCCTAACACTATCCCAACAGTACCCTCGAGGAGGCCCCACTCAGCTCTATGAGGACAGGGGATCTGTATCTCCTTAGCTCCACTCCACAAAGCACACTGCCTTACATGGAACACACTCTCAGTAAAGGTTTCTTGGATGGAAAGATGAGTGAACAGAGAGACAGATGGATGATGGGTGGGTAGATGAGTGTGTGCATGAATGGGTGTGTGTATGGATGGGTGTGTGCATGAGTGAGTGGGTGGATAGAAGAATCTTAGAGACCATTGTTCGGATCCTGGCTCAAACATTTTCTTTTTGTGAGATCTTGGGAAAATTACCAAAACTAAGATACTACAAAACTAAGCCTTTTGGTTTTTTATCTATGCAAAGGATGATAGCAGTTACTGTGGAGATTGAGAAAATTTAGTGAGCACCTCAGAGTAGGTGCTCAATACATATTCATGGTTTTTACCCAGAAACAGTTGATAGATTATCAAGTCCCTTGCTTCTGTAGAAGGTCTTTCCTATCACTGTCACATTCATTGCTCACTTGCATTTCTCCCAAAGGGATGGCAGAGGAAAGGTAATAAAGAGTACTTAGACTGGAGTGAGGACTACAAGAGGGAACACCAGTTATGGACTGGGGATGCAGGGTTTCTAATTTATCTAGCCCAGAAAAATTCAGACAGGCATCGTTTGGAGGAGACCTGGGTTCCAGTCAAGGCCCTGCCCCCAACTAGCTGGATAAACATGGCATGATCGCCTCTCCCTTGTGGTCCTAGATTTCCTCTATGAGATAAAGTCGTATGATTGCAGGAATGCTAAAGTCCCTTCAACTCCCACGTCTGTGATTCTAACCTTCGAGATCCACTTAACATCTTACCTCCTCACTGAAGCCTGTCCTGACCATTCCTGCTGACAATAAGTTCTCCCTCTTCTCAGAATCTGTGACTCTTGTCTGTGCTATGTGTCTGGAAATTAGATCACTTCATGGCCTTGTAATGACAATGATTGCAAACACTGAAATCATACTAACTGGAGGACCAGGGATTATTCTTAGCTACACACATATAGACACACACTTGAACATATGCATGCACATACACACACATACACACATAATCATTACATTCTCATAATACCTCTCTATGAAGTGAGCAATAGCAAAATCTCATTTTACAGATGAAAAGCTGATACACACACACGAAAAAAAACTTACCCAAGACCAAACAGTTTTAAGCACTTGGCCAAGTAGTTGAACCCAAGCAGGCATGACCTGCTGTTACCAGGCTATCATAGGTCTCCTTGTTATTCAGCATCTCACTCCTCTCCCCAGTAGCTTCCCCAAGCATAGGGGCAGTGGGGTGCAGTGGGGTGCTGTGGCTAAGTCAGAGGCCTCCCTGTCTAGACCACCTGTATGTGAACCCCAAATCTATTTCGCTGCTTTGTATCTCTATTTTCCTATGCATAAAACAAGAGTAAAAAGTGTACTCCCTTGTAGGGTTGTTAAGAGAATTAAATTAGTTACTCTAAGTAAAGCATTTAGAGCAGACATGTGCTATTATTGGGTGTAGGAGCCCAATCTAAAACATCTCTGTACTCCCTATGCCTCATACATAGGGAATGCTTTTGAGTTGATTCAGTCAAGAACATGGGAGGAGGAGTCAAACAGACCAAGTCCAGTCCTAGCTCAACCACAGATTAACTTTATGACCTTGAGCATGTCAGTTAACTTCTGAGTCTCAGTTTTCTCATTTATAAAATGGGAATTACACATGCTGCCCAGTGAATCCCACAAAGCTGTGCTACTCAATTCAACAAGATATGTGCACAGTGCATCAACTGTTAGATAAGTGGAAGGGTTTGTAACTAGTTTAGTCTGGATGAAACCACCGCCTGAGGATAGCTGAAGGTCTCTGCTCGAGGGCTGTGGTCACCCTACTTCAAAAGCAGAAGGGACAGTCCCCTTCCAAGGGCCCCTATTTGTAGAACTCCTGTTAAGCCAGATAATGTTATCACAAAAGCATGTCACAGAGAGGCCCTCCTGATCTTATCAAACCGGAGAAACCACCCTTCCACGCCCAATATAGGACAAGTCGTGAGTTTTCAGCTGTGTATGGCTTTGTTCCAAGGCACCCGAAGAGTTTTGCCTGCAATGACATATAGGTGCCCATTCGGTTTGTTGAAACTTAGGAAGAAATTGATGTTACAGACCAGAAAATATAATGAAAGGGGCATTTTCTTTAGCTGTTTGTTATTTCCCTTTGGAGTTAGACACATTTACGTTTCGATGGCAATTTAATCACTTACAAGTTATATGACCTATTTAATTTATCTCAGCCTCACCTAGGACATTTGTGAAGATTAGAGACATAGCACAGCTTCTGGCACATGAGAAATGTTCAGTGAATTTATTAGTCACTGCTGTTATCATTTCCCTCTTTATAGACTCCCAAGTTACATCGTTTCAGCCTGAACGCATGGACCCAAGAGCCCTCAAGCTCTGTCTTGCCTGTTCCTTCAACACATTGTTGAACTCTCCATGGTCTGAACTTTTCCTGACTCCTGCCAACAAACACTCCTTTGTCCCCTTCCCCATCAGACAGACCAGTGCCTGCTGAGACATGTGCCTCCTGATATGTTTCCCCATCCAGGTAACATTTGCTAAAAGACACTAACAACGGCTCTGAAAGACGCTAATTATGATCATTCCACATCATATTGCTCCTGAATGCTTGCTTCCTAACTCATAAAGTAGGATGCTAACATACATCTCATGGGCTTATCCTGATAATTAAAGAAGATCCTGCATCAGTTAGCTTTTGGAGCCTAACGTATCATCCCAAAACTTAGTGATTTATAATTAAAAAAAAAAAAATATTTATTTAACTCACAGTCCTGTGGGTTTGTGATTTGGGCTGGTCTCAGCTGTGCAGTTCTTCTGCTGAGTTCTTGATGCCTGGGCTCAGACCTCACACAACATTATGCTCACTACAGTCAACTGGTCAAAACAAATCACAAGGCCAGCCCAGAATCAAGGAGGGGGGAAATAGACTCTGCCTCTGGATAAGAATTGCTTTAAACGATTGTGGCAATTTTTGCATTCCACCATAAGTAATAAATCTAAATCACCTGCTCCTCAAACTAATTTATTTGATTTCTATCATATTTTTGGTTCAGAAATCCTTGCAGGGTCTTTTATATGGAACTAGAAAACATTTGTTGAGCCTTTACTATGTGGACAGAATTGCGCTAGGTATTGGGGAGGAAGGAAGGATTTAAGACATGTTTATGACAAAATCTCTGTCCTCAAGGTGCTTATAATCTCATTGGGGGAAAATGTACATGCACAAAGATCAATTTTAAGGCCAGAGTAAAATATCAGTTTAAGGCAATAGTACAATAGCTGTCACATGTTATAGCATGTATGATAGAGCAGGTATGATTAATTGCTAAGTCTATTGCACAGTCACTCTCTCCTAAATCAGAGCAGTGCAGGGGGAGATAGGTAGAGTCTGGGGTGGTCAGGGAAGGCTTGTCAAAGGAAAGAGGATTTAAGATGAGTCTTGAAAGATGGTTTGGTCCAAAGCACCAAACTCAAATGTCTCCCTGACATCCACTTTCTAGTCTTTCTATTCAGTTTCCCTGTTACGGGGTCTTCTTTCAGAAAAGACTCCCTACAGTCATAACTTGCATGATTAAGCTCTATTTCCAAATGTTGTAGGGAAAAATCAGGGAGATTCGAATCCTGGGAGCCATATGTCAAAGGGAAGATGATAGACAGAATGGTACAGTAGAAAAATTGGGGACTAAAAATTATGGGTGTTTTTAGTCCCCAAAGCTGGCAGTGTTTGTTTGCTTTTCTTCGGTGGGATTCCATTTGTTTATCTTTTATCTTGAATGGGGATTCTTCCTGTAGCAGTACATGGAACATTACAGAGAACGTGAAGGTAATGCTTCTGGCATATAGCAGACAATAACTACAATGCAGTTCCCTGTCTCTCATGCCCCTCCACTGCCTTTGCCGTCTAGCTCAAATTTATTTAGTAAATGTTCCATTCACCCTAATACTTAGCAATTGCTTCAGCATTAGGCCTTCACTGCTGTAGTCATGTGGCAAATCTCATTCCAGAAGATCTCAATGCAGCCCCTGGCACAAGTAAAGTGCTCAGGAAATATTTGTTTAAACGGCTTTCAGTCCCTGGAACTCATCACGTCCTCTCATACCTCTGGGCACTGGCCCCTGTTGCTCTATCTGCCCGAAATAAGCCCCCTTTCTGCTTTCCATCCACCAACCTAGCTAAGTCCCATTCCTTTCTTATTATTCACCTCGGGCATCTTTCCTCTAGGAAGATTTTTCTGCCCCTGTCCTCCACCCACCCCCACCCTGGGTTTAGGTATCCCTCCTCATTGTTCCTACAGAAGTAGTACAGAGAAAAGCGTAGCATTTCAGAAAATGGTTATGGAATGCATGGACTGAGGGATGGATAAGTGGATGGATAAATACAGGGATAGATGGAGGGAAGGATGGTTCAGTGAGATACCCCAATCAAGAAATCATCTTGCCAAAAGCTCATTTCACATTTTGGGGCAAGTATAAAATGCCTCCTGTGAAGCTTGAATTTTTCAGATCAGACATGGAAGCTAAACTTTCTACAAATATGTGAGAGCTGATAATTAAGGATCCGTTTCATAAAATAATAGACCTAACATGGAAAATTCCGGCTCAGCACACACACACTTAATACTCACCAGAAACAGCAGGTAAGCAACTTAATTAGAAAGAACCCCAATTAATGCATGAAGCCAAGGAACAAAAGCCATTCCTCTGGAAGTTTTCAGGGGCAAATGTAAGACAAGGTCCTTAGAGACAAGATTCCGTACCAACTGTCAGACTCAGTAAGCACAAGACCCCCAACTTGACATGTTGGGGAGAGAATGTTTCTGTTCACGAAAACTGAAGTTAGTTACTCTTAGATTCCTAACATAAATCATTTTCATCCTGCCAAAGACTTCAGCTAGCAATGGGACCAGGAGACCTCAGCTCTCAGCTTCCAAATGTCCGCTTTCTCTCTCACCATTCACAAAACCCTCACCACCCCTCTTCCTCACTTCATCATGCAATATTTCCCAAGTGTTTCGAGGTCACAGAAAAATAAACACTGTTTACTTAATTTGGAACACCATGAAATTTTTCTTTAAAAAAAGCAAAGCAATTTATTCAAATATTAAAGCTAGGAAGAACAAAATATCTGAATTTAATAAAAGAAACTATATAACATCAGTGTGTAATACTTTAAATGAAAGTGTCAAACAAAAGAGAAAGTGCTGATCTCTTCTTCCATAAAGTCCTCCCTTTAAAAAAAAAAGTTTTTAGATTTTTTAGGGACAAGGCCTTGCTACATTGTCCAGGCCAATCTCAATATCTCCTGGCCTCAAGTGATCCTCCTGCATTATCCTCTCAAAGTGCTGGGATTACAGGCATGAGCCACCACGCCTGGCCTATTTCCTCCCTTTCCTTCTTCATCCATGCCACGAATGTTTACTGATTATTATGTGCCAAGCTGTCTGCTAGGTCCTCCATGTAAAATGGAGTAGGGCACAATTGTTTCCCACAATCTAGAGGAGACACTGGCATGTAATTCACAGTTACTCTACAGTGTGAGAGTGCAAGGAGGTAGAGCCAGAGTCTAGCGGGGGCACAGAAAAGAAACATCCAAATCAGTCTGATGAATCACAAAAGGTTTCTCAGAGAAAACAACATCTGAAGGATGAGGGAGAATTTAAGGATAAGAGGGGTTTGCCGGGGGAAAAAAAAGGAATGATTTCCACACACAACTAGAATGGTATACACAAAAGTAGAGCAATGGATCAGCCTCAGAGAACCCCGGGTCATTCACTATTACTGGAGGAATGAGGAGATGAAGCAGAAGAGAACAAAAGAGTCAGATCACGAAGTGTCTTGTGTGCAAAGCTGAATTTGTACTCAAAAGCTATGCGAACTACTAAAGGGTTGTAAGCAAACAGTACCATAATCCAGCCTGCATTTAGAAAAATGTTTCTGTCCTACTGTGAGTGATGGATAGTAGGGAAGTGAGACTGGAGGCAAAAAGACCACCTAGAAAAATGTTGGAGGAAACTTGGTGAGAAGTGATGAAGGCCTGATGGACCAAGGCACTGGCCATAAGAAGTATGGCTGAGGGTCTTTTACCTTTGGATGGGACCACGTATTTTGGATGAAACTTCCCAACAAAAAATACATTGTGGCAACCAGCATTACCTTTGGTTTCCTTTGCATTTCCTTTATATTTGCTTTCCATAAGTAGCTGGTTTGGGAAAAATGCATCTTTAGCAATCATTGTGGTCAGGAGCCCTACATTCTTGTCCTATCTCAATCACTTATCAGCTGTGCATCTTCAGGTGAGTCACTCATTCTCTCTGAGACTCAGTATTTTAATTTATAAATTTGATCACAAATTTTACCTCTTAGCTTTGCATAATGATTAAATAGAGGAATGTATACTATTACATACTATTATAATGTAATATATTACATATAATATTTAATATGTCATATATATTACATTATAATATGTAATATATTACTGTTCAGCCAAACATGTTGCAAAAATGAAGTAAAACATCACATACTGTATAATATTAGGAATATTTTGGATGCAAATGACAGAAAATTCCACCGGCCCTGGCTCAAACTAGATAAAGGAATATATTGGAAAGTCTGTGAGCAGATTTGGCTTCAGTCACAGCTTGACCCAGGCTCAGATAATGTGTCCAGGATCCAAATCTTGACTCAGCTCTTCAGGTAATGGCCCCATTCTCAGACCCACACTGTAGGCTCCTCACTGTCCCAGCAGCTGCAGATACACATCACACTACACAGCACTGTCTCTTCCAGTAGGTTCTTCCATAAGCCTGGGACCACCACTCTCTCTCTCTCACTGGCCTGAACTGGAACATATGGTCATTCCTATGACCAGAAAATAAAATTCATATATTGCCTTATGCCTATGTCAAGTGCTCGGCCCCTGGGACATATGAAAGTACAAGACTGAGAGTGAGGGAGTGGCAGTTCTCCCAAAGCAAAAGTAAGGTATTGTTGTCAAAAGCTAAGGGAAGACACCTTGGGTGCAAAGCGGTCTACAGGTGTCCCTTATGCACACTCTCACAGTCAGGGTGCCACTCAAAGCCTCTTGCTGCTAATCAGCAGGATGGGGATTACCCGATCTTGCTGTTGTTGCCATCGTTTTGAGATGAGCTGGCCCTTCTTTCCACTTATGTCATAATCGTAAAATGGTTATTTATTGTCAGGCTTTGAAGTATTCTTCTGAATGCTCTCTTAGCACCTATGAGCTATTCAAGGATGACTAGGATTCTGCAGGACTCATTTAAGAAGCACTTCTAGAGGTAAGATGGGGCAGAGGGCAAGTGAGAGCTTCTAGCAACAAAGAGAGGGCCTAATGGGCAGGAATCAGATAAAATAATCTGACAGTAATCAATAGTAATTGTATTTATAAGAGGCATCCTCTTCCTCCCTGGAAAGTACCTGCTAGCCCCCAGGGAATTACCCATCTCTATAAGCTTTAAATCATTTCACCAATCTTTTACATCCAGCCACCTTGAGTAGACCCCAGGAGTCAGTTGCCACTTTGTACTCCATCAGAATGTGTCCAAGGGCAGGGAAACACACAAATCCAAAAAACTATGTGGCCATCAGAAACACAGAGGCAGCCATCAAAAACAGAGAAGTTGGTACCTGTCAGTTCTTTGCAAGAGAGCAGAGAGGGGGTGAAGCTTGTCCTGCCCTGGAGGTGGCGACACTCACACACAGGGGGCCCCCTTAAAGGCTAGATCTCAGTATCAGTTTCCTTTAACTTTATTCTTCGATATGTTTATAGTTTACTCCTCTATTGCAAAGCAAGCTCCTTAAGGGTAGAGGCCATGTCTTTTTCATCCCGAACCCCAAAACTTGCCACTATCCCTGGCCCAAATAGGCATTTCATGAATGCGTCCAGAATCAATGAATTCACTTCGCTAGGTACTGGCAAATACAAAGATCTAAAAAACAGCTTTGTACTTACAGGTCTTACAGCCTTGTAGGGTAGAAAATGAGAACATAGCTGATTTGAAAGAGCTAAATTGAGAGCTGATTTGAAAACACTAAATCAAATCCATTACCTTATTTGACTCTCAGGACACCCCCGTGATGTTGGCACAGCAGATCTGTTAGCTTCATTTTACAGACATGAGATCAGTTACTTGGGATGCAAAGAACAGAAATACTCCACCAAAGTCTCATAGCTTAGTGACAGAGCCTGGACCTGGTCACTCGACTCCCAGGTCTGGGTTCTTCCCATAACATTTTTGCAGCATTGCAGAAGATTCGAAGCAGGGATGATCAGCTATCAATATCAAAAACAGTGAAATGAACCTCGTTGCTAAACTTTTTCTTTTCTTTTTCTTTTTTTGTGAAACAGAGTCTTGCTCTGTTGCCCAGGCTAGAGTGCAGTGGCACGATCTCGGCTCACTGCAAGCTCTGCCTCCCAGGTTCATGCCATTCTCCGGCGTCAGCCTCCCGAGTAGCTGGAACTACAGGTGCCCACCACCACGCCTGGCTAATTTTTTGTATTTTTAGTAGATATGGGGGTTTCACCGTGTTAGCCAGGATGGTCTCGATCTCCTGACCTTGTGATCCGCCAGCCTTGGCCTCCCAAAGTGCTGGGATTACAGGCGTGAGCCACCACATCCAGCCTAAACTTAATATTTTTCTAATGATCAGCCTTGTATTATTGAAAGTGCTTTCTTAGCCATTCTCTCCTCTGATAACCACATCAAATTTGTGTAGCTCTTTTATAGATAAAACAGTAGAGACAGGATTGAAGTGTCTAGAGTATACACTAAATTGTAAAACTAGTCAGCAACTAAGTTAAAACTAGAATCTAAGACCTGAAGTACCACTCCCACTTTGCCTCCTCTTTGGCCTTAAAATATGAGAGTTGGCCGGGCACAGTGGCTCACACGTGTAATCCCAGCAGTTTGGGAGGCCAAGGCGGGCGGATCACCTGAGGTCAGGAGTTCGAGACTAGCCTGACCAACGTGGTGAAACCCCTGTCTCTACTAAAAACACAAAAATTGGCCGGGCAAGGTGGCAGGTGCCTGTAGTCTCAGTTACTCAGGAGACTGAGGCAGGAGAATGGTGTGAACCCGGGAGGCGGAGGTTGCAGTGAGCCAAGATCGCACCACCGCACTCCAGCCTGGGCGACAGTGTGATACTCCATCTCAAAAAAAAAAAAAAAAAATGAGAGTCACAGAATCCTGAGATCATAGGAATAGAGGAAACCCTCCCATTCCTTGCAGAATCCCTTGTCCATCTTCTTGCTCACCTCCAGTGAGAACATATTATTTACCACACTGGAATGCAGGCCATCCATTCTTGGAAATCCCTATCAGTCTTTTCATCAGTAACAAATCAAACTGGCTTCCTGTCATTGCCCTGCATTCGTTCAATTTCATTCACTTTAAGTTTATTAGGTACCTGCCATGTGCCAAGGACCCCCACAGAGAGGTATTACTATGCCCATTTTGGAAACTGGGCCTTTGAGAGCTTACAAAATTTACCTAAGGTCACAGCGGGGAAGAGGCAAGACCAGGTCTTCTGTTTTCAAATACTATGCTATCTGTGGCTTGCACTTAAGAGTCACACAAATGGAAATGCAACCCTTCCTCCAGATAGAGCGAATAAGGCCAGTTCTGCAGACACGGCTCCCTGTACGCCACTGTCCTGTTTTATAAGTCAGTAAATGTTCAGGAGCTCCCAATCCAATGTATGAGGTTAATTAATAATATGTAAAAGTTTATAGTTTATACAGCATAATCTCATAAACATTTATTAGTATGCTAATAGAGAGTAATGGCCATGTGAGCATAAAATCAGACAGGGGGCTGATGTGATACAGCAAAAGAGCTGTCGGAAAATCCATAATACTCTTTTTAAACAGCAAGAGTATTACAGGCATGATCTCCCTACAGACTTTTTCCTGGTTGCACTTCTGGATGACCATGAGAGGGTTGAAAAGATGTTGGACTTGGAATCTGGAAATCTGGGTTCTCATCCTGGCTCTGCCCTTAAAGAAAATAAAAGAGGGGGCAGGTATTGACATTTATTGAAACCTGCTCTGTTCCAGTGCTCTGCTAGGCACTTTTCCAGTGATTTCTCCATCTGTTCTATCTGGGTGGGCTTAGGCAATCACCTGGCACATAATGCATATTCAAATATATTTATTCAATTATGCTGACTTGAAATGAAATCACTCTCCCTCTCTGGGCCTCAGCTTTCTCACTCAATCTCTAAGGCTCTTCATGTATTGCTCTCCTGATTTGCAGAAAGTCTTCCACCATCTTTTCCAAATATATCAGGTCAGTGACATAAAATTTAAATCATCCCACTGTCTTGAAGTTAATTACATGGCAGTGTTGTGCCAGTTAATTACATGGCAGTGTTGTGCGACTGGATCCTTATCTTCCCACTTCCCCCAGTGGCAAGAGACAGGACACCTGGATTTCATCATTCACTGCCATCAGTCACAGAGGGGGAAGTCATTTGACATAATGCACTTCAGTCAGTTTCCTCATCAGAAACACTGGGATTCTAAAGCTCTCGTGACCTGAGATACACAGGAGTTTGTTTGTTTTTTTTTTTTTTTTTTTTTTTTTTTTTGAGACGGAGTCTCACTCTGTCACCAGGTTGGAGTGCCGTGGCACAATCTTGACTCACTGCAACCTCCAACTCCCTGGTTTGAGCGATTCTCCTCCCTCAGCCTCCTGAGTAGCTGGGACGACAGGCACGCACCACCACGCCCAGCTAATTTTTGTATTTTTACTAGAGATAGGGTTTCACCATGTTGGTCAGGCTGGTCTCGAACTCCTGACCTCGTGATCCGCCTGCCTTGGCCTCCCAAAGTGCTGGGGTCACAGGCATGAGCCATAACAGCTGGCCTTCATGGGAGTATTTTAAAACACACACATATACATTTTTCTCTCTGCGCAACTGCTTATTGAGTATCAACTGTAAGCAAGCTCTCAGGCTGGGACATCGGGGATACAAAGATTACTAAGACCCAGTTTCTGCATGTAAGAAGCTCATAATGTATGTGTGATGGAAAGTGAAGGGTAAGAAGTAATCCTTAAACAAATAAAGTTATAAAGTTCTATGAAGAGAAAGAGCAATTAATTATATTTAGATGGGACTTTTTCACAGGATGCTTCATTAAAGAGAAGGATTACATTTTTAACTTAGCTATAAAAAATGAGCAGATAATTTTGCAGCTTGCTTTTTTCCACATATTATGTTTATAATGCAAGTAGATCTTATTTATTTTAACTACCATATAGTATCTCATTTTATTAAACTACAACTTATCTTTATTGGTCTACTAAGGGGCAATTAAATTGTTACCACTTTTACATTATTAGATTGATTATCCACGTACATGTTTCGGACATATGCAAGATCTTTTGTTGGCATGAACAACCACAGATGGAATTACTGGTGTATGTTTCTTGTCGGGCATTGCCAAATTCTTCCCCACAGGATATGGGCTGATTAACACCACTATACAAAATATAAGGACACATAAACAATGCTATGTATTGCTTGTGACTATATTTAAATACAGTAAAAGTGCATTGGCAATGGTTACATCCTGATTCGCCTCTGGAGAGGGAAAAGGGAAAAGGGCCTTAGCAAGTATCAACAACTCTTAAAGCTGAGTGATGGCTATATAAGTTTCTGGTAAACATTTTCTGTACTTTTCTGGAAAGTTTAAAAGAGCTCAAAATTAATCCGGTTTAAACTAGAAGATTCATATCAGGGAGAAATGGGGAGGAGTAGGTCCTCCAGGCTGAGGGAACATCACCAGGAGCATAGAATTGTAAAAGCACCCCGTCTGAGGAGGGGCCCATAGCGTCGCTTTGACCCCAGGATGCCTGGGTGCGACAGAGAATAGGAAAGGCTAAGTAGGAAGCAGCCGTACCAAGGTCTCCGGACTGTATTCTGACGTTCACAGGGAGCCACTGGAGCTATTCAAGGCCCGCAGGCCTGTGTGCATCTTCCTAGCCTCACATTTATCTGGACACCGCAGAGAAAGCGCACTGACTGCCCTGAGCCCCTCTCCCTCTCCTCACAGACCTCCAAACACCTAACAAGAAGCTGCAGGTCCAAGCTAGAGAGCCAGGCAGTCAGGAGGCCAGGGCCCCTCCATGGCAGTCCTTAGAGATAAGTCAGCTGAGAGGCACAGATGTGGGGAATGTACATTGTGTCATGCACAGGGGTGAGGATTGGGGGAGCTCTGAGCCAGTGCCATCCTAAACTCCATGAGAGTTCAAACAATCCCCAGAGCCAGCAAGAAGAAAATTGTCTCATAAAACTTCCCATTGATTTTAGCTGGATCCTTATAAATCCCGTGGGGCCAGATTGCTTTTAGCATGATTAATATCCCTGCCTTCCCCAGGCACGTCTGTTCTCTCTCTTTCTCTTCCTCTCCCTCTCTAACACGTGCACACTCACACCACACACTCACACACTTTCTGTCACACACACTCAGCCATTCTGTCCACGGGGACACGTGCACACACAGACGTGCATGGTTTCTGAGTGTGTGCTTCTCACACTCCTTAAACAGAGGGTTAAATGTTTCCCTTGTCAGGAAACTTCGAGTCTGTTTCCTTTTGTAATGTGTTTTTCACACTTATCTCAAACCTGGCTAGGCTTTGCCTTATGACCAACATTTTCCCTTGAAAACACTCCGAGTTCACATAACCCAGAGCACGGGCCCTGCATCAATCACAGGGCCCGATGACTGGTGGGTCAGCTCCGTGAACCAAAACAAGCCACTCAGCAACTTGTTCTCGGCACAGCTGGGGCTTCCCAGGGTTCACAGGAGGAGAAGATATCTCAGGTGAGTCCCCCATCCAGCAAAGTGTCAAGCTGGGGCTCGAGCCATGAGGGGGCTTCTCAGACTTATAAAGGAGCAAACACAGGTCTCTCCTTTGTCCAAGGAAAACACAAGGAATTGAGGAGAGGCAGGCTTCCTCAGTGCAGGGCAAACTCCAGATGAACTTACATGCAGAACACGGTCCCAGAGGATACAGTTTCCCAGCAGATGCAAGCCTTCAGGACTTGTTATTTTGGTGAGGAAATTAGTGTGTGTAATAAGAAGGGAAAACATCCTTAACAGTTCTTTTTCAAAGACACATGGCTTAGCACAGACATTAGCTCACATTTGCTATCATCCGGGAAATCCAGTCCTCAGTCGATGAGGGTTCACAGCCATCGCATGCTGCTGCCCCTCAAGCCTTCTCCCTCCCTGGCAGCTTCTCATCTACTCTTCCCATTCTAAGTCGTCCTGTCAACCAAAATCTACCACAGAGCAGATTTCAGCTGGTAAGAAAACTTTTGAGGAGGCAAAGCTATGCAGAGTTGACATGAGGATCCCTGGGCAGTAGAGACCAGTGGCTAGGAGAACGGGCAACTGCTTGATGAGGTTGTGTAGAGACAAGGTTTCATGCATCTTTTGGCCCCATGGGAGATGTACGATTCCAAGCTCTGTCTCAGACCTTCACCTACCACCCAAGTGGCTCTGGGCTCTCCACTTCAGAGCTCCTACAGCTCATCACAAACCCCTACTGTCTTTCATAGTCTCCTGTTGTGTGCGAACCCTTTCTCCCCAGAGAGATTCTGTGGAATTTGAAAGAACAAACTCCATCTCACTTTCCCATCCTCCCTACAGCTTTTGGCACAGTGCAGGGTGCATGGTAAATGCCTGATACATCATTGGATTGATTGGAGCACTTTGGAAAGGAGGTGGGCACAACAAGATGGCCCTAAGATGTTTCCTTTGTCTCAAAGGCAGACAACCCAGGGTGGAACTCTATTGGGATCCTCCCCAATCGCTGTAGCTCAGATCCAAACATGGTGACACACAGTGGAGCCCTTCTGTGTATCAGCTATGCCCTAAACAGGGTGCCATGGGGACAGCTTCAGGAATTTAAGGCACTCTCTTGTGTCTGTGTAGAGCAGGAAGCTTGGGCATCAGCTGCAGTGGGTCACCTTTTACTAAATGAGTGACTTTGGGCTCACCAATCTCATTTCCAAGATAGGAATATGAACAGTCTGTACCTCATAGGGTTGTTGTGAAATGGGGTGATTGTTACATATACATCTGTTTAGAATAGTGGCTGGTATATTTATCTAATAATCAATATTTACCATGTGCCAGGCACTGCTCTAATTGCTAAAAATAGAGCAGTGAATGAAAACAACAAGCAAAAATCCACGTCCTCATGGAGCTAACAATCTAGTCACCCTAAACAAATATCAGTGGTCCTTATAATTATTTTACTTTTATTATTGCTATAGCATCACAATTTGTCTCCTCCACTGGCCTATATCTCCCAGGCTGGCAAAGTTCCAGGCTCACTATGGACATTCAGTAAACAGCTTTTGAATAGGCAACAAATAGATGAATCCATAACTGTAACATTGCCATTTTCCTGCCAACCTCAAAATTATACTAGGCAACATGTATTGGGCCCTGGTCTAGAGGACTGAATGTTCAGACTCAATTAATCTCACAGTAAGCCCACAGGCAGGTACGATTATTATCCCCATCAAGCAGATGAGGAAACTAAGACAGGCAGAAGTTAGAGACCTTGCTCAGGACCACCTGGCTGGGGTTCATGCCCCATTCCTTATGCCATCCTGCCTTTCAGCAGAACAGAGTAGGCCAGATTTTTTTTCTTTTTTGAGATGGAATCTCACTCTGTCACCCAGGTTGGAGTAATGCAGAGGCTGTATCTCGGCTCACTGCAACCTCTGCCTCCTAGGTCCAAGTGATTCTCTTGCCTCAGCCTCCCAAGTAGCTGGGACTGCAGGTGCACACCACCATACCCAGTTAATTTTTGTATTTTTAGTAGAGATGGTGTATCGCCATGATGGCCAGGCTGGTCTCAAACTCCTGACTTCAGGCAATCCACCCACCTTGGCCTTCCAAAGTGCTGGGATTACAGGTGTGAGCCACCGCACCCTGCCTGGAATAGGGCAGATTTTTAAAATGCACAGCAGACAATGTTCCCATGGCTGGAAAGAAATCAGTCACCACTTGGAGAACTGCAGTCACTCCTAACTCACCTGCCTGACCTTGGTTCCATCCCAAACTCATCTTCAACTCACTTACACAAAGCAGTCAGCTGATCACCCTACATGGCAGGCCTGCAGGTGTGATCTAATTGCCTAGTCACTTGTCTACTTAAACAACCCCACCCCTATAAGTCCCTGCTGGCTTTAAAATTGTTCTTCAAACTTTGTTTTACTGCTATCCACAGTAAGAAATACATTTTATGTGGTAACCCAGTACATACAAATGTATATACATAGAATTAAAACAAGGTGCAACCCCATCTCTACTAAAAATACAAAAATTAGCCAGGCGAGGTGGCATGCGCCTGTAATCCCAGCTACTCAGGAGGCTGAGACATGAGAATTGCTTGAATCTGGCAGGCAGAGGTTGCAGTGAGCAGAGATAGCACCCCTGCACTCCAGTCTGGGCAACAGAGCAAGACTCTGTCTCAAAAAAAAAAAAAAAAAGAATGATAGTAACAACACTCAGCTTATATAGGACTAAATGATATTGTACATATTAAATTCTTAGAGTATGCCTGGCTGCCTGGCTTATAGCAATGTACCATAATAAATATATAATATATATAATACATAAAATCATGTTTGCTAGCATCATTATTATTATTTGAAATAGAAATAACAGTAAACATGTATTAGTTTTCATTAAGATACTAGAGTACCTGGCTCTGACTTAGCAAGTAAACCTACAGACATAGGACATGTGTCCACAGTCTGTAGCTACATGATTAAATTGACTATTTTACAAATAAAGCCAACAGCATGCTTGAGGCAATTTTTAAAACAGATTCAGATCAATTGCCCTAAAGATCCCATTTGTCCCAAACCGCATGTTAGAAGACAACTGTCCAACTGAAGAGCAGTTTCATCTCTGCTGGTATCTTAATGTACCCAGAGTCACAAACGTTAGCCTGCGACATTCCTAACAGAGGTGTTCCTAATGATGTGGCTCAGGTTATTGGGGAGTGAGGTGGCTAGAGTCTCCCATTTGAAAGTCTGCTTTTGCATAAGCACAAGCAGTGGCTTTTTATTCTCCAGAACTCAAGATTATTCCCAAAAGGCAGACACCCAGGTTAACAGTCAAGCCCTACAAGATGCCAAGGCAGTCTATTAGGAAAAAGGAAAAATCCCAGGTCATAAGTCACCTGGAAGGCAGTTTAATTATAAAATGTGTGAAGCTGAGTTTTAAATGTGAAGGGTCACCCTGGCTGTTTCCTTGGACCTTTGGAAAAGTGTTAACTAGTTATCATTATATGAAATTTATGAATGCACCGAACCCAGGGCTATTTACTATTTCCTAGGCGCCTCTACAATTTCCAGTTACAAGGAGCTGGTGTGCACTGTTTAGACATTCCAATGCAGGCATCAGGCAAAAAAGCTTTAAATGCAAACATTTATAGCGATAGTCTGATCACCAAAAACTCTAACTTTGAGACATGTTTAGCATCCTTAAGTAATTTTTAAACAGCCACTCTATCCTTCCTTCATAGTCTCCTTCCTACAGTCCAACATTCTAAGTCTTGTTTCTAGCTACACAACTGACACTCTCTCTCTCGCTCTCTCTCTCAATTTCTCTCTTTTTTTCTCTCTCTCACCCCTACTCCATTTTGAAAAGACAATTATTGCTGATGGGGATTGCCTGGCACAAGATCCGTGGGTGTAGATTAGTCACTAAGTGTCCTGGGGAACTCCATCCCAACCAAACACCAGCTCCCTCCAGTTACAGTAGTGAGGATGGGATGACAGTCTTCGCTGTCATTCACCCTTTCTCTACCTGTCACGCTGTTCAGATTCCAAAAAAGGCATCTTGGCAGATGTTACCAGAAGTCTTTTTTTTTTTTTTTTTTTTTTGGTAAACTCACATTCAAATTTTTATTCTACAAATAGGCTGGGGACAGGGCAGCATAGAGAAAGGGGGAGTCTGGACCCAAGATGAATGGATGTTGGTCCTCCACCCTCAACCTGGTCACAGTCCAGTAAGGGACACACTGCTGTCCCAGTAGTTGCAGCCATTGTGTTTGTCTGAAGCCTGAGCAGCCTCCTATGCCACACTGGGAGAGCTGAACCAGGGGTGTGCTGGTCAGTGTTAAACGACCAGCTGTCCAGGGGGAAAGAAGCCCTAATTTGCAGCTCTTACCAATTTCCGTGATGTAAATGCTTCCCACTTGATCAATTTCAAGCTGCCAACATGACCTCACGGAACAGAAGAGATGCGTAATTAGCTAGCTGTTATATAGTACTCCTGCCACGCAGCCGCCATGGATGAAGTCACCTTGAGAGTATGGAACATGGTAAAATAAAATAAAATAAAATAATTTGGAGGCAATGATTTTTGTGTATTTATTAACTCTGTTTTAAACATATTTTATTTAATTGAGAATTGATACCATTTAATTTTTAATAGTGGCTTTGACAACCAGCTTACAAAATTTCTGTAGCTTTCAATAGATGACCCTCATGGGCAGTTGTAGTCCACTCCAGTGCACCACTGGGATGGCCTCACTTGGACAGAGGGCTGACCAGTGCAACAGTGTCAGAATAGGGACACCAGGAGGCAATTCAAGAGGCCAGATGTGAACTGACAGCTTACTTGAAGCCATCTGGAATGGTAAGAAATACAGGACTAGGCCAAGCCAATATTTACAGAGAGCTGAAAGCCAGACGCATAGGAGATAAAGTCCTAACACCAAACCAAAAGAGCTGAAGGCAGACTTCACGAAGAAGGTGCAGATCAGAACAGGGTTGGGGCCAACTCCTGTTTAAAAAAAGAATACGTCAGGAACCAGTGAGGAGGGGTTTGGAGTGTGTCACAGATACCCGTGAGACCTACACTGCTCACATGTATTACTGACTAATCATGATAATTGCTCAAGTTTATTGAGCACTTAATGTAGACCAGGTGTAGTTTTAAGGGCTATATGTAGTTGATGTCACTACTGATAGCTCCATTTTACAGATGCAACAGGCAGCCTAAACCCAGAGGAGACTGTGGTTGTACCTGCTATGCGGTACAGGTACATGTGTGTGTTAGATTGGTTTAAAATGTCATAGAGAAGGCAAACAATATATGAAGAAATACTTCAAAGTGGAATAAATACATGTTTCCCAGAAAATGCTCAAATAGTTGGTGCAAAATAATATATGCATTTAGAGATATCACCACAATTGACTACAAAGAGAGGAAGAAAATAACATAAGTTCAACAATGGTTGATCTTACGTTTGGTGAACCAGATGCACTGTGAATACACGGGGAGGAAATACAAATATAGTCCCTGCCTTCTTGAAGGCCCAGTTTTTACTCCCTCTTTCTTATACCCAACCATTGGAACTGACACTAAGAGCTATTCTTGCTTCCCGAATCTCCTTCCTCTAATCACAATGGCTTTGCTTCTCCTTTCCCCAAGACCAGCAACTGCAAATCAGCCCAAACTATGCCCAACCCCAGACCCTGGTCCAGTCCTTCTAGCCCAGCTTGAGCACAGCCCTGGGTCCTTGCTTGCCTATGAAAGAATATTCCAGCCTGTGAGTTCCTTGAGGTTTTACAGGATTTTTTTCAGAGGACCCAGCTCAGTGCTGGGTGCAATAGATATGGATTGAACTAAAAATCGAGGCTGCCTGAGCAGAGGGAAGACATTATCACAGTTTCATATTTATTAGGCCTTTTCATTTTATGATTCACTGCGTGGGACACAGGCCAACAGCCCCTCTTCCCTTAGGAAGTGGCCTTCTAACTCGGAATGACACAGTATTACATATTCCCAACAGGGAACCACAAATGCCTCACAAATGTTACAGGCTGGCTGGAAGCTTTATATTGAGTCTCAAGGAGTGTTTTCTTTGCAGTTTTGTCTTTGAATAGCTGGTGCACGCGAGGAAGAGCTATCAGGAAGGGCCATTATTGCGCGTGTGCTGTGCTTCGGGGAAGTGAGTGTCAAGTCTCACCCACCGATCTGGGAAAGTTTCCATGAATTCATTTTCCTCTCACCCCAAGTGATGCTCTGTTCGCTAACTCAAGCAAGGGGAGAGGTCTGTTTTCAATTAGGACCTCTCAAAAAAGTGTTTTTAAATGGCCTGTAAAAATAATCCAATAAAGGCCTCAGAGGTGTGAGCTGTTGTCATCATCCTGTTTGGAAAACGTCACTCAGAATGCACCCTAAAGTGAGGGAGGGAGCTTGTGATGCCTTAAAAAAAAATTAATTTGTGAAATGAACCTGTAGGATTAGTTGTCCGCCTTTGTACCCAGCTTTAATATGTCCTCAACCAGGGAAATCCGAGGCTTTGGATTATTAGCCAGGTTGGATCACGTTACCCTGTTTGGCTCTGCAGAAATCACACTTTTCATTTTGCCTTTAATCCTAAAGGTCACCGGGAAGGTTAGCCCCAAACACAAATGATACTTTGTGGTCTTACTTTCAGACAATTATCAACTCATAAATCTTGGTCAGACTGTAATGAGAGTGCGAGGAATAATTGAATTCAGTCCAGACTCACGGGGTCGGAGGGAGCAGAGAACTGGAAGGGGAGGGGACAGACAGAGGGAGGGGGTTCAGGGTCTGGGAGCCAGAAAGTCTTCCCTCCAGCACTGCAGATTTTCCCATTTGTCCTTGTTAAATCACTGTGTTTTGAAATTTGGATGGATACGAGTGAAGCCATTAAAGATGGGGACAGTTCATTGGTAGCTCAGAAAATAGAGAGTAAGATTCTTAAAAGAGCGCAAGTCCAAAGGCAGCAAGTTGACAAAAAGGAAAGACTAGAAAAGGAGTCAGGGGACTGAGGTGCTGAGTGCCCCAGCCAATTTGCAGGCTATGTGGCCCTGGGAGAACCATTTCACCTCTCTGTGCTGAGAATGGGGCTGCTAGTCCCTCCCACTTCGCAAGATTATAAGGATCACATGAGATAATATACTGAAACGTTCACAAACTCACAGAAAGACACAACATTCTTAAGCACATTAACTCAGCTTGATTCATCAACAATAACTTCAAGAAAATCCTGTTGGCTCTGTATTCCAAACATGTCTACACCTTGTCTACTTCTCACAAGCTCCATCACTCTCATCCAGGCCCAACCCAGCATTATCTTTCACCTGGATTATTGGAATAGTCCTCAAATAAGTCTTTCTTTCCACAAGTGACTCCTCATCCATAATCCAGTTTCTTTTAAATGTGTCAGGCGACTCTTCTGATCAAAACCCTTCAATGGTTCCCCATTTCACAGGAGTAAAAGCCCAATCTCAAGATCACCTATGAGACAACCCCGCAGTACCTGGAGCCCGTTTCTGCCTGACCTCATCTCCCACTGCTCTGCCCTTTGCCCAGTCTCCTCCAGCCACACCAGTCTCTTTGTTGCCCCCTCGCACCTGCAGGGCACGCTCCTGCCCTTGACCTGGAATGCAGTTCATGCAGACTCACACATGACTTGCTCATCTTCCTCTACTCTTTGCTCAGGCCTCACTTTGCCTGTCTGCTCTGTTTAAAATTGCATCATGACGACCTAACTTACTTATTATGTTTATTGTCTCTCTCCCTTCTATTAGAATGTATGCTCCTTGAGGACAGGATTTGAGCCTCTTTTCTTCACTCCAATTCTTACAAGAGGGCCTGGCATGGAGCACACACTCAGGATTTACCAAACTGGAATGAAAACTTGATTTCTATCTGGCTAGAGCTCTTGTTGATGTGGGCATTTAGATGCTGAATTGCCTAATAATGCTACCTGACTTCTCCAATCATTTTTCTGGAAAATCTTGCATCAAGGTTGAGTGATTTGCTGGATTTTATGAATCTGTGTGCTCTCCAGAACACGATGCACCATATTTGGTCTATTTTGTTGTTCTATTGGCTCTACTTGGCACATCTGGTTCTGCCAAAGGACACAGTTGGGCCAGTTGTCCAACATGCCAGGGCAAGCTACAGGACAAGGGTGTGCTGGTGGGAAAGGAAAGAAAAGAAGCCTGTGTACCACTTGCCATCATAACCAACCGGCTTACACCCATGAGAATCTGCTGCAATACATACCAAACTGTCAGCACCAATAACAGAAAGGGAAGGAATCAAATGGTTTTTGGTTTGAAATTACAAGCTTTTTTGTTTTTCAACACCAAGCATTGTAAGTTAGCACGTATCTTACATAGTGACAGCACTTTATAGGTATATACAGTTTCATTTCACCTTTAGTCCAATAGGGTAGGTGTTACTGGTATCTTTATACTATAAACAAGGAAACAGATTACATAGTAAGTCCTTGGAAGGGTCAAGTCTTTCCATTGCAAGTGAATTTAGCTTAGTTGGTAAAAGCAATAACCCCAACAAATGTCCCCTGCCTGATATTCTACAATATAGAATTCTACTGCAGACAGAATGATGTCTGTCTGTCCTGCTTCCTCATCTTTCCATCTAGAGTGAAGGCTATTTGAGTAGAGTGACCATGTCATGTCTCCAATTGTCTGGCAAGGTTCTTGGCCCAAGCAAGTTTTGCAATTTTAGCAGGGGCTACAATAAGAAGTAAATGAAAGATAAGCCCTGTGAAGAAAGAAACCAAAAGGATGCTGAGAAAGAGAACAGCTTCATTGAGGGTGACCTACTTAGTAGCCAAGGAAGGCATTCCTAAAGAGTTCACAATTTAAGCTGAGACCTAACACATGACTATCTGCTCTCTGGCAGATGACCTTGGCAGGACAAAGATAACTGATGGCTACCTGTCAGCTTACCCGTATAGGAGCGAAGATTGTGTGCATTCTGAGAACAGGACATTCTGAAAAAGGAAATGGGCAGGGGGAAAGGAATGGAGCTGCACGTGCTTGGTTTTTCCTTTCATTCAAGGAATACATATTGAGATCTACTATGTGGCTGGCTGCTCTAGGCACCAAGACCATGACCAAAACTCATGGTGCATATATTTAACAAAGGAGACAGACATAGTCCATTAAACATGCAAGATGCTGGTGATAGCTGCTGCAAATATAAACTAAACAGGATAAGAAGGGATAGAGAATGACAGAGGTGGGAATAGGAAGAAAGGGTAACTGTTAGATAGAGTCAGGGAAGGCCATACTCAGGAAGTCACATTTCTACAGAAGCCCAAATGTAGAGAGGGAATGAGCCATGCCAAGTTTTCAGGAGAAGATGTGGTTAGAAAACATTTTAGCAGAAGCAACAGAAAATGCAAAGAGTCTGAGACAAAATCATCTTGCCATTTAAGAAGTATTCAAAGAATGTTAAGGGGGAGCAGGGGAAGACTAGAAGGAAAAGATGTGGGAGGCCTGGCCAGGAGCAACATCACAAAGAGCCTTATCCCTGGTTAGGAATTTGCATTTTATTCTGTGCAATGAAAAGTCATTGCCTGGTTTTGAGCAAGAGAGTATCATAACTCGATTTATGTTTTAACAGCATTGTTTTGGCTACCGTGTAGTGAAAGAATTGCAGGAGACAAGAGTGGAGCTAACGGGGCAGTGGCCCAGGTGAGAGATGATGGCAGGAAAGTCTTTGGACCAGGGGAAAGTGGAGGAGGAGGAAGGTGGACAGATGTGTGATTATTTTTTTTTGAGAAAGAGATCACAAAATTTACATATAATTCAAAGTAGTGGATGAGGAAGAGAGAGGAATCAGGGACACTATTAGATTTGAGCAACTGGGTGGATGTTGGTGCCATTTCCTTGCCTTCCTAGAGGAGGCTCGGGATTTGGAGAGCAACATGTTAGGCTTGGTGGAGAGAAGGAAGCTGAAACCAGCATGCCCTCTTCCTTCTCTTGATCTCTCTAATCAGGTCAGTCTCTCTTTGGGAGGCAAGACAAGAAATGGAGATCCCGTACTGTCTTCATCCATCTGCTATACAAAACAAAAACAAACTGGGTGGCTTATGAACAACAGAAATTCAGAAATTTATTCCTCACAGTTCTGGAGTCTGGCAAGTCCAAGATCAAGGTGCCAGCAGATTTGGTGTCTGATGAGAGCCCACCTCCTGGTTCACAGAGGGCACCTTCTCACTGAGTCCTCACATGATAGAAGGGGTACAGAGCTTCCTCCAAGCCTCTTGTATACAGGCACTAATCCCATTCATCAGGGCTCCACCCTCAAGACCTAATCATCTCCCAAAGGCCCTGCCCCCTGATACCATCACCTTGAGGGTTAGGATTTCAACAGATGGATTTTGGGGGAAAACAAACAGTTAGACCACATAACACATACCTTCTCCTCCTAGAAAAATGAGGGGAATTTTTGTTGCAGAAATATAAGAAGGTTGTAAAGGCTCACCCTAAAACTTAGATTTTATTTTCACTTTTATTCACCTGGGGAAAGGAGTAGTACAGAGAAAATTAGGGAAGAAACAGAGAAATATGTAAATAATTACTACAAGCCAAACTACTGTAGGTGCTAGAAGGAACTGTTTCTTAATATCTCTGCATCTCAGTAACTATTACTGTGTCTGGCACAAAAACGTTTCCTGAATTGAATTGTCATAAGAGATAATTCTGAAGGAGGGGATCGAGGAAGTCTTAGGAGAGGAGGATTTAGAGTCTTAACTTGGAATTTTCTCTGTTTGCTGTTTCTATTCATAGCATTACTCACACACACAGTCCCTTGCTATGGCCTTAGTACTGTAAAAACCTACTTCAACAAGCCTAGGCTCTGCCCAGAGACCTTGGAATCTGAGAGTGTTTTAGCCCAGAACAGGCTGAAACCTCAGATAAAGTTTACAGAAATTAATTCCACTGCAGAAAGGGATTAAATACATGGACTGTAGGTTTAGGTTTCTGCTCCACCACTTACTTGCTGTGTGTCCTTCAGGAAGTTACTTAACTTCTCTGGACTTCAATTTCCTCAGTGCCTAATGGAGATTTTAATAGTAGCCAATCTCATAAGGTGATTGCATTAAATGTGTTAATATGCATGATGCATGTAGAACAATGCCAAGCACATAGTAGAGATACATAATCACTATTACTACTGCTACCAGTACAATAGCAGGTCTCATAGACCTAAGGTCATATAACTTAGTCTCTTCCAAGATTCTTGAAATGATTTCTCAAAACAGGAGGATATAAAGAATAAATGTTAAGAACAAATGGTAAATAAGAATAAATGTTAGTTAAAAAATGGTTAAAAAAAAAAAGGATATGAAAGCCAATGGTTGCATGTTCTTTCCCGTTAAAGCTATTTTACAAATAGAAGGAAGCAAATTCACCTTTTCCTCTTGAACCCATGAACTTTGAAAATCTCATCTATTTGACTGAGCAGTGTGGTCTTTCAAATGGTATATAAGATAAGAAGTATTCAAAATAAAGATATAGCCTTTATAAAATTAATACCTTACAGACAATAATAAGTGTTGGTGAGAATGTGGAGAAATCAGAACCCTCATATATTACTGATGGGAATATAAAATGGTTCAGCCACTTCGGAAAACAGTTTGGTTGTTCCTCAACAAGTTAACATTGAGTTACCATACACCCAGCAATTCCACTTCTAGGTACATACCCAAGAGGATTTAAAACACATACTCAGCCAGACATGGTGGCTCATGTCTGTAATCCCAGCACTTCGAGAGGCTGAGGCAGGTGGATCACCTGAGGTCAAGAGTTTGAGACCAGCCTGGCCAACACGGCAAAACCCTGTCTCTACTAAAAATACAAAAATTAGCCCGGTGTGGTGGCACGTGCCTGTAATCCCAGCTATTCGGGAGGTTGAGGCACATAGAACCCAGGAGGTGGAGGTTGCAGTGAGTTAAGATCGTGCCACTGCACTCCAGCCTGGGTGACAGAGTGAGACTCTGTCTCAAACAAAACAAAACAGAACAAAACAAAACAAAACAAAACCACATGCTCATATTTTTTAAAAAATGCATGAATGTTCGTTGCAGTATTATTCATAATAACCAAAAAGTAGAAACAACCCAAATGTCCATCTGCTGGTGAGTGGATAGACAGAAATAATATGCATACAGTGGAAGATTATTCAGCCAGGAAAAGGACTGAAGTGCTGACACATGCTACAATGTAGATAAACCTTGAACAGTTATGCCAAATGAAGGAAGCCAGTCACAAATTATTCTACCTACATAAAATGTCCAGAATAGACAAATCCACAGAGACAAAAAGTAGATTCGTGACTGTCAAAATCTGAGAATGACTACTAATAGTTACAGGTTTTCTTTGCGGGGGGTGATAAAAATGTTCTAGAATTCGATCCTCGTAAGAGTTGCACAACCTCACAGATATACAAAAAATCACCAAATCATACATTTTAAAAGGCTAAATTTGGCCAGGCATGGTGGCACATGCCTATAGTCCTTGCTACTCAGGAGGTTGAGGCAGAGGTATCACTTGAGCCCACAAATTCAGGGCCAGCCTGGACAACATAGTGAGAACCCATCTCAAAAAAAAAAAAAAAAAAGGCATCAAAGGCCAAATTGTATGGTATGTGAGTTATATCCCCCCCCCCAAAAAATAGAACAGTAAATCATGTTTCTGTCTGTGAAGTCTTTTTATATAGGTTTTACACTTAGTCCTCTCGTGACACCCCAGAAAGATGTCTGCTAAGAGTCTTACGAAGTTTGCTCTTACCAATCAGGTGTGGCATATATAATCCCCACTCTAAAGATGAAGAAATTTAGGCTCAGAGAGGTTACATGACTTACTCAAAGTTGTGCAGCTATGGCAAAAATCACAATTACCTTTGCACCAACTTAATAATGTGAGCTAGATCTGGAAATGGACCCAGTGTTCTTTCTCAAAGAAATAGGCAGTAGGAGGGGGTCCATGTAGCCTATGAAAGTGCTTGATTTAGGCACTAAAGAATGCAGCATGGCACACTGAAAAAAGCATGGACTTTGGAGTAGCCTGACAGACTTTGGTTCAAATCCCAGAGCTGCACTCATCAACTGCTTCACCTGGGGCTAGTTACTCATTCCCCCTGGACCTCCGCTTCCTCTTTAAGAAATAGGAATGTTATAGCCTAATCTGGATGGATGTGGGGTTATTTAACAAGATAATATATATAAAGCACCTGACACAAGGAACATGCCCAATGAATGTACTGTGATGTTGTTATAAAAAATGAGGACAGGGTCACAGATTCAAAAGGAGCATGGGTCACCCGACTCCACACTGCTCCAAGGACTTGGTCTATGCCCTCCACCCAGCTGTTGATGGGAATCAGTACCACACACTGGAGAATTGGGAATAGGGGCTGAGGAGACAGGTTCTAACTTGGGCTTTGCTACTAACTTAGTGTGTGACCTTGAGCAGTTTACCTTCTTGCTCTGTGTTTCATTTATCTGTATGTTACATAGTAGTTTAAAAAAAAAAAAAAAAGCTAATGGGGGCTCATGTCTGTAATCCCAGCACTTTGGAAGGCTGAGGTGTGAAGATTGCTTGAACCCAGGAGTTCAAGCCTAGCCTGGTCACAGAGTGAGACCCCAACTCTAAAAAAGAAAAAAAAAAAAAATAGCCACACTTGGTGGCATGCACCTGTAGTTCCATCTACTTGGGAGGCGGAGGTGGGAGAATCACTTGAGCCCTGGTGGTGGAGGCTGAGGTAAGCTATGATTCTGCCACTGCAATCTGGCTTGGGCAACAGAGCAAGGCCCTGTCAAAAAACAAACAAACAAACAAACAAAAGTTATTTTCCTACCTCTCAGGATTATGAGAATCAAATGAAATCAAGTATCTGAGTTGACTTTGCAAAGTTGATAAAGGGATTTGTTAACTACAAACTAAATATGTCCTTGATGGAAAAGGAACCTTATGGAATGATCATAGCTAACATTTGTAGAGAGCTTACTCTGTGTGCAGCACCGTTCTAAAAGCTTTTCATGAATTAACTATTTCACCTGATACATACAACAGTCTTTGGAAGCCAATATTCTTATTATCTGTTTTTCAAATGAGGTGCTGAGTGCAAGGAGAGTAAGTAATTTCCCCAGACCACACAACTAGTAAGAGGCAGAACTAGGACTCAGACCTAAGTGTCCTGGCACCAAAGCACTTGACCTCTTGTGATGTTCAGTGTATCTCCATTCGCAGACAAGGAAACTCATAAGACTCTACCCATAAGGCAAGGTAAGGCAACTAACAAGTAGTATGAGCCCACCACGTGCCAAGTCATTCCTGGTGCTTCCTCTATGCCCTCCTATTCCTCATGACAGTCCTATGAGGCAGATGCCATACCCACTTATTGCTGGGGAAGCTCAAAGCGCATAATTGACATACTTAACTTACCGAAAGTCACCAGCTTAGTACGTAATAAAGCTAAGATGTGAGCCCAGTTCTTTCTGCTGCAAAGGCCCCTGTACTTTCCACATACTCTCCTGGGTGGAATTTACCCCGATGCCAAATATAACACACACGCACAAAGTAATGCTGTGGCATGCTTTGTCGATGGGCCCAAAATCTAGATATAAGTGGGGCAGCACATTTCTTGTCTCTCAGACCAGAGATACTGCTACACTGGCAAACACTTCTTTAAGCTCCTGAACTGGGACAGGACCGTGATATGATGAGTTACACATCGCAGGAAGACAAAGTCCTTAATGATAATGCTGGCAGAGTCTGCCCTGGTGTAACTAGGAGCAGGTGGTGTGGAAATTAAAAACTGGAAACTGGAAAGCAGAAGAAATTGCAGTATTCTTCATTAGGACTGATAGGCAATTTTTGGATCACTCCCATGGAAATCACTTGGGGATAACCAGGCCGTTATTAAACACACCAGGCTTGTGGGAAGATCCATTCATTACTGAGTCCCTGGACCGGAGTTTCTGCTTAGCAAACATTGACATCACAGCGCCCGGCACAAGAGGCCGCCATAAATCCCGTCACCTAGCAATAGGATAAGTAAGATAGCACCTTCGGAAGGACACAATGGAACTGCAGATGTAGCACACAGGTGCTTGGAAATATGTCAATATTGAAAATAGGGCCAGGCGCGGTGGCTCATGCCTGATCCCAGCACTTTGGGAGGCTGAGGCGGGCGGATCACGAGGTCAGGAGATCGAGACCACACTGACCAACATGATAAAACCTCGTCTCTACTAAAAATACAAAAATTAGCCGGGCATGGTGGCACATGCCTGTAGTTCCAGCTACTCAAGAGGCTGAGGCAGGACAATTGCTTGAACTCGGGAGGTGGAGATTGCGGTGAGCCGAGATCATGCCACTGCACTCAAGCCTGGCAACAAAGCAAGACTCCGTCTCAAAAAAAACAAAAAAAAAAAAAAAAAAAAAAGAAGAGAAAAAGAAAAAAGAAAATAGACTGAAGTGACTAAGGTACTTGTATTTTCCAAAAATAAACATTTCCCATAATGAAATTCCAAACCTTAGACCCTGCAGTTGAAGCCACAAGGCCAAGACACCACTCCCTGAGAGACCCCTGTGATCTTCAGGGCCTCTTCTTTGGTCTCCTGGTCACATCACACTCATGCAAAATCTGTCGGGGACACTGAAAGGTTTTATACTCACATGTCTTGCCCATCTCAGGTGATGGTAACCCGTCAGGGTTATGGTACAGGCCATAAACCTGGGAGTCACCCTTGACTTCTCTCTGTTCTCACAATCCATATTCAGTACAAGAGGAAATTCTGTTATCTCTATCTCCTAAATATCCCCAGAATCCAACCATGTCCACTACTCCCATCCTCATCCAAGCTGCAGTCCTCTCTCATCTGGATTAAGCGACAGCCTCTGAACTAGGCTCCTGCTTTCATTCTTGCCACACTACAGTTTTTTTCAACACTGCAGCTGTCATGATCCTATTAAAATGTCAATCAAATCACGTTATGTCTATGCTCAAACCCTCCAATGGTTGGTTCTCCATCTCAGTAAAAGTACTGAGATCAAGTACTTTTCAATCAAGTACTTACACTAATCTTTATCAAGTCCTTACACTAATCTTTATTAGAAATGTAACAAAGAGCACACCATAAGGGCACTGTGGGTCAGTGTCAGGACTTGACCGTGTGCTGTTTTAACTCTTCCCCTCCCACTCTCTCTGTGCCATCCCCAATGGCTTCCTTGCTATCCCTCAGACAGCCCAGAAGTACTGGTATGGGAGCCCACCAGAGTCGCCAGGCTGGTGGAAGGACTGTGATGGAGCAGCGCACCTGACCCAGCTCCCGGGCGTCCAATCTAGTGGGTGGAGCACAGTTCCTCTGGAGTAGATGGAGAGCAATAGTATAGGGCCTTTGGTGAGAGCAGAAAAAATGGGCACAAGTTACATATCTCATTAAGCTGTGGACAGCCTGAGTGGAGTGAACAATCTGAAAAGATGACTTGAACATGATAAGCATGCCGCTGTTTAAAATCTTCTACTGGCTTTCCATCACCTACAAAACAAACTTCTAATTCCCTAGCTCAGTGCACAAGGCTCATCCTCCTCTCCCCTGCAGCTCTGGCCACCACACCCTCCTATGTCCCCTCCTTTGTCTCCTTATTCTAGTCATATTGGGCTGCTAAAATTTACCCAAGCCGACCACACTGCTCCAAACTTGAGGACCTTCACTTTTGCTATTTCCTCTGTATAAACACTCATCTCTTCTCCTTCTTCACCCACTTCCTCAACATTTAAAACTCACCTATGTCAAGGCTGAACCTTTCTCCGTCACCCCATGCCTCCCTCCCTCACAATACACATACATGCACACACACCTGCACGCACCCCATCTGATTTAAGATCGTCCTCCACTCTGCTTCTGTAGTGCTGCGCATTCACAACTGTCATGCCACTCATCCATTGTGCTGTAATTGCTGATTTGTTTCCTCCCAGTGGATCATGAGTTCTTTGTTGACAGGGACTGATTCTTGTGGGTTTCTGTATCCCTAGCATCTAACACAGTACCTGGCACATGATAAGTGTTCTCTTGGCTCCATACACGTGCATCAGAAGAAATAAAAGCAGGTGTTCCATCAACATGTCGGGTTTGACAGCAAGCCACATTCACAGGCCTGGAGGTCTGAGCCAAACCTCCAGCATTTGGGAGCCTGGAGAAAGCAAAGCAGGGGCTGGTCTTGTAGGAAATAAGACATGGACAGGTCATCGAATTGAACCATTAAGGACAAGGAGGAAGTCAAGAACTCAGATACAAGATCTGGAGGATAAGAGGTGGTCAAGACAGAAGACTCCAAGACAGGAATGATTTCTGATGGCTGAAGGAGCTATTGAGCTAGGAAGAGAGGTAATGGATGGAAAGGAAACTAAATCCCCCCGTTGAAGAGAACAAAGTGCAGGGAGCCTGGTCGTCCATAACATTGTGCACTTTCCACAGTAGCCTGGTCGGCCCTCATCGCCACCACACGGAAATGGGCCAGCTGCAAGGACTGACAGGACCATCCCTTGACAGAAGCTAAAATAAGTAGATTTATTCCCACATTTACCCTTAAAGGTTTCTCCCTCTTTTTATCACTTTCTTTCCAAAAAGAACAAGAAGAGATTCAGTCACCACATTCACATTTAGCAAGAAATGTTCTGGAGTCACATTGCTTGAATTTACATCCCAGCTGTGCCACTTACTACCTACCTGACCTTCTGCCAGTCCAATCCTCTTGTAAGCCTCAGCTTTCTCATCTACAAAATGGACATGAAAATAATAGTAACTACCACACAGGGTGAATGTCCATTGCTACTGTCTTTGGGGTTGTGTTGTTATGATTTATGGCATAGTGATCATGAACACAGACAGTAGAGCCAGACTGCCAGGTTCAAATTCTGTCTCCATTTCTCAGTAGCTCTGTGATCCTGGCAAAGTTACTTACACTTCACTGTCCTCAACTGTAAGATGAAGATAATAGCCTGACTTCAGAGGGGTCTTAGGAATAGTAGAGACTAGTCTAAGAGCTCCTGGGTTATAATAAGTGCTATCTAAATATTTGTGGAATAAATACATCATTGTTATTATTAAGAAACCAAAGACTTATAGAACCCCCCCTTCCTACTGTGCATTTTGAAAGGCCCAAGGAGACAGTGATTCTTGCCCCAGTGGCATAACACTATCGATCAGGGGCAAAGGTGATATCGGGGCTTCCTGGTGTCTCCAATATAGCACCCTATAAGCACCAGCCCTTTCTCTCTGCTGTACTTCTGGCTTTGCAGGACCCAAACCAGCCCCTGGCTTGCTGAAAAGGTCCCCAGCATTCTGACAACATATAACAAAGGTGTGGGAGGGAGTGGGGCTCCGCTGAAAAGAGCTGACCCAGTGGACTGGCTGCTGCCACTAGATCTATTTCACAGTGTCTCAGAAATTGCTGACTTCAGCCTTTCCAGAGTAAAGCACTGTCCATGGTCAGAGACAGCACCAAAGCAGCACGCAACACAGCCGTAAATCTATAAGCCGTATTATTTAAGAGACTTGACTTCTTGTGTTGCGATATTAAAGCAAATCTGCCTCCTGCTCATAAATCAGCAGGGCTATTTCCATCCTCAGGCACTCAGCTTCAGCCATCTTGAGATGCACATGGCATATATAGTTCACTGGCTTAGGAGGTGTGGGTTGAGGAAGAACAAGAAGAGATATATTTGTCTCCTCCCAAAACTCTGTTTTCATGACCCTAGCTGCATGTTCCTTCCCTGTCCTATGACCTTAGATTCCCAGAGTCCTCTGGGAGCTCTAAAACATACAACATGAACACCTGATATTGATACAGTGAGTTACCCTTTATAGCACTCTGAGTAGATAGGGTAGGCATTGTTAATCTCAGTTTAGAGTTCATGAAACCAAATATCAAAGATATTAAGTGAATTTCCCAAGATCACACAGCTAGTGAGTAGGGGAGCATAGATTAACCCAAGTTTCTTAATTCCTGGTCCAGTGCTCTTTTTACAGCATTCTCTGCTATCATTAATTTCTTCACTTGCATAAAGCAAAGATACACCGGGTCGCTCCTGAAAAAAAAAAAAATGACCTCAGCTCAAAAATTTTAAATGAACGTTGCTTAGAGCCTGCTGTGTGGCATATGCTTTCCAATACATCAGCAAAATTTATCACTACATCAAACTCTTCCATGGCTTCCCTTCACCGAGAGTGAAATCCAAGTTCTTAGCATAACATACAAGGGTCCTCGTGATCTTGGCCCTGCCTGCACTTTGGCCTCATCTCCTTCTAATACAAATCACAGCCCTCGCTTCATCTTTTCATTCTCCGAGAAGTCTGCCCTGAGTCTCCTCCCACCCTCTGACTGGGGTGAGGCTCCTCCTCTGTATTCCTCTAACACCCCACAGTTATCCTTACTTGCAGTTCTTTCTGTACTACCTTATCCTGGTCTGTTTACTCATCTGTGTACTCTTTTTTTTTTTTTTTTTCTTCAAGACAAGGTCTTGGTCTTTCAGGCTAAAGTACAGTGGCACAATCATGGCTTACTGCAGCCTTGATCTCCTGGGCTCAAGAATCCACCCGCCTCAGCCTCCCAAAGTGCTGGGCTTATAGGTGTGAGCCACTGTGTCTAGCCTCTGTCTACTCTTTAGACTTTGAACTCCTTAAAGGCAGAGATGTAGCACAGTTCTGGGTACAACAGTAGGTGCTCAATAAATGTTCCTGGGCTGAATTGTCACTGCCATTCTATACAGTAAGCATTGTTATCTTCATTTTATAAATGAGGAAACAGAAGTTCAGACACATGAAGTAAGCTGTCACCATCAGTCCTTTAGGAAGGTCCCAGCTACGACCAGCACTGAGGGTTCCAGCTGCTGTGCTATAGCCTGTGACCTCATGCCCTGCCTCTCCTTGTCTTACTCATCTTACATGCTTCTGCTTTTCCAAACTAAGCTAATACACTAAATTAGCCCTGCCATTCAGCACCATCCAAGGCAAAAGAGAAAAGGAGTGAGTCCCCAGCATCCCAGCCCCCTCTAGTCAGCATGCTTCAACCACCTCTTGAGAAAGGACACTTGTGGGCCACATTTGAAGAAATATCGTCCTGTGCACTCTCTCAGAGGGCTGACCAGAACCAATGGGTGAAAACCAGAGAGTAGGCTATTTCTACTAACTCGAAAGCATTGAGTGTTTACTCTGTGCCAAGCATTTCCAAATAACTAGATCTGTCAGAAAAAGGAATGGACTTTTAGCCATGCCTGGAGGGGGTCTTCTAGAGGCAGGAATGTTGCAAGCAGAGACAGAAGCATTTGATGCAGAGTTGTCTTGGATGACTACTACAGTCTCTGAATTTGAAGCCCTGAGACCACAGCTCTTTCGGGGCCCCTCTTTCTCCCCTTCTCCCTCCCTCAGCCCCTTTCCAACTCTTCTAAGCACTATAAAAAGCAAAAGGCTTTGGAAATGTAACTAAAGTAGTTTTATGAAGGATTCCAAAACATTACTTTAAGTACGGCTCTAAGTGATTTTGTTTCCAATACTTGCTGGCAGAAAAATATTACCCCTGCATTTCAATGCAGAAGAAATAAGCAGGCTGCATTTGACCAAATTCACTTATTTCAGTTATTTCCTAAAATGAGTATAATTTGGAAATCACTAGTATTATTTTCTTCCAGTGCAGGTTAATGCCTTATACATAGCCCTTGGAAGGGACATTTCTTGCAGAGAGAGAGTTATTAGCTTTTTATTTAGAATGTACCGTATAGGTGATTTGTGGGGGTAACAAACCTAAATAATTTAAAGTAGTCTTTATTTGCTGAGAACTGCAGGTTTTTTAAAGTATATTTTAAATCTTTAAACTTTCAGAGATTAAGAGAGATTGGCGAGGGATTTATTTGGAGCAGGAATTTCTTTTTCTTGTGCTTGCGTCTTTCCCAGCATCCATTCTTTTTTGTGCCTTCATCTAGAATCATGTAATGTCAGCGCTAGAAGAGACCAAAGACAGCCATCCTTTATAGCAGTAGTTTTCAGATTTCTTTTACAGCCAACTCCTTTATGCAAAAAAAAAAAAAGTACCACTAGCAATAAAACAGGGAAAACCAGAGCTAGAGCTGTCCTGTTTGGGGCTTCTTTCTCCCCTCACCTCTCTTCACTCTCATGCAAATACCTCACAGAACCCCTGAAGAGCACACTTTGAAAACCAAAGACCACTCTCTTTACCATAACAGAACTGAGGCCAGAGGATGAGGCATCACTTACCCAAGGTCACCCAGCAAGTATAAAGCAGAGAGAGCCAGTACTAGTATCTCCTGATTCTGAACCTGTGTGCATCCCACTAGCTCCAGCTGCTTCTTGCACTCGGCTTTGCCATTTTAACATAGATCTATCAACCATCTTTCAAATTCCCATCTCCGGGATCTTGCAAAGAGGAAGACCTGCCCAGAAGCACAGCACAGACTCACACTCATTCATATTAGTGGCAATAAGGACGCTTGACTGAGGCCACAAGCTCTGGGCAGGGACTCTTTATGATGTGCCTGTCACTCAGAAGCCATCCTAAGCCTCCAGCAGGGTTTGGTGAGCTTGTCATTTCTAAGCAAGGCACGTTTTTCTGCGGTCCCCTTTCCAAAGAGCAAGTGGTGACAGCCGCCTGGAATGCAGAGTCAGCAAAAGGGAAGCCACTTTGCCTGCAAATGCCCTGCAGAGACCCTGCCCCTTTGTCCCTCCTCATCATGCTTGCAAGCCCAGGCCTTTTTTCCTGGGAACCGGGGCACCCTGTGCCAGCCAATGCCCACCACAGATCGTTTCTCATGTTCCATAACCCACAATGATTCCATATGTAACCAAGGACAATTTTTGTTTGTTTTTGTGCTTTCTGTTTCTAAGGAGGGGAGCATCTTGTTACATGAAAGATCTATTGCCCTGCTAAAGACCTTGATGGGTTTAGGTCTGAATTTAGAAAGTAAAAGCTTAAGGCTGGGCGTGGTAGTTCACGCCTGTAATCCCAGCACTTTGGGAGGCCCAGGCAGGTGGATCATGAGGTCAGGAGATCAAGACCATCGTGGCTAACATGGTGAAACCCAGTCTCTACTAAAAATACAAGAAATTGGCCAGGCGCAGTGGCAGGCACCTGTAGTCCCAGCTACTTGGGAAGCTAAGGCAGAAGAATCGCTTGAACCAGGAGGCGGAGGTTGCAGTGAGCTGAGATGGCGCCACTGCACTCCAGCCTGGGCGACAGAGTGAGACTCCATCTTGGAAAAAAAAAAGAAAGAAAGAAAGAAAGTAAAAGCTTAAGAGCTCAATTCCATTCCCCTGCATGAGGAAATGACACAAACTTGTGGGGTTTTTTGTTTTGTTTTTATTTGCTGGAGGTGACAGAGTGGACAGGAGACGGGATAGGAAAGAGGACAGGAAAGAGATAGGGGGTGAGTTATGCCACATGGCAGGAGATTGGAGCCCAATTTGTCAAACTGGCTGAAGAGATTTCAGAAACAAAAATCCCTAATATGAAATTTTCAAGTTATCTGTGTTACTACAATCAAAATTCTTCCCATTCTATGTGCCTGAAAGCCTAGTTACAAGTGGTTTTCCTGGTAAAATTAGGAGAAAGGGTTGGGTTCACACCTGAGTTGATGTGGTAAGGTACCAGACACATCAGGGTATGAGAAAATCCATAAAGGTGGGGTGATTAAACTAAGAGTACAGCTCAAAGCCAGAGGTGACCCAGAGAACAGAAGACACAGGGTAAGATTCCATCATCTTGGGGAGGTTTTAGTACTTGTACGCTTCTTGAAATGGGGGTTTGAATTTGTCTTGTTTCCATTAATGGGTGGCAGAGACACCATCTGATGCCTCCTTTTTTTTTTTCTTTTTTCTTTTCTTTTTGAGACAGAGTCTTCCTCTGTCACCAGGCTGGAGTGCAGTGGCATGATCTTGGCTCACTGTAACCTCCGCCTCCTGGGTTCAAGCCATTCTCCTGGCTCAGCCTCCCGAGTAACTGGGATTACAGGGGCCCACCACCACGCCTGGCTAATTTTTGTATTTTTAGTAGATACAGGGTTTCACCACGTTGGCCAGAATGGTCTCGACTCCTGACCTCGTGATCTGTCCGCCTGGGCCTCCCAGAGTGCTGGGACTACAGGCGTGAGCCACGGCACCCGGCTGATGTCCATTTTATATATACTCTAGCCAGAACATCTAACACCGTAAAAAGACAGATTTTGCCAGCCCTGTCAGAGAATTCAGTGAGTTAAGATACTTCAAACCGGTAACATTTGCTGACTGTGACTACAAACTAGACACACTGACAGTAACTTTCTTTCCCTTTAGTACAGTTGTGCTTGCCAGGGTTTGAATACTACCAGAAATCCTTTTTAAGTCTGAACTCCCCAAGTTCTCACCAGGCCACACGTGATTAGTGAGGTCATGGGGTCAAGGGAAGAATGATTGTTTCACTGCAAAGCAGAAAGCGTAAAAGACTCTCAGAATAATTAGACTTTTTGTTACAACTAATGACTGAGAACAGCAATAACAAACATTCCTGTTCTTTGCGAAAGATTATCTGAGGTGTTGAAAAGTCCTAGAGACAGACACAGGTTAATACTGAATGGGAGGTCTAAATTAGGTCCAAGCCAGGGGATAAGGTAGAATTTGAGGAATTTGCACACCCAGCAATTTTGGGAAACAAAGAAAGGGCCCTGGTATTAATCTCCAATGTTCTCAAAATTGAGAAAGAAAAGGCTTCCTTGGGGCGCGAGGGGAACCCATCAAGGTAGAAGTGAGGAGGGGTTATGTGGGGTGGGGGACTGAGATGAGGGCAAGAGTGGTACATATCTTCAGGGGAAAGTAAAGGAATGAGCATGTCTAACCAAGATAGGCAGGGTCCAAAAGGGTGGCTAGCTCGGAACATCCCAGTCTTCATCCCTTCTTTTCACAAGTCCCTTCCAATACCCAACCCAGATTTACTTCCCATTATGTCATCTCTGTAATTTGCCACATCTCCCTTAGACAGGCAGCCTAGGGTGGAGGCCAGAGTGATCCCCATGAGTCCAGAGTCACAGGATCAAGCCTCAACTCTGCCCTTCTCTGGTTGTAAAATCAAGAATAGGTTATTCAGCTACTCAAGCTTCAGCTTGTACATTAGCAAACAGTGAGGTTTCAAAAGGTTTGTTTTGTAGCAGAACACTTTCTTAAAGTAAAATCTTATTCAGAAGTCCAATATACAAAATAAATCAAAGCAGACCTGGCTAGGCTAAAGCAAAGGTAATCGTGATGGTGGCAGTTCCTAAGCTGCCCACATAGTTGCCCACAGACACAGAGTGTCTGGGACATCATTCCTTCACATAGAATCCTATGTGAGTGGCAGCCCTGGAGTTGTGCAAATTACCTTCACTTCAGTCTAGCCAAGTCTGCTTTGACTTCTTTTATGTATTGGGCTTCTGAATAAGATTTTACCTAAAGAAAGGAAGAAAGAAGGCCAATGCGGCTGGGGTGAAGGGGATGGGCGGGGGGAAGAATGACAGTGACAGAAGCATCAGATGAGGTTAAAGAGGGGGCAGGCAGGAACCCGACCAAGCTTTTCTGTCTAAGCTAAATCTTATATAGAATTCAGAAACTTTTGCTTCCCATTTTCTTCTCATTAGCGAATGTATTTTCCTTCTTTGGGATACTAATCAAAGTGAGAAACAAAAATACCAAAATATTGAGGCACACTGACCAGCCTGACTAAGAACAGCCCCAGGCTAGGGATTTTATCCAAGTCCAGAGCAGTGGGCACATCCAGGGCCTGGCACACTGGGATGCTGCGGGAGCATTTGTTGCATGAATGAATGACTGGAACAACAAATGAATGATTTTAAGTTTAATCATTAATTTATCAATAATTCCACCCAAAGAGCTGGATACCAATTTAGAAGGCCCTCAGTGTTGGGCTAGACCTTCTGCTAGATCCCATCATCAATCCCTTCTACCCTGCCTGCCTACTATCTCTACTCTCTATTTAAACTCCTCCTGTGATGGGCATCTTTTTCCTGTCAGTGTATATAACATAACATTGCATAACAATTATAAATGTAAGCCAAAATTTACCTTTCTGAAGCATCTATGCATGAATCCTTTTTCTCATCCTTTCAGGATAGCACAGATTAAGTCTACTTCCTTTTACAGATGAGAGCCTGTCAGAAATTTCTTACCTTCATTTGCTCCGTAGAAATCATGTTTCAGTTTTAGACTGGAGAATTGGAGTTCTGTTCCCACTGATTCTCAGTGAACATTCTAACATCCTAGGTTTATGGCACTAAACGCAGCCCTTGAAGGTGGTGTCTACATTTCCTTGTAATATGCTTTAGGTATTCATATAGAGAGTTCAGTAAAATAAGCATCAGGACCTTTGGCAACTAGGGCTAAAGTCTGAGCTCCATTTGAAGTCTCTTGAGATATGTTGGACAGTTTGAACTCCAACACTTGTGAATATTAGTTCACACAGTAAAACTATCATGACTAATTCAACCCAACTGGAGAACATTATTTGGGAGGAGGGGGTGCAGGGTAGCAGAAGTTACTTAAAGCATTTGGGGTATTTTTTTTTTTTTTTTTTTTTTTGAGAAAGGAAACTTGCATGAAGATTGAATGATTTATTAACCCCTGGAGAAGGTGTTACATATAGGTCAAGTCCAAGTTCATTTTCCAGACAAGGCAGCAGTGGTAAAGGGTTCTGGCTACAAAGTCATCTTATTTCAGTGTTTATAACAATAGGGCTAAAGAGAATGTTCCAAGTATTCAAATAATTTAATAAGTCTCGTTTTATTATATTGGTCTTCCTGATAAGGCTATGACCTTTATCTTTAATTTTTTTTTTTTTAATCACCAACCACTCCACAGAACTTTGAGACCAATTTCTTGCCCTGATTGCCAGAAGAGCCATTTTCCTCATTCTCTCAGGGGCACATATGTAGCAGGAGAAGGAAGAATCCATGACCCCTTGAGCCTTTGGTCAGTGCAGCAATGCCATGGCAGTAATCTCTGGGCCACCATTTGGCTTAATGAATCCGCTTGACTTTAATTCTAGCCCAGATGTAATCTTTTATAGCTTAATGATTTGTTCTCCCAGGCACTCTGATGAAATGCTATAAACTGTTCCCTAGAATCCAGTGAAAATAGTTTTTATTCCTCTTTTCTGTTTCTAATTAATTGTTGAGCAATTAGATTGAATCTTGATCTATTATAATCGCCATAAAATTGTACTATGGCAAAGATTCTCAATCATGATCTGCATCACCCTAAAAATAGGATACACTGAAACATTTTGAGAAAAAAAAACTTTATTAACTCATTCAATTAGACAACATAAAAATATAAAAGGAGAAATAAGGGGATATTGGTCAAAGGGTATGAAATTTTAGTTATGCAAGACAAATAATTTCTGGAGATCTAACATAAGGTATAATGACAATAGTTAACAATACTGTGTTATGTATTTATAATTTGCTGAGAACATAGATCTTAAATCTTCTCAATACACACACGCACGCACACACACAACACAAAATGGTAACTATGTAAAGGTAATGCATGTGTTAATTAACATTATTGTGGCAATAATTTCATGATGTATATCAAAACGTGAAGTTGTACACCTTAAACATACATAATTTTTATATGTCAATGGCATCTCAATAAGATTGTTAGAAATAAACATTTAAAAGTAAAAACGTAATATTATTTTTTACCAAAATGATGCCTATTATCTGAATTAATTAGGTCTTCCTGCACCCCAGTGAATAAGACAGATACAGAAATGCAGACACAGAAAGATGCCGAGGGTAAGTGACTAACTTGAGGCTAGAGATGGGAAGCCATGGCAGAGCTCTGCAGGAGATCCCTCTTGGTAACTATCGTAGCCCAGAGCCAACAGACACAATCTAAATTAAACACCCCTAACCCAAGAGAGTCACAGAGATGCCATGATCATACCAGAAAAATTACAACAAGCAGGGCTTGCCTTACAACTCTGAATGCATGTCAGAAAAAAAAAAAAGGTACACTATTTTTTTTTTTTTTTTTTTTTTTTTTTTTTGGAGACGGAGTCTGGCTCTGTCGCCCAGGCTGGAGTGCAGTGGCCGGATCTCAGCTCACTGCAAGCTCCACCACTGGGTTTACACCATTCTCCTGCCTCAGCCTCCCGAGTAGCTGGGACTACAGGCGCCCGCCATCTCGCCCGGCTAGTTTTTTGTATTTTAGTAGAGACGGGGTTTCACCGTGTTAGCCAGGATGGTCTCGATCTCCTGATCTTGTGATCCGCCCATCTCGGCCTCCCAAAGTGCTGGGATTACAGGCTTGAGCCACCGCGCCCGGCGGTACACTATTTTTACCCTCCGTTTCCTCACTTGGAAAAATTACGGCAGTGCCATTTCTAATTCAGCGTTATGCTGGGAAGGTTGTAAATTAATTACAATTATGCCTTCTTTGTGCCAAGTGATAATTTACTGCAATTAATTATCTAAAGATCTACTGCTGTCAATTATGATAGTTGCTCTTGAGGGGGGAGGAGCTATTTGTGAGCATCTGAAATCTGTAACAAAGTTATGTTTTGCCTTTTTCCCCCTATTTCCAATTAAGCTATTATAATTTATTTTCATTATGCCAAACACAATGGAGAAGTTAACAATGTTACTCTAACCTTTTCCTTAATCCAAACATTATCTAGACTTTCAATGAGTCAACAGTCCTATTGTTACACCTGCAAGTTGTACATAGAGGGAGGCATACTTCAGAATTAATGAGTGCAGCTGTGGTCTCTCTTACATTCAGCACTTGTAAAATAGACCTCTTTAAAGTGCCATTATCACAATATTGATAGAGTTATTTATAGCACCGTAAACGCTTCCAGTCATAACAGAAGACTTGTTATCCACAGCGAGTTCATGTTGCTGTCATCCCCTGGCCTTCATCCAGCGCCCAGGAGCAGGCACCAGGTGGACTATCTTTCAAAAATGAGCTCTAAAAGACAACCGAAAACTTTTTCTCAAAGTGAATCTGATAGCCAGGAGTCTATTTAGTGGATGAGTACCTGTAAGAAACATAGCAAGTCAACCTGAGCCCAGCTACCATGAACGCTGGCCCATGGTAGCAGGGCAGGCTGTTCAGGTATTGAGGGATGTCACCCATGACCTGACCCAACATGGTTCTGCTGGAAAGTCGGAAACTCAGGGTGCAAGGCTGGTGCTATTTCTTCATAAGCAATTCAAAGAGATGTCGTGCAGAAGGACAACATCAGGAGGAATTACCCTTGCTTACACTCTTCCATTCCACAGAGGGTGCTCTGCTCCTCTTTACTGTGTGGGAACACCTTATTTGCATCTTTTCCCTCATTAAATTTTAAGCTCATTGTGGTTAAAGAGTACACCTTGTCTGTTTCTTTATTAGCCCAGTGCTGGACACATGATCAGCATCCTGTAAATGTAAGAATTCTTTGCCATGCGTTAATCATGTGTTAAGCACAGCACTAGGTCCTATAAATCAAAAACATGAGGGAGTCATCATTTTTTCTCTTAAGAATGTCACAGTCTAGGACAAGAGTTCTATGCCCTTTTTTGGAGTCATGAGGTCTTTTGTTAATCTGCAAGGTAAACACTTTGAGACCTCTTTCCATAGAAAGAACAGTGAGGTCATGTCAGTAGAATAGAATCCAAGCCTCTACTCCAGGGTCAGAGTAGAGTCTTAAACAGAGGTGGCCTCAGAAGCCACCTGTCAGCACAAGGATGAGAGTGCTGAATGCAGACATCATGCACATCCAGACCTTTTTTGGAGGGTGAGGGTGACAGTCCCTCCAGCTGTCCCTGAATGTAGCTGGTAGGAATGAGGGAGAGGACTGTCAGTGTCTTATAAGGTCTCTGCAAAGTAGGTGGCAGTTCTGCCTGGGACCCTCTGAAAAAAGTGACAGGCTCCTCTGCAGCAAATGGTCTGATTTTCGGTCACCTTTCAGGATGCCAGGTAGGTGGGACATCTCCAGATTTGCCCAATTTTAGGGAGTCATAACCCTGTGAACCCCACCCAGAGAACCCCCAACCCCCACAGCTAGTGGCAATGAAGGGGCCAGTTGAGAAAGTAGTGTGTTGGGAGAACCTAAAAGTCCCAAGTGCTGAGCATGCCTCGCCTTGTGGGGAAAAGGGTGTTTATCAGCTCACTTTCCTCCCAGATGTCTGTTCTTCCCAAAATGGTTGGCCTGCCTTCTTCCCATACTTGGGGCCAGCTGGTCATTGCATATTTGTGGAAATTTGGGTTTCAGTTTGGGGATTTGATTTCTTTTTCCCACCTGGATTCCTATCATGTTCACCCCACCTCCTCCAGCCCCGCTCCTTGGGAGTGTGGAAGACGAACACATGCAGACCAAGCCTGCCAAGCAAATAGGTCAGAGCCTTTGCCAGCCCCCACCTCAGGGCCCAGGGATAACAGAAAGCCAGCTGAGAGGGCAAGATAAGCCTTAATGCATAATCTTCCCCACCCATCCACATCTGAGTTTGCAAATAGTCATTTCAAAGTGACCCTGGCTCAGAGGGTTTTCAAAGTCATGAGTTCTCCCTCAGCCAGACTCTGTCCTGCCTTCCATTTCGTGGTCACCCAGCTATCTCTAACCTGCAATGGGCACTTATCCTACAGGGAGACAGGGGATGTGCCCATCCTATGCAGAGAAATCTATCATTTCTCTTCTAGTGTAAGGCCAAACAATTGCATAGTTTGCAACGAACCTGACATAAGTCACCCAGGTTTTCCCCCAAACCCCACTGCTTGCATTCACTGGTACTAAAGGAGATTTTTTTTCCTTGCAGAAGGCAGCTCTGGCTGCAACCTGGGCACACTGTGTTCACAATGTACTTCTCTGCTTCTTCCTATGACAGCAGCACCTGTCACGGGGAGAGCTAGAGCAGGGGGACACTGGCATGCTAGTCCTAACTCTGCTGTATCACACAGCATATTTTCCTCCAAGCCTTGGCTTGTTTGTCTGAAAAATAAAATGATTAGCCTAGATCAAAGGCTGCAACCTCAAATGCCCTCTGGAATCAGGCATGTAACATATATGGCAATGTCAGCCAACAGAGTGTTCAGAACTTTATGAACAGAGGAAAGCCTTTAGCCCCACCTAAAGACATTTTTATTCTCAAATGTTAAAATGTGCTTGAACAGCAAAATGTGTCTGCAATCTCAATTCATCCCATGACTGCTAGTTGTGAGCCTGGCCATGCATCATAGCACCAAGTCAAAATGGCACTGTTGGTATTTCAGTACTTCTTTTACTTAGTGGCCTTTAAAAACAGTATTCAGAACATTTTAAATAAAAGTAGTGAAATTAAATGTATTTCCAATTTGAAATTTAGCTGAGCATTCTTTGGCCACAGCTGGTTCTGCTGCTGACTTTGACATCAGTGCCTTCTGCCTGGGGCACCTCAGAGCAACTGTGTGTGATGGAGCCAGTCCAGGTGGGATTTGAACACTCCTGCAGCTTTCAGGACAGCCTCCTCTGGGCAGCTCCTCTACTCTGACCAGAAGCTCTTTCACTGCAGCAGTTCTAATTTCTCTCCTATCTTCCCGGGATGGATGGCCCTGTCTGCAGTCTAACCTTCCTCTGCTTGTGTAGGAACAGAAGGTAGGCAGAAGTGCCGAGTTTCATTCAAAGCTGGCTTTCCTTAGTAAAAACTGTTGGTGGTATTATCAATTTCTACCATTCCTGTGGCCAGCCTCTGTGCCTGGGGTGAGGGTAGAAGATGGAGGGAGAGAGGTGCTCAAAGGAGATGGGAGAGGAGAGGGCAGGAGAGTTGCAGGCAGCTCCTCTGCTCTGCGTTCCTCTAGCAGCAACTATGCTTACCTCTGTCACTATACTTTTCATTTTGCATTATTATTTTTGTGTTTATTGGTTATTTTATTGCTTAAATGTCCCATTAGAATTGTAAGCACCTTGAAGATATATTTGTGTCCCCAGTATCTAGCACAATATCTGACACATGGTAGACACAACATTTTCTTTTTTTTTTTGAGACAGAGTCTCACTCTGTCACCCAGGCTGGAGTGCAGTGGCAGGGTCCAAGGCCGCTGCAACCTCTGCCTTCAGGGATCAAACAATTCTCCTGCTTCAGCCTCCCAAGTAGCTGGGATTACAGGCATGCGCCACCACGCCCAGATCATGTTTATATCTCACCATGTTAGCCAGGCTGTTTCACCATGTTGAGACAGGGTTTCACTATGTTGTATTTCACCATGCTGGCCAGGCTGATCACTCTGCCCACCTCCGCCTCCCAAAGTGCTAGGATTACAGGCGTGAGCCACCACACCCAGCCAAGGTAGACACGACATACTTTTTATACAAAATGCACTACTCCTTACCTTTTGTTTGTTGCAAGGATGTTGAATGCATATAAACAAAATAAAGAAGAGAGGGCATTCTGGGCTTGGGGGGAGCATAATCATAATAAATGTAATTTATAATTAGATAGATATAGATGTAGATATTTGTGTTCGATGTTTATCTTTTCTACTCCAGTACATTGCTAGCACCTAGCACAGTCCCTTACATATAGTACAAGCTGAATGAATATTTTCTAAATGAATGAATGAGAGAAGAAAGAGCATTTTGCAGGACTTCCATTTCTTTCAACCTACCCTGACAGATGGCTTTAGCTCCCCTGCTTTCTCAAACTTGCCTACCAGATTCTCCCCTCTTAAGATACAAGGGTTGATACTTCCTTGTATCTTTGTGTTCACTGAGGGCCTAGAAGTCTTGAAGGAAAACCCCATGCAGAGTTTATGTACATACATGATAAGCCAGACTGACAGTTCTATCAGAATGGCCTTTTACATAATTTAATTAAACTCTCTTAAATGTAGACATCAGTCAAGGACAACTTTATTGATTATGTCTAATTGCACACATTTTCTTACACTTTTACTGAAGACTATTTTTCAAGTCGCTTGAAAGACTGCTCCTATTTCTGAAAGGGGATATGCCAAAGCAGGGTTTTAATTCATTGCCTTTTGGACACACCGTCATTCCCTAGCTAGCACCAGTCTGCTACAAAATGTGATGGTGTGATTACTTATAGGAGTCTGAAGCCACCTTTTTACAAGGGTTAGCTGGTTAGCTACTAGAAAATTCGGAAAACCTGTCTGCCTTTTATTCATTTAGTCAATCAGCAATCATTTATCGAGTCCCTATTATGTGCTAGAAATGCTTATTGAGTCCCTATTATGTTCATTCAGTTAGTTAATCAGCAAATACTTATGGAGTTCCTACTATGTGTGAGAAAGACTAAGATAGATGATATACAAAATTGCTCTCCAGGAGCATCCAGTCTGATGGGGAGGTAGATGAATAAATAACTAATTTATTCGCATGTGCACAATGTACTAAGAGACCTGTACAAGACAGCCTGTTCATCCAGAGGAGGGTGTGGTTGACTCATGGGGGAGAAATCAGGGAAGGCTTCACAAAGAGAATGACATTTGAGCTGAGCTTTAAAGGGGATAAAAGTTCTCCAGACAAATAAGGTGAGGCAAAGGCATTCCAGGCAGTATAACCACTGGAGCAGATATATCTGCAAAAGGAAGTAAGGAGTAACTAAAGCACTGAGTATCTGCAGTGCAGGAGTAGCAGATCACTCTACGCTGGGAGGGAGGGACTGTGAAGGAAATACCTTCCAAGGAAGGCTTTTAAGCATGATCAGCTTTACACTTCAGAAAGCTGACTCTAGCAGCTATATAGAAGACGGACTACAGCATGGTAGACTTCGTGTTGCTAGCTAAAACCAGATTTACTTCTCTAGCACCTCCTTCCCCAACCTGCCAGGGACCAGTGAGAACTCCTTGGACTCAGATTCGAATTATCTACAAACTGGGAAGAACTGTGGATCCACACAACACTAATGATAAAAGAGAACAAAGCCAGAGGAAGAGAGTCTCTGAGCACTGTCCCTAAGCCTGATCATAACAGCTGCCATTTACATATAGCACTCTACGTCAGGTGCTCTGACATGCATTGACTCCAGTCTTCACAGGAACCTAAGGCACAAAGGAATATGCTGAAAGTTGACACAGCTGGGAAGGAGCAGAGTCAGGATTCATATCTAGCAGTTCCTTCCACTCCCTCATGTTGCACGCTCACCATCTAAGGCTGGTCCCCTATTCATAAATGAAGCCAGGCCATTCTGGAATTAAATGAACTATTAAACAACTCTTTGAGCTGACTTTGGGAGTTTGGTGGAGGGAATGAACAGAGAAGAGCAAAGCTTCCTGATTTATTGAACTGATTTGACCAGTCCTATCTGAGAGTTCTCCGGGCTAAATGCTCTCTGCTTCTCCATAGCTTAACTTCTACTCCTGCTTCAAAACCCAGCCAAGGAATTACTTCCTCCCAGAAACTTCAGAGTTGGCTGAATCCCCTTGTCCTAGGTTGTCAAGTGACTCTGTGCTTCTTCACTTTATCATATCATTTATCACAAGGCATCACAATTTCTGTTTAGCCTATCTGCCCCCTCAACACCCCTGACCATTCCGCCAGTTCCACTAAACCATAAGTTCCTGACGGGCATGGACTATATTCTATTCATTTGTGATTCTCAAGACTTAGCACACTTATACAATTGGTTGAATGAATGAACAAGATGATGGTGGGTGAGTTAATTCCAATCAGGCATAGGCCAGTTTACAGACTTATTTAGTATGATTTCCAAGGATCTAATCACAAAAATGTTCACTGGTTCTGAAAGTTTTGATATGGATGATTAATAATGAAATCTCAAGACACTGGTTCCCTGAAAGACACCAATGTTCTTGAACAGGCATTCCTCGTAAGCCATTAGAAGTGGAAGTCAGGAGCAATGGGTTTGAGCTCTCATCATGTCACTGTAGTCCATATGACCTTGGGTACATCATTCAACCTCTCTGACATGAAGTGGTCAGTTTAGACAGCTTCTGTCAACTCTGTCTAGAATGATACAATTAATCAAGGTCAGCTTCAGATCTTCCCCAAGGGCAGGCTTTGAAAGTAAGAGGGGTTGGTGGGAAGGGTGGATTTCAGCCTTGAACATGACATGTGGGCAGCTGGAGTGTGTACAGAAAGAAAGCTACTTGTGGGGTCATGTTCTATTGCTGCTAAGACATATTACCAAAAACTTGGTAGCTTAAAATAACACAACTTTATCTTACCCTTCTGTAGGCTAGAAATCTAACATGGGTCTCACTAGCCAATGTGTTGGCAGGGCTGTATCCCTTTCTAGAGTCTCTAGAAGAGAATCCGATTCCCAGCCTTTTCCAGTGTCTAGAGACCAGCCACATCCCTTGACTTATGATCCCTTTCTCCATCTTCAAAGTCAGCAATGGTGCTTCTCTGTAACCATTCCTCTCTCATCACATCTCCCTCTCTGACCTTTCTGCCTCCTTCTTTCCCTTTTAAGGACACTTTTGATTGCTTTGGATTCAGCTGCATAATCCAAGATCTTCTCCCTTAATTCCATCTGCAAAGTTAATCCCCCTTTGCCACATAAGGTAACATGCTCACAGGTTCCAGGGATTGTGGCATAGACATCTCTGAGGAAGGGGCATTATCCTGCCACCACATGGAAGAAAGGTGCATGATGAGATGGCGCTGGGGCATTCTGAGGAGGAGGTATCATGGCATGATGGGAAGATCCTTTTCCACTATAAACCTGGGCTCAAATCACAGCTCATTCCTGTACTAACCCATGAATTTGAATAAGTCATTTGATATCTCTGAACCTCAGTGTCTTCATCTAAAAGGTGTGGATAACAATATTTCCTTCCCAGAAAATGTGAGGGAATAAAATATTTTTTTAAAGTTAATGAAGCAGTGCTTGGCCAAGAATAGGCACTCAGTGAATGAGGAGGAACAGTAAGAAATTGGTTTTGGCTGGACCATTAACGGCCAGCAAAGGAGCAAAAGGAAATAGGAATGGAAAGATACACAGCAATCACATCATGAAGAACCTTGAATGCCAAATTCATTTTATAGACCATGAAATGTTATCAAAGGCACTAACTAGAACAAGTGAGGGGCTTGAGCTTTCACCAAGCAAAAACGAACGTCAGATGAATTAAAATGAGTAGCTTTGGCATGAAGATTCCCTAAGGACAGGCAGCCTAGGCCCCCTCACATCTAAATTTCACATTTTAAGCCAATAAGTAGAAAATAAATCCCCCAATTCTATTGCTGCCAGTGGTGAACAGCATGTTGTTCTCTAAGCACTCAGTTCATGTTCACACATAATTTTAATTCTGCTTTAACTTCAGATTCATGGATTTTCAATTTATCCAACATCTGGAACACCAAGGGCACTAGAAAAGCCATTCTGGGAGGCTGCCACTTACACAGTGGGACCTCAATAAACATTTGTTGATCAAAAACCCAAAACATGGGGAAAAGGAAGATTTGGAAACTGAAACCAGGTCTTTTGAAGTGGAACATAATTTGAAGGGTTTAACTGGGATATATTGAAAAGCATACTTTGCAAGTGAACAGTTGGTGAAAATTATCAGATAAGGTTACCAAAACATCCAGGGGAGGAAAGAAGGAAGTCTAGAGTCTTCGTGCATATGAAGGGAACATTTTGGAATTATTCTCCTTTTTTCTCACAATCGCACACATACATATACAATTAGGCAATTCCTAATTACAAGCATCAAACAATAACTTCGAACAATTCAAGAAGATTCTTTTTAACTCCTATGACTATTATGCCATCAACTATTCTTAACTAGTATTTGTTAGTCAACCAGAAGAAGTTGTTTTGTAAAATTTTTCTGCAATCCACAAAATATATTTGGTTTGGTATTTCTGGTTAATTAGTTAGTTCTATGTAAGTTGATACATTTCTGATAATAAAATTAATATTTCAAAAATAACTGCTTCCCTGGATGACAGAACAACAAATAAACACTGTGCGTTTTTTTTTTTTTTTCTTGAGACAGAGTTTCACTTTTGTTTCCCAGGCACAATCTTGTTCAATGGCACAATCTTGGCTCACCACAACCTCCGCCTCCCGCATTCAAGCGGTTCTCCTACCTCAGCCTCCCGAGTAGCTGGGATTACAGGCGTGCACCACCACACCTGGCTAATTTTTGTATTTTTAGTAGAGACGGGGTTTCTCCATGTTGGTCAGGCTGGTCTCAAACTCCTGACCTCAGATGATCCGCCCGTGTTGGCCTCCCAAAGTGCTGGGGTTACAGGCATGAGCCACTGCACCCAGCCCAACACTGTGCTTCTTGCACCGATTTCTGCCAATAATATGAACTATTTTAGGGCATGTATGGTGGGTTCTGCATGTGTTGAATTTAACCCCCTGATTTAGAATGCTTGTCAGAGACTTCTTTGCAGACCACAATGTCATGGTGTCTCCAAAAGGTTTATTTTAAAATGTACATTTGCTCCTAAGCGAAGGGCAAGGTAAGCAGAACTAAACTAATATCTGTAGAACTTCTCTCTATGCTGGCCCTTCAAGGATATCATCTCACTCAATCCTCACTGCAAACTAGTGAAGGAGTGATTATAAGTCTCATTTTATGAGTGAAAGTGTGAACCCCAAAGAGTTTTATACCTTGCCTAAAGTCTTTCAACTTGTGTTGAAAGAACTTGTGTCAGAACCAGGATTCGAACCTAGTTTTCTCAGTCATCCACGGCTCTATCTTAACTTCTAGCTGTCAAGACAATTGAAAAGGACCCACCAAGATAAAACAAAAGTCACTGATGAACTAGAACAGGTGCTAAAGCTGTAAGATGGAGCGTGAGAGTCATCCTTACTCTTTGACTTTTGTTAAAGAAACATCACTGAACAATGAATATCTAGTTCATTCATCTTTAAGAAGAAACCAAGAAAGAGTTCAGTCAATCAATAAATACCTAGATGCAGTTAAAAGCTTGGCAGATAATGACAACAACAACCATAATCATGATAATATGTACTGAGTACTTACTCTATTCCAGTCCTCACCCTAAGCACCTCAGAGACGTTAACTCTTCTAATCCTCATGACATCTCTGTGAGGTTGGTACTATTATCATTCCATTTTATAGAGGAGGAACTGGAGGCACAGTGAGGTCATGAAGTAAGTGACAGAGCTAAGAGTCATCCCAGGCAGTCCACTAAACCACACTGCCTCCATAAAGGAGATACAGGAACATGCAACATCAATAAACACAGAACCATGTTAATACAAGAGTGTTTTTTAATCCACAGAAATAATGATACGTCACATGTTTATAGAACTTTGCAATTTACAAAAAGGATTCATGCATTCATCATTTCAATTGATTCTCTTAAAGTAGCCTGGATGTATATATTGTATCCATACTGCACAGGTTCTTTCATTCATTCGATTCAAATATGTATTGAGCACTTGAACTGAATTAGCTTTGCAGAGAGAGCAGTAATCAAAAATATCTCACCTCTGCCTTCATAGAGCTTACCATAGCAGACAGGACATTCTTTAATAAATAATCACATGAGTATGCAATTACGAATGGTACTAAGAACTATGAATGAAAAGTACTGGGAATTCTGAGAGCATGTAATAGGGAATGACCTAGTCACACACTGTAGGATTCACTGATAGAACTATCCTGGAAGATAAGATGTTCCTGAGAAACTTCATTTGAGCTGAAGTCTAAGGATAACTGAGAATTAATTTAAGTGTAACAGTATCAGTAAAGGCTTCCTACCACCCTATTTAAAATTGCAAGCATTTTGCATACTCCTTATCCATTTATATTTTTCCGTATCAATTATCATTTTCTAATGTACTATGTAATCTACTTATTTATTATGTTTATTTATGGTCTGATTCCCCCTCAATTAGAATGTAGACGCTATGAGAAGTTTTAAATCAGTTGCATTCACTCAAGTGTTCTGCATATATAGCCTCTCGGTAATACTTGTTGAATGAATGAATAAACAAAGAAACCAGTGGAAAGGGTTTGGGGGTGTAGGGGCTAGCAGTCAGAGGGGATTTCTTAGTAGAGAAGTGCCTTTTTTAAATGTCCTGAGGCAGAAGAGCACATCAAGCTCTTAAAGGAACTCAAGAGGCCTGGTGCAGTGGCTCAAGCCTGTAATCCCAGCATTTTGGGAGGCCCAGGCGGGTGGATTGCTTGAACCCAGGAGTTCAAGACCCGCCTGGCCAACATGGTGAAACCCCATCTCTACTAAAAATACAAAAATTAGCTGGGCATGATGGCACGTGCCTGTAGTCCCAGCCCCTCGGGAGGCTGAAGCAGGAGAATCGCTTGAACCTGGGAGGTGGAGGTTGCGGTGAGTCGAGATCACGCCACTGCACCCAACCTGGCGACAGAGTGAGACTCTGTCTCAAAAAATACATACACAAAAATCAGCCAGGCATAGTGGTGCATGCCCGTGGTCCCAGGTACTCAGGAGGCTGAAGAGGGAGAATCATTTGAGCCTGGGAGATGGAGGTTGCAGTAAGCCAAGATTATGCCACTGCACTCCAGCCTGGGCAATAGAGTGAGACTCTGTCTCAAATAAAATAATAGAGGAACTCAAGAAGACCAGTGTGTCTCGAATGTAGAAAACAGAACAAGTGGGAAAGTGGCAGGAGATGAGATGGTCAGGAAAGCTTGGGCCCTTTGCTGAAGAAATGGAAAGTCAGGGTGGACGATCCAAAAAAAGGAGGCATGCTTTGGATTCCAAGTTGGGTATAGCCAACTCTGTCATCTCTCACACTTCTCCAAGAGGTGTGCATTCTCCATAACAGGGAAATACAGAATACTCCAATTGGAGAAATATTTAATATATTTTTTAAATATATTTTTTAACATGTTTGAGGCAGAAGAGCCTGATGGGTATGGTTGATTTACGAGTACCTGGATATTGATGCAGGGGGTGTCAAAGTGCATTAATTTTGTAGAGTTTCCTAATTCTAGTTTGTTAAAATATAATATTTAAAAAGTGGTATCCTAGATCATTTACTGTCTCAGCTAGGGATAATTGATATTGTGGCAGATAGCCAGCATTGTTGGCAGAAAGATAATCTTACAGGAGGCCAGCAACATCAGATATTCTAGGACCCACTGATAGATTTCTACCTGCCAGCCCCAAAGCATCTTTGTCCTCTTACAGGAAACAGCAAAGTCTTCCTTAGCCAGGCAGGCGGATGGTGCTCTCCTTTATGTCCCTGCTTAAGGTTCAGGAGAGAGAGGTTTGTGTCTTTTAATTAAAACAGATCTTTGTCAAACTAGTGTTTTGACTCAAAGCTTATTTAATAGACTCCCAGACTATGCCTAACATGTGGTAAGAGTCATGAAACCGTGTGGCACGGTATTACAGAAGGTGCTTTGGGCTTGCTTCTGTCAAACAAATTAAATGCCTGCACTTCATACACTTTACAAGGCCAAATTAAACACTCATCAAAGGGGAGATGCCTTTTAATGTGCAGTGCCTGCAGCCTCCTTGACACTAGCTAGCTTGCTCCACAAATCCCAGGCTGTCTCAGCTGAATACAGGACAATGGCATTTTATCTCCTGAGCTGTCGTTTCCAAGATTTAGGTCTTCCCTACAAGGATGCTTCTTTTCTAGCTATTCTGGAATTCTAGTTAGCACCTAGAAGATGTTAGCTACCATTCTCCTTCTCCTTCTCCTTCTCCTTCTCCTTCTCCTTCTCCTTCTCCTTCTCCTTCT
>NC_045434.1:161178089-161225388 GCF_002776525.5 Piliocolobus tephrosceles | reverse complement strand
CTTCTCCTTCTCCTTCTCCTTCTCCTTCTCCTTCTCCTTCTCCTTCTTCTTCTTCTTCTTCTTTTACAGCATCTTGCTCTGTCGCCAGACTACTGGAGTGCAGTGGCATAATCTCAGCTCACTGCAACCTCTGCCTCCCAGATTCAAGTGACTCTCGTGCCTCAGCCTCCCAAGTAGCTGGGATTACAGGCGCCTGCCACCACGCCAGGCTAATTTTTTTGTATTTTTAGTAGAGACAGAATTTTACCATGTTGGCCAGGCTGGTCTCGAACTCCTGACCTCAGGCGATCTGCCCACCTCAGCCTCCCAAAGTGTGGGATTACAGGTGTTAGCCACTGCGCCTGGCCGAGGTAGTCCATTCTTGCAAATAAACATTGTTGAAGGTGTCAGTCACCCATCTTTCCTAGAAAGCATTAACACTTCATAGTAAATTAAATGAGACCACCATGCCAGAAGCCCTTCCCAGACTGTTCACAAATTGAGGCTATGATAATTAAAATGTGATTCCATTTTCTGACATGGACACTGCTACTAATTCTTCGGTTTCTATAAACTAGAACTAGCTAGCACACCATTTAAATTAAAATCTAGACAAAACCTTACATAGGCATGCCAGGTTGTGCTTTTGCCAGCCATGTATTGACCTGGGAAATGCTTTGATAAAGTACTACCTTGCTCTAAGTTATTTCTTTATATCCCAGCTTTTCTATTCATTCTGGAATTTTCCATGCCAAAGGCTAAAAGAGATCTTGAAAAATCATCTAGCCAAGGAATTCTCCAATATAAGTCAGCTAAACAAATGCATTAGAACGACCTGAGGCACTTACTAAAAATACATGTTTCCAGACTTCACCTCAGACCTACTGAAACAGAAGCTCTGGTTGTGGAATGTAGGGACTACATTAAGAATAAATTTCTCAGCCAGTGCAATGGCTCACACCTGTAACCCCAGCACTTTAGGAGGCCAAGGTGGGAGGATCACTTGAGGCCAAGGAATTCAAGACCAACCTGGCCAACATGGCTAAACCCTGTCTCTACTAAAAATACAAAAATTAGCTGAGTATGGTGTCACACACCTGTAATCCCAGCTACTCAGGGGGCTGAGGTATGATAATCATTTAAACCCAGGAGTCGGAGGTTGCAGTGAGCCAAGATCATGCCACTGTATCCCAGTCTGGGCAAAGGAGCGAGACTTAATCTCAAAAAAAAAAAAAAGTTCCTCCAGAGAGTTTGGATCCTTCCTCACCATGTGTGAGAACCAGTCCTCATCTCCCTCTTACCTCCCAGTCAAAGATAATACATAAGCCGTCTTTGCAGATGAGCCCCTACATAGAGATAAAATAAATAGTCCTCCTTTCTTTTTTTTCTTTTCTTTTCTTTTTTTTTTTTTTTTTTTTTTTTTTTGAGATAGAGTCTCGCTCTGTCAACCAGGCTAGAGTGCAGTGGCGGGATCTTGGCTCACTGCAACCTCTGCCTCCTGGGTTCAAGCAATTCTCCTGCCTCAGCCTCCTGAGTTGCTGAGATTACAGGAGTGCACCACCACGCCTGGCTAATTTTTGTATTTTTAATAGAGACGGCCTTTCACCATGTTGGTCAGGCTGGTCTCAAACTCCTGACCTCGTGATCTACCTGCCTCAGCCTCCCAAAGTGCTGGGATTACAGGCATGAGCCACTGCACCTGGCCCTCCCTTTTTAATTACTATTTAGGAATAGAGAAAGGCCTCAAGTTGCTTGCATTAATTTCACATCTTCATTCTATTATCTGGGTTAGGTAGGGCATTGTGTTTCAAGAAAGAGTAATTCAACCTTCAAGTCAGTACCCAAAGGGTTCAAATCCAGTAGTGGGCTATAGTGTCTGGAGATTCCCAGTGAGATAAGAATCAGCGCCAAGCATGTGATGCATCCACTCGGAGTAGGACTCCAGCAAGTAGCTGCTCTAACAGGAAACAAGTTCCAGACAATGAGGCGAGCAGGCCAACCAAAGTTGGGTGAGAGATGGAGTACAACTCAAGCAATTATAATAATGGCTAGCTTTTATATAAGGCTTACTATGTGCCAAGCACTGTTCTAAGCACTTCCATGTATTAAATCATTTAATCCTGAAGTGGCCCTTTTACATAGCCACTATTATGAACCTCTTTCACAAATGAGGAAACCAAAGAAGCACAGAAGGATTAAGTAACTTGCCCAAGGTCACACAGCTAGTAAGGAGCTGAGCTGGGAGCTGGGATTCAGCCTCCGGCAGGGTGGCTCTGGAATACACATCTTTAATCATTAAGCCATATTGCTTCTCTAGCAGGCTGATAATTAGTGTAGTGTTCTGGTCAACAGGGGAAGTGAAGCACGATAGAAAAGACCATCAGAAGCTTTAATATATGCACAAGGTCGACCATTAAAAGAAAACTGCAACTTGGTGAACACCAGAACACTTCAAGCACAATGAATCTCACACCTTATAACAGCAAGGCCAATTCGAGACCAACCTCACCCACAGGTTGGAGTAGGGGCTGCTCCTGCTGACCCTGTTCTGGCAGGGATGATGGGGTCAGGAAAGGATGGGGTTGGACATTGTCTTCTCAGCTCAGGCTGCCATAACAAAATACCATAGACTGAGGAACTTGAAAAAACAGAAATGTAGGCTGGGCACGGTGGCTCACGCCTGTAATCCCAGCAACTCAGGAGGCTGAGGCAGGAGAATCACTGGAACCTGGGAGGAGGAGGTTGCAATGATGCAAGATGGCACCATTGCACTCCAGCTTGGGTGGCAGAGTGAGACTCCATCTCAAAAAAAGAAAAAAGAAAACCAGAAATGTATCTTCTCACAGTTCCGGAGGCTGGAAGTCTGAGATCAGGGTTCTAGCGTAGTTAGGTTCTGGTAAGGGCTCTCTTTCTGGCTTGCAGATGGCCTCCTTCTTGCTGTGCCTTCACATGGTTTTTCTTTGGCGTATGCACATGGGGAGATAGCAATATCTCTCACTATTCCTCTTCTTATAAGGCCACCAATCCTCTCAGACTAGGGCACTACCCGTACGGCCTCGTCTCACCTTAATCATCTCCTAAAAGCCCTATCTCCAAATACAGCAACATTGTGGGTCAGGGATTCAATATACGAATTTGAAAGGGGAAACATTTCATTCTAGAGCAGGAATGTAGCTATAATGAGCATCCAGTAATCTAAAAAATTTAAACTCATAGAAGCAGAGAGGAGAATGTTGGTTACCAGGGGTTTTGCAGGGGTTACGGCGGAAGGAGGAGATTGGGAAGATGTTGGTGAAAGGATACAAAATTTCAGTTAGACATGAGGAATAAGTTCAAGAAAACTTGTTCCTTGTACATCATGGTGACTATAGTTAATAAAAATGTATTCTTGAAAAGCTCTAAGTAGATGTTAAGTATTCTCACCACACACACAAAATATTAAAGTATGTGAGGTAATGCATATGTTAATTAATTTGATTTAGTCATTTCACAGTGTATACATATTTCAAAACAGTATGCTGTATACCATAAGTATATACAATTTTTATTTGTCAATTTTGAAAGAAAGAAAAAAGAAAGAGAAAGAAGAAAGAAAGAAAGAAAAGAAAAGAAAGAGAGAGAAGAAAGAAAGAAAAGAAAGAAAGAGAGAGAGAAAGAAAGAAAGTGATCTGTATGATGCGCAGGTTGCATTTGGCTAAGCTCCCGGGGGAACAACCTCACACAGTCCCCTGCTTAGGGGCAATGAGGCTGCATCAGACTCCCTCTCCCTCTTTCTGGGAACATGTTTGATGGGGGAAGAAGAAAATAGCTTGTGATACAGTACCAAAGGAGCAGACTGGGGACACCTGAGAGCAGCATTCTAGAACTCAGATGTGTCCAGGAGTCTGGCAGATAACAAAAGCCTGAAGCTGACCTGATATGGTGGGATTGGAGTGGGCAAGTCTCATCTTCAGAGGCAGCTCCCTGGCAGCTCCAGCCCACTGTCTCCAAAAGGAATGCAGGGTCAGTGAAGACATCTTTATTTTTTGTTTTGTTTTGTTTTGTTTTCCTTGAGACTGTGTCTTGCTCTGTCGCTCAGGCTGCACTGCAGTGGCACGATCTGGGCTCAGGGCAGCCTCAACCTTCTGGGCTCAAGCAATCCTCTTGCCTCAGTGCCCCAAGCAGCTGGGACTACAGGCACACCCCACCACGCCTGGTTTTTTTTGAATTTCAGTAGCCAGGACTGAAGGGTGCACCAGAACACCCAGCAAATTTTGCACTTTTTGTTGAGATGGGGTCTCTCTATGTTCCCCAGGCTGGCCTCAAACTCCTGAGCTCAAGCAGTCCTCCCAGCTTGGCCTCCCAAAGTGTGAGCCACAGTGCCCAGCCTTTATTTTCTGAAAAGCAAAAATTCCGGAGTTTTATGTAAAATCTCCCCCATCTCCCAATGTCTTCCTTTAAAAGATACGTGGCCTAAGAAGAATCTCATTCTTTATGAGCCTCAGTTTCCTCATCAGTAAAATGAGGATTATAGATATATGAATCTCATATATCTATAATCATATATCATTTGAGAGCATCAAATGAAATAGGGTATATAAAAATGCTTTGTAGGCCAGGTACAGTGACTCATCCCTGTAATCTCAACACTGGGAGGTTGAGGTGGGTGGATCGCTTGAGGCCAGGAGTTTGAGACCAGCTTGGCCAACATTTTGATACCCCCAACTCTACTAAAAATATAAAAAATTAGCCGGGCGTGGTGGCACACACCTATAATCCCAGCTACTCGTGAGGCTGAGGCAAGAGAATTGCTTGAACCTGGGAGGCAGAGGTTGCAGTGAGCCAAGATCCGCCACTGCACTCAAGCCTGGGCAACAGAGCAAGACTCTGTCTCAAAAAAAAAAAAAAAAATGCTTTGTAAACTATAAAGTGTTATATACTGTGAACAGAGACACCATGAAAAGCAAGTTCTCTCCAGTGATAGTATGATATATTTAATAACTAGGCGTCACACCCCTATAGAGTCTGCACAACAGCCAGAGGGACGTTATAAAAATATACATCAGATTTTACCCTCTCTGGTTTAAAACTCTCCAACGAATTCCCATCTCAAAACAAAATCAGATATTTATCTGGCTTCCAAAGCTGTGCATGATCTGGGAACTGTTAACCTGTCTGAACTGATGCCGCACTCTGCCTTCACATAGCACGCTCCAGCCACAATGCCCTTGTTTCTGCTTCTTAACTACGCAACAGGCTCATTCTCCTCTTAGGGCCTTGGCACTAGACAACTGGTTAGCTGGAACCCTGACCTTATGCATGGTGGTTTCATTCTTAACATTCAGTTCTCAGGTTAACATCACCATCTGAGAGGTGCTCCAGTCCAGAAAAGCCACTGGTCACTCTCAGCAATAGCACCCTGTTTATTTCTTAACAAGCCTCTCTCACTGTCGGATACGTTTTTCAATTTTTATTGGTTTGCTTATTTCAAAAATGTGTCCTCCCACTAGTTATAAGCTTGAAAAAAAAGATACTTATTTAATCTTATTTACCGCTGTATCTGCCAGCCTCTGAAACCATGACTGTTACATAGGAGTAAATATTCATTGAAAGAATAACCTTTGAATTGATATTAGAGTAGAAAGTTTAGCAGAGAAGTAGAAAAGCATTGGACTGGAACCAGTGCAGTTTCTGGGCTCTGCTCCAGGTTCAATGAATCTGAATGTCTAGAAATATGGCACAGGTATCCGGATAGGCCCAGGTATCAAATGGGTGATTCTGATGTAGATGACTTCAGAACACACTTTCAAAAAACAACAGGCTGGGTGTGGTGGCTCGTACCTGTAATCCCAACACTGAGAGGCAGAGACTGGCAGATTGCTTTAGGCTAGGAGTTCAAGGTCAGCCTGGGCAACATGGTGGGATCCTATGTCTACAAAAAAGACAAAAATTAGCCAGGCATGGTGGGGCCGGCCTGTGGTCCCAGCTACTTGGAAGGCTGAGGTGGGAGAATCACTTGAGCCCAGGAGGCGGAAGGTGCAGTGAGCTGAGATTGCGCCAATGTACTCCAGCCTGGGTGACAGAGTAAGACCTTGTCTCAAAAACCAAAAACCAAAACAAACTAACAAACAGAAAAACCCACTGGATTTAGAAGCCAAAGACTGATTTGCACATCCTGTTTATTTCACAGGGTTTTCATGAGGACTTAAGATAATGGCTGATAAATTTCTTTGCGTATGCCCAGCCTTACATAAATACAGATCCAAAGAGCTATTTTTCCATAGTCTGTCAGGGGCCTGCAATATGTGCATTCAGGGAGAGAAACTTGGGTTCTGAGGCAGCTCCCTTCACTGTGGAGGCCTTCCTTTCATGGAGGCGAGCAAATCTGCTCCCTATTCCGCATGACATGTCTTCAAGGATTGAAGACAACCAGACTGGCTCCCTTTAGCATTTCTGGCTCTTTAGCCATTCTTAAGCCATGGTAACCTGGATATATTTCAGTTTGTTCAGCCAGTTTTAGAGTATAGATTTTTATAATTTAATAAAACATTCCATTATGGTCTGTTTAACATAGTTACCATGGTATCATTACATGGTAACTATGTATAATGAATATTATAAAAAATAACTATGACTGTAGTCTCAGGGTCAAACATTCAGGAATTTGAGTTTTTTCTCAGCTCAGTAAAAATGAAGCATACTCTTGAGGAAAGAGCCATTTGTAGAATTTCACAAAAGACTAGTGTAGAAACTGAAAAGGTCAGTATATCAATCTATAATGAAGAAAACCGTAATAATAACTAATACGTATTTAAACCCTGACTAAGGGCCAAGCACAATCACATATCATCTTATTTAATACTCACTACTCTGAAAGTAGAGATCATGATTCTCCCCATAATATAGGTGAGAACTGTCGAAGCAGTGGTAACTTCCTCAAAAATCACATAATTTGTACTTTGCAAACTTGGTTTTAAAGCGTGACCCCAAGGCCATGTACTCATCCACTGACTGAATCTGTAGAAATACGGCACAGGTATCTGGAATGGCCTGGGTATCAGGTATCACCACTCACTGGCCATGCACATAATTACCCTCTGACACCATACCAGTTGGTCCACTCTGGCTCCTCATTTTCTTTTTTATTTTATTTTTCATTTTCCTTTATTTTATTTTTGAGACGGAGTCTCACTCTGTCGCCCAGGCTGGAGTGCAGTGACATGATCTCAGCTCACTGCAAGCTCCACCTCCCAGGTTCACGCCATTCTCCTGCCTCAGCCTCCCGAGTAGCTGGGACTACAGGCGCCCGCCACTATGCCTGGCTAATGTTTGGTTTTTTGGGTTTTTTTTAGTAGAGACGGGGTTTCACCGTGTTAGCCAGGATGGTCTCGATCTCCTGACCTCGTGATCCACCCGCCTCAGTCTCCCAAAGTGCTGGGATTACAGGCGTGAACCACCACGTCCGGCCTGGCTCCTCATTTTCTATGTTTCATGCTAACAATCCATTTACCTTTGGACTGACACCTTCTATTTTTAGACATAACACCACTGATTATTCCACAATCAAATTCCGTTCGCATTTCCAGTTTCACCCTTGAAGTTACTTTTGTATATACCTAATCCCGTCCATTATGTGTGTCGATTTTGTAATTTTAGTCTTTGAGTTTTTTGGGGAGGGTTCTTTGCTGATGCCTGTAACTTCCTTTAATGATCAACTAAAACACTTAAATATTTTTCCAGTTTACTTACATAAAGCTAGGCTTCTATAATTGTGCCATTGATTTTTTTCTTCAATCTAAACACAAAACTTTGCGTATATCCCTGTGGGATATCATCTTGTGGTTTTTGGACAAATAGTCTACCTTGTCAAGATTATTTTAAATCTTGATTCTATCATCTGCGGTATTAGCTATTCCTTCCGGCTCTCTGTCATCTGTAGGTTTTATTAAATGAAACATCTATTCCTCATGCAACTAATTGATAGAAATGTTAAACTGCACAAAACCAAGTATAGAGAAACTGGCAGGAGGAATTAAAAAAGAAAAAAGTAGAAGTATGGGCCAGGCACAGTGGCTCATGCCTGTAATCCCAGCACTTTGGGAGGTGGAGGTGGGTGGATCACCTGAGGTCAGGAGTTCAAGACCAGCCTGACCAATACGGTGAAACCTTGTCTCTACTAAGAATACAAAAATGAGCCGGGCGTGGTGGCAGGTGCCTATAGTCCCAGCTATTCAGGAGGCTGAGGCAGGAGAATCACTTGAACCTGGGAGGCAGAGGTTGCAGTGAGCTGAGATCATACCACTGCACTCCAGCCTGGGCAACAGAGCGAGATTCCATCTCAAAACACTCCAGCCTGGGCAACAGAGCGAGACTCCATCTCAAAAAAAAAAAAAAACAGAAGAAGAAGAAGTATGGTACTGAACTAAGCATGAGAATGTGAATCTAGTCACTAGAATTGATCCCAGATGCACTATTGAAAAGAGTGATTTCCTACCCTTCTCAGATATTCTTCGTGATGCTACATGCAGGCAAATGCACCAGTGTCATTATCAACACTTTTAATGTACTTCCTTATCTCCTATAATACATTGCCTCAATAGTCAACAAATATTGATTACTTATCATGTAAAAATCATTGTGCATATGTGCTGGGGTTACAGAATTGGGGAAAAAAATTAAACTAATCACCACAGTGTGATAAATGTTATTTGAAAATAAATGATATCAGCTGGGCGCAGTGGCTTACACCTGTAATCCCAGCACTTTGGGAGGCCGAGGCGGGCAGATCACCTGAGGTTGGGAGTTCGACACCAGCCTGACCAACACGGAGAAACCCCGTCTCTATTAAAAATACAAAATTAGCCAGGTGTGGTGGCACATGCCTGATCCCAGCTGCTCAGGAGGCTGAGGCAGGAGAATTGCTTGAACCCAGGAGGCGGAGGTTGCAGTGAGCCGGAGATCGTGCCATTGCACTCCAGCCTGGGCAACAAGAGCGAAACTCCGTCTCAAAAAAAAAAAAGAAAGAAAGAAAGAAAATAAATGATATGGGAGAGTATGAGGGAGACACATATATATGCTTAACAAGAAATCAAGGAAGTCTTCTTAAAGGAGATGGTGCATGGGTTAAATTTGAATGTCAAGTGTGGACTCACCAAACAAGGAGTTGGAAGTGTAAAGGTTGTCAGGCACCAAGGTCATGATGGGCCCCTAAGCCATGTTAAAAGACTGGGGTTTACATTTAAAAGAGTAAAAGCTACAGGTAAGGTGGCTCATGCCTGTAATCCCAGAACTTTGGGAGGCTGTGGCAGGAGGATCACTTGAGCCCAGAAGTTCCAGACCAGCCTGGGCAGCATGGTAAAACCCCGTTTCTACAAAACATAGGAAAATTAGCCGGGTGTGGTGGCGCATGCCTGTGGTCTCAGCGACTCAGGAGGCTGAGGCAAGAGGATCACCTGAGCCCAGAGTTCAAGGCTGTACTCCAGCCTGGGTGACAGAGTGAGATCTTGTCTTAAAAAAAAAAAAAAAAAAAAAATTTAAAGTTTTAACTAAGGACTCTGTTCATGAAGTTTTCTCTATCTATTTACACTTTTGTCAATTCCTCCTGCCTTGAAAATCCTACAGCAGTTTTTTTCCATCCCACTCAGGTCCTGTATTTTTACCTCGTTAATGTGAATATGGATCTTACATCCCTAAATTTCATGGAATGGCATCCAGACTGGGAATATGTCTCATATTCTCACTATATCCCTTCATATCATCTTGCACAATTCCAGTCACCAGGGTGGTGAACAAATTCTTGATGAATTGAATAGCAGCAATGGCAATGAATGGTGAACAGTAGCAGTAGGGGATCAGACAGGAGGGTGACAGCCAGGAAAAATTGCATACATACCTGAGGGAGCCTGAGACTGACAGGTAAACTCCACAAGGGCAGGGATCATATTTGTGTTGTTCCTTCTTTGTCCCAAGTGACCAGAAGAGTGCCTAGTTTGTCTTTTGATAAAATAAATAAATAAAATGTGCTCTACTCAGAAGAACTGTAATAGTTGTATCATTTTTTATGTTCAGTCTTACTTTCCAAGGACAGATTATCCCTCAGGAGTTCTTTGTTTAGATTCCTGCATCTAGGGCTGATGTTGATTTTATGCACAATTTCTTTATTCATGTCAAGATATAGTAAGCTTTGGAGGGTATGCAGCGCTGGGTTCAAAAACTAGTCTGACTCCCCGCCTCCTTCTGTTTTTGAGACAGGGTCTCACTCTTTCACCCAGGCTGGAGAGCAGTGGCGCAATCATGGCTCACTGCAGCCTCAATCTCCCCAGGCTCAAGGGATCCTCCCACCTCAGCCTCCTAAGTAGCTGGGACCAGAGGCGTGCACCACACACCTGGCTAATTTTTGAATTTTTAGTAGAGACAGGGTTTTACCATGTTACCCAGTTTGGTCTCAAACCCCTGAGCTCAAGTGATCCATCTGCCTTGGCCTCCCAAAGTCTTGGGATTACAGGCGTGAGCCACTGCACCTTCCCCTGACTCTTTAACTTTATTTAACCAGTCAGAATATGTAGAAAAGGGATGGAGAATAGATTGCAACTTCCATGATGAGGCAGTAAGATTGGTTGAGAATGGCATACTGGGCCTTTGGAAAGAATGCCACAATCTAATTGGTGATGTCTGTTGGCCACAAAAGAAGTGGTGAGTGGAACTCACAAGGGCCATGCATATGCTGTCTCTTATAGCTATTGCCCTTAATGTGGGCATAAATATTTTCCTGAAAGATTTTTGGCACAATCTAAATGTTTCACCTTATAAACTGTATGCAGATGACTCCAGCCTTTAACCTTTGTATTATGAAATAAAATACGTATACCTAAAACATATTACTAAATAAAAATATATAAGGCATGAAAACAAAAATATGCAGCACAACAATTTGTTCAGAGTGAACGTGTGTGATACCACCACCCACATCAAGAAACAGAACATGATCAGCATCTAGAAACTCCTCCCTTTAGTTCCCTCCAAACATCACCTACCATGATTTTGACTTTCATGAATACTACGTTCTTGCTTTCCTTTATAATTTTATCACCTACATACATACCCATAAGCAGCACAGTTTGGTTTTGCATTGGTTTTTTCTTTCTCTTTTCTTTCTTTTTTTTTTTTTTTTTTTTTGGTTCTTTATATGAATTGAATCACATACTACACATTCTTCTGTATTGGGTTTCTTTTAATCAATATTATGTTTGTGAGACTGATCCATTCTGCTGTAAGTAGCCATAGCTATAGCTTTAGCTTATTCTTTTCTTTTTTCTTCTTTTCTTTAGAGACAGAGTCTCGCTCTGTCACACAGGCTGAAGTGCAGTAGCATGATCATAGCACATTGCAGCCTTGAATTCCTGGGCTCAAACGATCTTCCTGTCTCAGCCTCTCAAGTAGCTGGGACTACAGGCATGTGTTACCATGCCCAGCCCATTTAAAAAAATTTTTTATAGAGACACATCTTAAAATGTTGACCAGGTCTCGAACTCAGCCTCAAACAATCCTCCTGCCTAGGCCTTCCAAAGCATTGGGATTAGAGGCATGAGCCACAGCGCCCAGCCCTTATTCATTTTTCGCTGTTGTGAATTATTACAAAGTGTGAACATATGACAACTTTATTTATCTAGTCCACAGATGATGGACAGTTGGATGGTTTCCAATCTTTAACTCATTTGAATAATGTTGCTATGAACTTTCTTTCACATTTTTGGAGCACACATTTCTGTCGGATCTATACCTAGAGACTAATTTCCAGGTCATAAGGTATTCTTATGTTCAACATTAGTAGATAGTGCCAAACTGTTTTCCAAAGCAGTTGCATCAATTTCACATCTACCAGCAATGTATGAGAATGTCAATTGCTCCACGTGCACACCAACGGTTGGTGTTTTCAGTCTATTGATTTTAACCCTTCCGGCATGTGTGTGATATTTTATGTAGTTTTTAATTTTTTGTTCCCTGATGGCTAATGGGCATCTTTTATATGTTTTGTTTTATCTTTTTTTTTTTTTTTTTTTTTGAGACAGGGTCTCACTCTGTTACCCAGCCTGGAGTGCAATGGCGTGATCTCGGCTGATTGCAACCTCCACCTCCCAGATTCAAGCGATTATCCTGCCTCTGCCCCCTAGGTAGCTGGGATTACAGGAGCCCCCCACCGCGCCTGGTTAATTTTTATATTTTTAGTAGAGAAGGGGTTTCATCATGTTGGCTAAGCTGGTCTCAAACTCCTGACCTCAACTGATCTGCCCACCTCGGCCTCCCAAAGTTACGGATTACAGGCATCAGTCGCCATGCCTGGCCTTGAATATCTTCTTTTGTGAAGTCCCCGTTCAAGTCTCTTGCCTGTCTACCAGATTTGTCATTTTGTATTTTTTTTTTAATGATAAGAGTTATTTTTATCTATTCTGGACATAGGCTTTATCAGTTATATATTTTACAAATATCTTCTCTATTTGGTGGCTTCCTTTACACTCTCCTAATGGTGTCTTCAGAGGAAAAGAAGCTCTTAATTTTATGCAATCCACTGCATCAATATTTCTCTTGAGCTTTTGTGCTTCATTTCATTCACTTTAAGAAAAATTTCCCTATCCCAAGGTTGTGAATATATTATGCTATGTTCTAGAAGCTTCATTGTTTTATCCTTCACTTTTAGGTCTACAGTGACCTGGAAATGAGTGAATGAATTTGTTTATGTTTAGTCTGGTGTGAGGCAGTAAGTCATTTCATTGTTTTTCATCAGGATAGCCAACTGACCCAGTTTTGGAAAAACTCTTTAGAAACAACATGTTGCTTTGAATCAAGTGCTATGTGTGCATGGGTCTCTTGCTGGAATTCCTATTTTAACTTTGTATTCAGGTGGCAATACTACACTGATTTCTGTAGTCTTCATGTGCAATGGAGCAAACCCTCCCACTATTCTTCATCAAGTACCTTGTCTATTCTTGGCCATTTGCATTAACATGTACATTTAGAATAATCTTTCCAAGTTCCATTTTAAAATTCAAGTTGGGGTTTTCATTAGGAATACATTGAACTTATAGATCATTTTGGAGAGAAAGAACATATTTATAATATTGTATTGTCCAACTTTACCAAGGTATAAGCCTTTTAAATTTAAGCATTTTAACGTAATATTGTTATGTTCTTGCACATGTTTTCTGAGGTTTATTACTGGGTATTTGAAAGTTTTGATGTTATTTTAAAAGATTACATTTATTTATTTATTTTTGTTTTTGTTTTTTGAGACAGATTCTCACTCTGTAGCCCAGGCTGGAGTGCAGTGGCACCATCTCAGCTCACTGCAACCTCTGCCTCCCAGACTCAAGTGGTACTCCTGCCTCAGCCTCCCAAGTAGCTAGGATTACAGGTGTGTGCCACCACCCATGGCTAATTTTTGTGTTTTTAGTAGAGATGGGGTTTTGCCATGTTGGCCAGGCTAGTCTTGAACTCCTGTCCTCAAGTGATCCATCCACCTTGGCCTCCCAAAGTGCTGGGATTACAGGTGTGAGCCACTGCACTCAGCCACAAGATTACTTTTAAATGTTTATTTCATTACTGTTCAAGGCTGGAATATAGAAATACAATGTTTTCATATATTGCTCTTGTATCCAGTGATCTGCTAAACTCACTTAAGAATTCTAATAATTCATAGGTATTCTGGATTTTCTATATTCCCAATCATATCATATATAAATAATGAGAGTTCATTTTTTCCTTTCCAATTGTTATGCAGTCATGTACCACATAACAATATTTTGGTCAATAACAGACTGCATATACAACAGTGGTTCAATAAGATTATAAGGGAAGCAGGGCTTAATGGCACACACCTGTAGTTCTGGCTACTCTGGAGCTGATGCTGAAAGATTGCTTGAGCCCGAGAGGTCAAGCCTGCAGTGAGCTGTGACTGCACCACTGCACTCTAAGCTAGGCAACAGAGTGAGACCCCATCTCTAAAAAAAAAAAATGTTAATTTTAATTTTAAAAGATTATAATGGGGCCGGGCGTGGTGGCTCACACCTGTAATCCCAGCACTTTGGGACGCCAAGGTGGGTGGATCACGAGGTCAGGAGTTCAAGACCAGCCTGGCCAACATGGTGAAACCCCATTTCTACTAAAAATACAAAAATTACCTGGGCATGGTGGCGTGTGCCTGTAATCCCAGCTACTTGGGAGGCTGAGGCAGGAGAATCTCTGGAACCCAGGAGGCGGAGGTTGCAGTGAGCCAAGACCACACCACTGCACTCCAGCCTGGTGACAGAGTGAGACTCCATCTCAAAAAAAAGAAAAGAAAAGAAAAGAAAGATTATAATGGAGCTGAAAAATTCTTATCACCTAATGACTTCATAGTCATCCCAATATCATAGCCCAATGCATTACCTTCTCTATATTTAGCACACAAATATGTACCATTATGTTAAAATTGCCTACAGTATTCAGTCAGTATTCCATACAGTAACATCCTGTACAGGTTTGCAGCCAGGAACAATAGGCTATACCATATAGCATAGGTGTGAAGTAGGCTACACCATCTATATTTGTGTAAGTACACTTTATGATGTTCACACAATGACACAATCACCTAATATTGTGTTTCTCAGAATGCATTCCCATCATTAAGTGACACATGACAGTGTATTTTATTTCTCTTGCTGTCTTGCTGCATACACTAACTAGGATCAGCACAACACTGAGTAGAAATGTTGATAATAGACACCCTTAGGATGTTCCCAATTTCAAAGCTTTTAACATTTTACCACTAAATATGATGTTTGCTGTTGGGTTTTTGTAGCTACTGTTTTTCAGAATAAGTAAATTCCTTTGTATTGCAAGTTTGCTAAGATGTTTCTAATTAAAAACAGATGTTGAATCTCATCAGATGCTTTTTTTGCATATATTTAGGTGATCATATAATTTGTCTCTTTTATTTAATTTATGCAGTATGTTGGTTGACTTTTGAATGTCCAACCAACCTTGAATTCCTTGATTAAACCCAAATTAGTCATGATTTATTATCCTTTTTTATATATTGCTAATTTTTTTGCTAATTTCTTCAATTTTTTATGTCTATGTTCATAAGAGAGACTGGTTTATAATTTTTTTAAACTGTACTCATCAGGTTTTGGTATTAAGGTTATTCTGGCTTCGTGGGGTATTACGGTCCTTTTTTTTCTACTCTCTGAAAAAAATTTTCAGAAGATTGGCATTATCTCATCTTTAAATGATAGAATTTGCTGGAAAAGCCATTTAGTTCTAGATTTTCTTCATTAAAAGGTTTTAAATCATGAGCTTGTTGTGGTGACTCACACCTGTAATCCCAGCACTTAGGGAGGCCAAGGCAGACAGATAGCTTGAGCCCAGGAGTTCAAGATCAGCTTGAGCAACATGGCAAAACCCTGTCTCTACAAAAAAATACAAATATCAGCTGGGCATGATGGCATGCACCTGGAGTCCCAGCTACTTGGGAGGCTGAGGTGGGAGGATCACCTGAGCCCAAGAGGTCAAGGCTGTAGTGAGCCATGATCACAACACTTCGCTCCAGCCAGGGCAACAGAGTGACACCCTGCCTCAAAATAACTAAATAGATAAAAGTTTTTAAATTATGGATTCAATTTATCTAATAATTATCAAATCATTTATATTTTTTCTTTCTACTATTATCCATTTTGGAAAGTTTCATTTTTTAGCAAATTTGTCTATTTTATGTAAATTTTCAAATGTATTTGCATAGTTACTTATACTATCATTGAATTTTTTAATGTGTGTAATATTTGTAATCATGACCCTTTTTTATTAGTGACATTAGATGTGTTTTCTGTTTTCTTTGCTTCCCTTTTTCCATGAGAGATTTTATCAATTCTATTAGCCTTTTCAAATAAACTTTTGGATTTATTGATCCTCTCTATTCTGTTTTCTATTTCATTTGTTTCTGCTTTTATCTTTATTATTTCCTATCTTCTATTTTATTTGTTTAATTTGCAGCTCTGTCTTTAAATGTTTGAAATGAATGGTTAACACATTGACTGACAGTCTTTCTCTCTTACTAATATACGTCTTTGAAGCTATAGATCTTTCTCTAAGCATGACTTTAGCTGTATTACACTAGTTTTAATATGTATTTTAAATTTTTTAGTTTAAATGATTTTTAATTCTCATTGTCATTTCTTCTTTGAACTATGGGACTATAGAACAATAATTATTAATTTTCAGATAGTTGAGGATTTCCCATTCTGTTTTTGCTACTGATTTTTAGCTTAATTGCTTGAAATAAAAATTTTTGAAAAGTTTTAGAAACTTTCTTTGTGGTCTATTAAGTTTTCCATGTGCTTGGAAAAAAATGTGTATTTTGGGATTTTTGTGTGCTTTATTCTACACACGTCCATTAATTTAAATGTGATTATAATGCATTTTAGTTTGTTATATTCTTACTAATGTTTGGTCTGTGGGTTCTCTTAGGCACTGAAAGTGATTATTAAAATTTCCCATTATACTATTTATTAGTCTATCTTGCCTTTCAGTTTTGTCAATTCTTATTTTATATATTTTTGTACTATGTTATTAGGTACATTACAATTTCCTATGAATTAAATCCTTATTTAGTGCAAAGTCTGTCTTCATCTCTAGTAATGCTTTACAATGTGTATAGCTATAGCAGTTGTGTTTTGGCTAGTATTATGTATTTTTTTAATTCTTTTTCTTCAACTTTTCTGTATTTTTATGCCTTAGGTTTGTCTCTTGTAAACATGGTAGATATGGTAATTTTAAAGTTTGTGTCTCATAACTCCTGTATCTGGAGTCCCAATAGATCTTTTTCCATTCCCTGTTGATTTTTGCCAGTTCTCATTCCTATCATCTTATCTCCTTATATGCCTAGTTGTTTTCTTATTATGCAACAGTTTTTGTATTTCAGAATTTGTTCATAGAATTAATTTGAGGTCTAGGATAATGTTATCTTCCCCAAAGTGGATTCTCATTTGTCTCTGCTCTCAAGTCATAATCATTTCAATCCAATTTAAAGGTGATTTGAGACTGATCTTAGCTCCTGTGGGGCCTCTCTATTTCTGGTTCGCCCATGCTCCCAGGGTTCAGACCTTCCCAGCGTCATAACTCAGGCCTCCCAACCTGAGCAGGCCTTGATCTTTAATTTCTGCTCCCCAACCTTAATCCTTAGCCACCATCTCTAAAATAGGCAAATAACACTAGTGGAAATTAGGCCCAAATGCTGACCTTACCTACCACACTTTACCATCCTCTAGATACTGGCCAGGTAATTCTTCCCTACCTTGCTAGTTCTCTAATGCCTTAAGGCAGATATTTTTATATTCTTATAAGCTTTTCTCATCATCCTCAGTGGGATGGTCAGTCCAAATTACCTTGTCACCATTAGACAATCTGCTCTGTTGATTTTGTTTTTAATATACAGTCATGAATTGCTTAACAAGGGGGAAACAATCTGAGAAATGCATCACTAGGCAATTTTGTCATTGTGTGAACATTATAGAGAGTACTTGCACAAACATAGATGGCAGAGCCTACCACACACCTAGGCTATATGCTATAGCCTATTGCTCCTAGGTTATAAACCTGTACAGCATGTTACTGTACTGAATAGAAAATTGTAACACAGTGGTAATTATTTGTGTTTCTAAACATAGAAAGGTAATGCATTGTGCAAGGATGTTAGGACAGCTATAGTATCACTAGGCAATAGGAATTTTTCAGCTCTGTTATCATCTTATGGGACCACTATCATATATGCAGTCGTTAGACAATGCATGACTGTAAATAATTTTACATTATGTTTTTATGATGATTGCTTCCTTATTATGAAAGTTAGACATTCCCACTTTTCGAAATTTAGCAAATACATGGCCGTGCATGGTGGTTAACATCTGTAATTCCAGCACTTTGGGAGGTCAAGGCAGGCAGATCACTTGAGCTCAGGAGTTCGAGACCAGCCTGGACAACATGATGAAATCCCATCTCTACTAAAAATACAAAAATGAGCCAGGCGTGGTGGCATGCACCTGTAGTCCCAGCTACTTGGGAGGCTGAGACAGAAGAATTGCTTGAACTAGGGAGGCAGAGGTTGCAGTGAGCTGAGATCATGCCACTGTACTCCAGCCTGGGCAACAGAGCAAGACTTCATCTCAAAAATAAAATAAAATTAAAATTAAAATTTAGAAAATAAAAACATGGAAAGGAAGAAAATAGAAATCACTTATAATTCCACTATTCTAAAATGTATTTCCTACTGGTCTATTTTCTATGCATATATACAAACATCTTTAACAAAAATGAGATCATGCTGCACTTACTATTTTATAACATAATTTATTCATTTAATATATCACAACATCTGGATAGTTGCATGGTTTTCCAAGGTATGTATACACCACAGTTCACTTAAACAATTCTCTAGAATTGAATATCGGAATCTTTCCAATATTCAACATTATAAAACCATTGTCACAAATATTATTTTGCCAAATATTTGAACAGTTCATGATTATTTCCTTAGGATAAACTCCTAAAAGTAGAATGGATAATCAGAAGATATAAGGCATTATATATACTGACAAGCTATCCTCCAGAAGAGGATTACCAATATGCATTTCTACTAGCAGTGTTTGAGAGTGATATTTTTCCCTTCCTACAGCCAGATTGGAACTACTAAGCAATTAGTCCCACACCAACATAAATGAGATTTACCACCTTAAAACAATTTTAAAAGGATTTCTAAAGTTTTCTGTCCTAGTTTTTGCCATGATTGTGACTGATTTCTCCCTTAGTAAGGAACATAAGCCATCAGCTCAGAGACCAGAGGGATTTAGGAGCTTAGCAATAAACAACCAACTATTTCCTCTACTGGGAGTCTGTATAAAAGTTGGTTTATTGACATGGAATATGATGCAGCCATAAAAACAAACGAGATGGCACTCAACTCACAGAAAATAATCTCTAATGATAGGCTTTCCAATGCTATGGCCCGTATACTAGGAAGGTAGCTGGCATCTCTCATTTTATGCCCCCATACATCTACCCAAACTGAGGAAAGAAATTCTATAATATCAATATGGAGAAGGAGGGCTATGGCTATGGTTCTCTGTGTACTTTATGAAGAGTATTTTGTTCTGTGCTCATTATTGTATATCCTGGGAAGCCTAATTTTAGTCTTATTTGAAGGTGAAGAAAGAGAAACACTAAGCCACACATGCTTTTCATTTTTTGTACAAATTTATGGTGTATGTGTGCAAGTTTTTGGTCTGTTTTGTTTTGCTTTGTTTTGTTTTTCTGAGATGTTTTGTTTTTCACGCTGTTGCCCAGGCTGTAGTGCAGTGGCACGATATCCATCCACTGTAACCTCTGTCTGCTGGGTTCAAGCGATTCTTCTGCCTCAGCCTCCAGAGTATCTGGGATTACAGGTGCCTGCCACCACGTCAGGCTAATTTTTTTATTTTTAGTAGAGATGGGGTTTCACCATGATGGCCAGGCTGGTCTCAAACTCTTGGCCTCATTGATCTGTTAGTCTTGGCCTCCCAAAGTGCTGGGATTATGGGCATGAGCCATGGTGCCCAGCTGCAACTTTGTTACTTGCTAGATTGCAACGTGGTCAAGTCAGGGCATTTAGGCTATCAATCACCCGAATAATGTACATTGTATGCATTAACTAATTTCTTATCACTCCCTCTCCCTCTTACTCTCTCACCTTTCTGAGTATCCACTGTCCATCATTCCACTCTGTGTGTCTACGTGTACACATTTTTAACACCCACTTATGAATGAGAATATACAATATTGGAAAAACATACCTTCTAAACTAGGTAGTGATGAAATAAAAACTTAGTTTCAAAGGTTTATTTTTCTTGGTGTATTCACTGTTGTAGAATTACCCTGTGGAAATAGCAGAGAGCTGCTTCTGGAATGTATCATGATATAAACCGGTAAATTCAGCAAAGACATCTACCTGTCAACTGACTTTTATACTCCAATTATGTTATTTTGGTTTTATTTCTAAATATTATTAGACAATAATTAGAACTATTAAAGTATTAAGGCCCTGGTTTAATCCAGGGGACAGCAGAACATAGTGGTAAACAGCATGAGCTCTGGGGTCAGACCGTTGGAGTTTGGGAAAGTGACTTCTAGACAACTTTGAGCAAATTACTTAGCATCTCTATGTCTGGGATTCCTCCATCTGGAGAATGGGGATGGTAGTGGTACACATTTCATATGGTTGTTTTGAGGATTAAATGAGATAACAACTGTAAAGTGCTTAGAACAATGTCAGGTACATGGTAAGGCTTGGAGTTAGTTATTATAGAAGGGGCTCTATAATAAATGTTTAATTGAAAAAAATCAACAGACCCATCTGCGGGTGGAAGTTAACCACTCTTACCCCAAAATGGAAATCTCTTGCTATTGGAATAATTTTCCAGAATAAAATATATTAAAGAAAACTTGATGAAATACAGGCATTAAATGTTATCACATAACCATCCATAAATTCTGGGTTTCCACAAAGCAGTTCTTCCGAATCATAATTAAGGGTTTGAAAGTCAAATGATTTAAGTGCTAGTTTTAATTACCTCTTGGTGAACTTTAGTGTGTTAGAATTGTCACAACTTTCCTTGAGGATTACTCTGAAGCCAGGCAATACAGTGGGAAATTATTAACTCCTACTTTGGTACAGCAATTATCTGCATTACAAGGTTTATGCAATTAGCTGTTTAAGATGTCATTATATTTTGCCATCTGGTACACAGGAGTTTATGCATATGAACAGGCACGTGTTGAAGTGATTTTCACTATATGACTTGTTCTCAACCCAAGTCATCGCTCTAATGAGGGGAAGTTGCCGTGCACTGTACATTAGTGGCAGGTGCACACTATCAAGCTTCATTTTCATCGAAGACCTTCATTTTTCCATTTTAAAGTATTCTGCACAAGTGCTGGAAAATTAATGAGTCGTTCGCAATTGAACAACGCCTGCAGACGCGTTCCTTAGCAGTTAGGCGGGGGCACGGCTTCCGGTAGGGGGCCACTCCTCCTCCTCACCCGGACGGCTGCAAGGTACCCTCATTCTGTGCAAAGCCAGGGCGCGATCCACTGCAGTAAACCTCCCCTGGCGAAGAGGGAAGCGGAGCTCGCTGTTGCACCCCAGGCCGAGCGCCATAGGGGAGAGGGCGCCGCAGCGAGTCCAGAGATCCCAGCCCGGCCTCGATGCCGGGGCTCTCCCGTAGCGTGCGTCCTTGACAGAAGCGCATTAAAACGGCGCCCTCTGGTGTCGGCTCGCGGGGGCCGGGTAAAAGCAGAGGCGCTGGGGACCCAGTTCAACTCGCCATCCTGTTCGCAAACCGAAAGATCCCCAAGTCTAGAAAGTGCCTTGCCGCTCTGCGGACGCTGTGTCCGCGGCCCCGCTATGGCGCAGAGCTGGGCTGCAATCAGAAAGCCCGGCTACCCTGGCCCCAGATAGTGGCTCCCGGGGGAACCCGTGTGGAGGGCGAGGAGAGCCCTGGCCTTCGAAGGCAGGAAGGACGGAACCCCTAAGTCACGACCGCAGCGGGGCGCAGGGACGGCCAGGCTCCAGCCACCGAGGCCCGAACTCGACCTGCACGGCCCGGCGGCAGGCCGCGAAGGAGCCCCGGGTAATGGGGGCGGCAGGAAGGAAAGGCGCGCAGGGTTTTCCGGACCTCCCCCAGCCCCGGGCTCCCATCTGGGCTTTGTGGGTTGGTGGTGTCTGAATCGCCGACGGGCCGAACCGTGCCGGGAAGGCGCGCTGACCCGCGCGGGCACCTGGCCGAGGCCGCCCCGCGCTGCCATTGAAATGTGACACTGATGAACGAGCTAGGCCCGCGGCTTTCTTTGGGAGAGTTGGGAGTCGCCAGCCGCGAGATCTGCGACTCTCAGGTTCCCTGGGAAACGTTCTCCCCGCACCCCATCCTGCCTCCAACTTCGGCACTATTGCAACCTTCTCCCATTTCCCCCCAACACACACACACACACACACACACACACACACACACACACACACCCCTCACGCGTTTTCCAGGAAGACGGAGTGGTGGCGGGAAAGAACATTCTGACCACGGGGAAGTTTGAGTTGGTTGGGGCTGAGTCAATTAAGTCGCCCCTTGAGCCTTTTGTTTTGAGGCTCTGATTGCAAGGGCGCCTTTCGCCTTTTATATTTGGGGCCTTGTGGGTGACAGTGAGGGAACAGAGGAAGGGGACAGAGCACGTGGAACCTGGCCCCTTTTGGGATGTTTCTACACCAGCTTTTGTTGGGAGAGAGGGTGGAAAGGGAAGGAGGGAGAGTGGGTACCTTACAAGCAACCAGCAAGGATTTCTGGAGAGACAACAACGTGCGGAGCACTGAATCAGGCACCAGCAGCGTTTATTGAGAATGAAAATAGGATCTTGCAAGCTGATTAGCAAGAGAAAAATTCAAAAAAGGGACAAATTCGTTTGATTAAGTATCCAAATAGATGCAGCAAGGCTGAGTAAACAAATCAAGGATGGGTATTGGAATTGGCTAGTGGAGTCTCAGAGCATCTGTATGTAGGCATCTCCGTGAGTCCACTGCAGTTCAGAGGTTGTTCTATGTAAGCGCAGCCTAGAAAACAGATACTAAAGTTTGAGATGACGTTGTCCAAAAAAAAAAAGAGTCAATCATTCGCGTTGGAAGATAAAGTTGGACAAGTAAATCAAGCCCAGACTGAGAAGGCTGAGGGGCCCAGAATCTAAAGGATAATCTACTGGCTTTGGGGCCAGACTAGCACAGAAGCAGCCCTATCCAAGCCTCTTACAAATTGTAACTATCCGTCTCTGTTTCCCTCCGTGAAATGGGGATAATGCCTTGGTACTGTGAGGATTACACAGGGTTAAAGGAGACAATGTCCTTGGGCCTAAATACATTTGGTATTAATATAACCCCTCCTTCTCTTTCAACCATTTCAAAATCGTTGCCATCATCCCTATGCTCTGGGCATCTTCAGGAGTTCTTCAAATAAATATGTGACTATGCTCATCTTGTTTATGTTCAGTCAGCTCTGTTGCCTCAGACACTCAGCAGTCCACGTTATACTGATATCTTTTGGAGCATCTAAATTATTTGAAAACACCGAGTTTTTACTACAAGCTTCTGGCAATTGACTTTGTGAGTAACCGGCCCACGAGACTGCTCCATTTAATGTCAGTCATAAGTAATATCAGTTTATTAGACTCTCACCAGTGGCCCTAACTGAACACTCCATCCCCCATGACCAAGAGCAGCATTTCAGCTTCTTAAGCAAATCTTATTCCTGTCTGTTGTAAAAAGTCATTTCATTGTAATAAGTATCTGCTTTCCCAGAGCTAAAACTACACAGAACAGCCTGTGCCCTGTAATTGACTCAGGGAGATACCCACATTCAAAAGTACTGAGACTGGGACTTGGGAAGGGCAATGCTCTGATTCAACACAGGTGATATGAAGAACACTAATAAGTTTCAAAGTGGCCTATAGTTCTGGCACGGTGGCTCACACTTGTAATCCCAGCACTTTGGGAGGCCAAGGTGGGCGAATCACCTGAGGTCAGAAGTTCGAGACTAGCCTGGCCAACATGGTGAAATCCCGTCTCTACCAAAAATACAAAAATTAGCCGGTCATAGTGGGGCATGCCTATAATCCCAGCTACTCAGGAGGCTGAGTGAGGCAGGATTGCTTGAACCCAGGAGGCGGAGGTTGCAGTGAGCTGAGATCACACCACTGCACTCCAGCCTGGGTGACAGAGCAAGACTCTGTGTCAAAACAAATAAATAAATAAATAACCAAAGTGACCTATAGACTGGATCACAGCTCTGCCCTTTATTTACTAAAAAGAGCCCTGGATTGCTCATTGTTGGGAAATGGTACCAAAAAGAAGTAGCTAAGGTTTCCAGAAATATACCTATCCAATTCACACTCTTATACCAACCTATGTGTGTTTCCATGACATGGAAGCACAGTTACAAATCAGAGAATAAAATAGGTATCTCCAAAATACACTGCTGTCTCATAGATGCGTACATATGCAACTTGCGTAAAATGAGGCCATAGACTGTCGTTCCTACCTGCCCTAAAGTCTGTTCTCAAGTCGCCCTAGCTATACGAAGATGACGAAATGAGGAACATTGAAATTCTTGAATGAAGGTAGTAATTTCAGGAAGGAAATTTATCAGCTCAATGTTTGAGCTAGGGTATACGTTCTTTGAACATTATCCTCATGATTTTATTATAACAGAACTAAGGCATGAACTTGAAAAACGGGAGAATGGGAGAAAATTTTACCCTAAAACTAATAATGTAAGTGTTGGGAGAAATACTCTTGTATTTCTCCATATTTCTGCTAGCACCTAGAACAGTATAGAATACACAAAATACGTTCCACTAATATGTGTTGGTTTCAACTGGTTTTTCTTCACAAAGCCCTCTTATCTAATTACCAACTGGTCCCCAGAAGCTAACAATCTAACCACCTGACCTTACATTTGATAACTTTATAGTGTTAGTTACACGGTAGGGTTTTCCTGCTAACGAATCCTCTGTGGCATCTGTTTCAAAATGAAAATCTATTATATTATTAGAAACACTCTCAGTGTAAAGAAACCGGAGATGAATTGCCAAAGTCTGAGCTCACGATAATGCATTGGCAAGCAGAAGCATCATGGCTGGACCCAGTGGGAGAAAGAAGATGGAATACACACCTTTACATCCAATGCCCAACTCAAATCCTTCTATCAGTAACTACACACCTTTTGATGAGTTCAGTTGTTCTCGGGGATGTAAAGGAGGTTTCTGGTTAGGAATGATGAACAGGTTGGTTTGCTACTTTGGTAAGTAAGAAGAAGGGGAGCTAATGAGTAATTGTTGCACAATGACAAAACAACACTCCTGAAAGGAGCATAATTTGCTTCCCTGAACAATCCAGTCCTTTCATCATAAAATGTTCCTATTACATGGACACAGACCAGTAAAAACATTTGCTATACAAAAACACCTATTGTAAATAATTTCCATAACCAGATCAACAAAGCACTATGACTATAGTTTAGATGCCAGGATTTGACAATAGCTATATTATACTAAACTTTTCATTGTAATGTATTCACTAAAATGACATTTGGTTGGTTTGGTCATAAGATACAAATTATTCATATTTATAAAATTACAAATTCACTCATTCTTTGGTTTCTTCCAATGCACCCCTGCTCCTTTCTTCCATCATCAGCATTTTCCTAGGAAACATTATAATTTACATTTAACTGAGGCTGAAAACACTATCTTTTACCACATCTTCAGTGTAGCAAAACTACGGAGGTAGCCACCTTCCTGCCTGATCTTTCTTGATAACTTTTTTAAGTACCCTAAAGCCAGTTGGTGTGTTCTTAAATTGTAATGCAGTGGAAGACACCTGGGTGTGTTCTGTGAGATCTGGGCTCTCCATAACCTGGCTCTGCCACTTCCCTATGAAACTTTAAGTGACTCGCTTGATCTCCCTGAACCTCTGTTCCTCTTCTGTGATAACAGAAGTTAGTCCTATTTCACAAAGGCGTTGTGAGAATTATATGACACCTGAAATTTAAAATTCCTAATCTAGTAATCTAGCACAGAGTAGGTACTTAAAAGGAGATTAATGTTAAAGTTAGATTCTGACTGGACATGTTGGCTTGAGTCTTAAGTAGCAGCTACTCAGGAGACTGAGGGAGGAGGATCCCTTGAGACCAGGAGTTTAAGGCTACAAGTATGCTATCACTGTATCTGTGAACAGCCACTGCACTCCAGCCTGGGCAACATAGCGAGACCACAACTCTAAAAGAAAAAAAAAGTAGATTCTGAAATAAAGATCTAGGGCTCCTAGACTAAAAAAAAAAAAAAATTTTTTTTTTTTTTTACTCTAGAATCTGGCTCTGTCGCCCAGGCTAGAGTGCAGTGGCACAATGTTGGCTCACTGCAACCTCCACCGCCTGGGTTCAAGCAATTCTCCTGCTTCAGCCTCCCAAGTAGCTGAGATTACAGTGCCTGCCACCACAGCCAGCTAATTTTTGTATTTTAGTAGAGACAGGGTTTCACCATGTTGGCCAGGCAGGTCTCGAACTCCTGACCTCAGGTGATCCACCCGCCTCAGCCTCCCAAAGTGCTGGGATTACAGGCGTGAGTCACTGCACCCTGCCAAAAAAAATATTTTTAAAAGCAGAAAAATATATATAGCAACTATGGCTTGCATCGCCATGTCTTTATTTCCTCATCTTTAAAATTGGGATAATGGGCCAGACGCAGTGGTTCATGCCCATAATCCCAGCACTTTGGGAGGCCAAGGCAGGACGATCCCTTGAGCCCAGGAGTTTGAGGCTGCAGTGAGCTATGATTGTGCCACTGCACCCCAGCCTGGGTGACAGAGAGTGACCCTGTCGTTAAATAAATAAATAAATAAATAGGGATAATGTATACCATATGAGATTGTGAAAATTAAATGATAATTAACAAATCATTTAATAGAGGCAAGTGTTAGTAAAAATAGTAAATAGTAAGTCATCCACAAATATAAGATGTTGTTTGGTTTTTTGGTTTGTTTTGTTGTTGTTTTTGAGACAGGTCTAACTTGTCGCCCAGGCTGGAGTGCAGTGATGCCATTTCAGCTCAATGCAACCTCAGCCTGCCAGGCTCAAGCCATCATTCTGTCTTGACTGTCGAAGTGGCTAGGATTACAGGCATGGGCCACTATGCCCAGCTTTTTTTTTTTTTTTTCTTTTTTTGGAGAAATGGGTTTCTCCATGTTGCTCAGGCTGGTCTCAAGCTTCTGGGCTCAAGTGACCCATGCACCTCAGCCTCCCAAACACTGGGATTACAGGCTTGAGCCACCACACAGCCATCGTCTTTTTTTTTTTTTTTTCTCTTTGAGACCAAGTCTCGCTCTGCTGCCCAGGTTGGAGTGCAGTGGTGTGATCTCGGCTCACTGCAACCTCCACCTCCCAGGTTCAAGTGATTCTCCTACTTCAGATTACCAAGAAGCTGGGATTACAGATGTACCACCACGCCCAGGTAATTTTTGTATTTTTAGTAGAGATGGGGTTTCGCCATGTTGGCCAGGCTGGTCTCGAACTCCTGACCTCAGGTGATCCGCCCACCTCGGCCTCCCGAAGAGCTGGGATTACAGATGTGAGCCACCGCACCCGGCCTACAGCCGTTGTCTATGAGGAGATAAGCTAGTTATCAAAACTCCCAGTAGCCCATCCTGTTTCCTACTCAAACACTGAAACCTCTTAGTAGTGCTCTTCACCTTCTTCTAAGGCCCTAATCTTCAAGGAACAGAAAGAAGCTAAACAGTCTTACAAGTTAGATTTCTTAGAATAAAAGATGGGTTTTCACATTAGAAATAGGTGAAAGTTGGCTGGGTGCGGTGGCTCAGGCCTGTAATCCCAGTAATCTCAGCACTTTGGGAGGTCGAGGTGGGCAGATCACCTGAGATCAGGAGGTCAAGACCAGTCTGGCCATCAACATGGTGAAACTCTGTCTCTACTAAAAAATACAAAAAATTAGCCAGGCGTGGTGGCGCATGCCTGTAGTTCCAGCTACTCAGGAGGCTGAGGCAGGAGAATTGTTTGAGCCCGGGAGGCAGAGGTTGCAGTGAGCCGTGACTGCGATATTGCACTCCAGTCTGGGCGACAGAAAGACTCCGACTCATAAATAAATAAATAAATAAATAAATAAATAAATAAATAAAAACAATTTTTTAAAAAGAAATAGGTGAAAGTTCCTTAGAAGGCACCCACAGCTTCTTACCTACATCATCTCTTTAAATTCTCGCAATGACTCTATCAGACAGGTACCGCTATTCCCTCTTTTGAGGGAAGAGGAAATAGAGACTCGGGGAGATAAAGTAACTTGCCCACGACTATACAGCTATTCTCAAGGAAACGTAGTGCATCCCATGAAAATGGCCTGGAGTCGAGATATTGGAGTCAAAGTGCAGCCAAAATTGTCAGGGTGCAACCTGCCTCTCCAATCAGGGCTGCTACTTCTTTGGTACTGGAATCCCCCAGTTCCTGAAATTAACACCCGTTCTCCACTCTCCAAAAGCACATGCTGAGTGCCCTCAGGGCTCTTGCTGTTGCCAACGACCTATAACTCTGGACAGGCTCAGCAGCTGAGAGGAGGCTGTAGACACAACAGGCTTTGCTGGGCTTGCTGGGACGGGGCCATGCAGGCGCGCCTCTTTCTCTCTCCTGCTATCTAGAGCTCGCCTGTAGGTGGCGCTCTGCTTCGCTCAGGGGAACTTGGAGGGCAAGGACACGGGTCACCAGCTGCCTCCCCTGAAGGCCAATTTAAGTTGTCCCCTGGCTTGAACTCAGCGCAGGAACCTCGGTGATGGGGACGTGCCCCCCTACCCGGGAGCTCTTCCTCCCCCAACCTCCCTGCCCTCCCCTCTCCCGGCCCGCGCTTCCTCCGAGGTCGGGCTGCGCGGCGCGATCTCCAAGCGCTGGGGCCGAGCCTGGCGCTCCGGGGCGGCGCTTCGGTCCCCGACCCACGAGCCGGCCCGCTGGCCCCCACTCCGCTTCCTCCCGGCACCCGCTTCGCTGGCAGCTGTAGCGGGGGTGGAGGGATGGGGGACTGTGACCCCCGTGAGTGCCGGCGGGGCGGGGCAGCTTTAAAAACTTCTGAAAGGCCTGGTTCAAAGCCTCAAAGGATAGAACTTGGGCCGGAAGGCGGTTTCCACGGAGGGGCCTAAAAGGGGGTTGGGGGTGCACCTGCAGGGCCTGGAGCCGCGGCTTGGGAAGGGAGGCCCGGTCACTGCGAGCGCCGCAGCCCCCGCCCCGCACTCGCCGCCCCTTGGAGCCGCCGCGGCCCCGCCCGCGACCTGCGCTTTCATCCTCCCCACGGGACAGCGGCCGCGCGGGGCGGGGGCGGCTCTGGCCGGCGCGCTCCCTGCGGGGTCTTCCTTCCCTCCGACCCCTCCCTGGGAACGTGAGATTTCGCCGCAGAGCTGAACTCCCGGATTTTAACCCCAACCCACCCGGGCGGGAGGCCGCGGAGAACCGGGAGTCGCGACAGAGGAAGCGTTCCCTGTCACCTCCTAGCCCCCCACACAGAGCCCCGGGGAGGGTGAGGAAGTGGAAGAGCGGGAGGAGGGCCCGCGCCGGTGGGGGGAGGGGGGGCGAGGAGGGGGACGTCCGGGGTCGCACGACGACGCAACGGAGAGTGGCCCCGGCGGCGTCCTGAGTCGCCGCGGCCGCCGTGCCACCTCGGACAGGTGGGGAGGGAATGCGCGGCCGCCGCCAGCCAGGGCCGCTCCGCCGCGGACACGGTCCCGCGCTCGGCCGGAGAGCCGCGGCTTTTCACTAGCACTGCATTAGGACACTCGTCCTCCAGAGTCCTTCCCGTGGAAGCTCTTGAGTGAATTAGAAAAATGATTTGCTCCATTTGTAGTTTCTGAAAATATTTTCTCAGATCTTCAATTGAGCGCTTTAGCCGGGGAGCATATCTATGGGGGCCTCCTTCCCACTACCTAGGGTCTCACTCGGTGACAATTGCTGAGTGAGTCAGTGAGGACGTGTGGGGAAAGGTAAAAGTGGAATTGAGCAAAGCTGAGTAATTTAGCTAAGGAAGAAAAATCGCTACTGAAAATAGAATAGTTTAAAAATAAACTACATAAAGTTTATTCTTTTGCTTGGAGTCCTGTTCCTTGATCCGAGAAAGTAAAATCCATCAGAGTTGGGAGTCCCCCCACCTCCATTAGCATTTATTACACTTTCTCAAACTTACTGAAAGACTTCTTTTAGGGAATTTTAAGAAGGAATCGTGTTTGACATTACAGGCAGCAAAGGTTTGGAGAACAGATGGGTAAACTTCCGAAGAGCTTAGTTGCAAAACTAGCTCTCAAATTTAGTGTCAACTTTTATTTTAAAAAATAAAATAGGGCGGTGTTTTTATTAAACTTTTATATTTCAGGAGGTAGGGACACCGAAGATGAAAGACACTGAAGGGAAAATAGGGCGTTGGAAACAAAAAGAGAAAGGCAAGATTAACTGTAACATTCTGGTCTTCAACGAGTCCCAAGTTGAAATCCTAAAGCACTGCACGTTTCTGGTAGCTTTAACTCTAACTGGAATATTGGCGGGCCTGGTCTCCAAGTGCGTCCTAAGAAGAAACAGATTTAAGCAAAATGTTTTTTTCCCTTTTGTGAAGTTCTAGCACTTGCTTCATGCTGTAGCCCCAGAGGAAAAGTGGGCCCTCCGGCTTCCGATGGCCTGAATTGAATTTGCTGCTTTAAAATCGGCAGGTGTGCGGAGCGTTCCCAGCGCTGGAGCCGGGACCTGATGAGTAAGAGTAATAGGGCTCAGTCGCAGGACATCCCGGGTACCCAACGTCGGCATTTAAGCAGACAGGGACTAATATGCCGGAACTATCCTCCCGACACCAGCAAAGCCCAGAGACCGCATTTCCTACCACTTTGCCCACTTGGTACTGGGCACCCTCGGTAAACAGGATGAAAGCAACATTTTTATCCCTTAAAACTAAAATGTAACCTTTAGAATACTTCCTATTCCGGGGTTGACAGCATGTCAAGGGCTCAGAGGCAAGCTTGCATTACACATAGGACAAGTACAACTTATCAGGGTGCGAAAAGGGCAAGAAACTTTGTAAGAGTTGTAATCAATATTCAAAGAGATAGTTTCAGGTGGTGCCACATAATGGCATGGTAACCTCAAGAGGACCAGAAATGCTTGGAGTGCATTTCTGTTCTTGAAGAGGGGTTGAGGGTAGAGGCTTGGTGCACTGTGGTTTGAAGGTTTACAGAAAGCAGCCTTATCCTCATGAAGCTGGGAGGCTATGCTTTCTCCACAATATATTCTTATTTTCGCCCCAGAGATACAGGGATCCAAGACCTTAGCAGGCTCTCCTGGCCTGAGGAATCACAAAACTTGCAAACTCCGCAGTTTTTCTCTTGAGTTCACTTTAAAAACACAGGTACTTTGAGCACAAAATAATTAAGGTGGTGGTTTCCCCGAGACAACAAACCAGGCACAAACACACACCTTAGTCTGCACTGGCATTAACATTCCCACTCTGGGGCCACTCACTGCCAGTTAAAGAACAAGAACTATCCACTTCAAGTGCGGGAATAAGCTTGACTAAGGGTGCAAACACATGCCCACAAAACACAAAAGAGGAGTACTTAATTCTGGGTGCTGGAGGGAACCGTTACTCCAAAAGAAGTCTGAAGACTTCCAGTAAGCAGTAAAGAACAGCCCGGAAGGTCTGCAACCTGTCAGCTCCAGGGGCCATCACCCCTCCATCCTATAGCCACACAGCATTGAGTGCTATGTTTCAAAAATTGGAAAGTACTGGGTTTTAGTTGGGGCTGGGTCCTGCCTTCCCCTCTTCCTCCAGATCGGGCCCTCTCTGTAAGCGGATTTGCTTTCCCGTGCATCGCTGGTAGGTCGTTTTTAGGAAATCTTGCTTCTGCAAAACGTTTTAAACATGGTAATATATTGCAGTCTTATTAAGTCCCCCTCCAGAAGCGGGTGAAAGGGGCTCTGTTTTCCTGAAAGATTCAGGAACTCCACTGTCTGAGCAAGACTGGCCCAAGGAAGGCTTGGATTGACTCCGCTATCCACTTAAGTGAAGACAGTATTTTTGTTGCTGTTGTTGTTTTTGGTTTATGTTTGTTTTGTTTTTGTTGGGTTGGTTTTGGTTTTGGTTTTGAACGCCTAGGAGATTTTAAATTCACACAAGCCTCCCTCCAAAAGGGGGAAAAAAGCATTGAAGTTGCTACCTTCATTATAAGCCACCCCAGAACAAGCTGAGAGTACTGGCTGCTGAGCTGGTGGACCACGAATTAATGTGGAGAACGAGGCCGTCCGGGCTAGGTTCCCGGGGCTCAAAGACGCAAAGGGAAGGCGACAAAGGTTTCTCACAGGTCGCTGTTACGGAGAGGGGGCAGCGCAGGAAACTCCTTTATTTAAAGTTCAGTTGTGTTGGGCATCTGATCCAGGACAACTCGCCCAGGAGCCCGGCGGGTTTCAACTGCCACCATGAAAGTAAGGATCGGTTCTGCCGCGTCGCCCCCTCCTTCCCCTTGGGATGCGCCAGGCGGGCGACAAAGAAGGGGGCGCGCGCGGGGTCAGCCACCGAACCAGAGGGCGGCGCCCGGCTGCAGCGCTCCACAGTCTCCTCCAGCAGTCTCGCGGTCGTGACCTTGCCGAGCAACTCCTGGGCCTCAGGCTCGGTTCCTGCACCCGCCCTCACTCCAGTCCCTCTCGGGGCCTGCAGTGGGAGACCCCCGTGGTCCGGGTGGGTGGCGATGGAGAGCAGAATTGAATGTATTTACTCCCAAATTCCCCTAAAAGCTCTGAAACTGGGGATGTCAGCGGGCCACCAGGGACAGTAATCACCGAGTCCCCACCCGGACGCAGGAGGTCTCGGGATGAGCTCCGAGGCCAAGCGCCCGCGACTTCTCGATGCCAGGTTGCTGCAGACGAGAAATGAAACCCTCCAGATCTCCCACACTGGGCTCCCGAGATTATTTGAAGTATGAGTACCTTAGATTTCCCTTCTGATACTTACAGCGCCTCTTTCGAAGGGGTGTGTGCGAGTGTGATACAGAAGATGGGGTGGGGAGTTCTTGCCTGCTAAAGCCTCACCCTGACCCCACAAGTGTGCAAGGGGAGACAGGTGGGTGGAGGAGAAGGTAGCACACCCTCTTCTATTTTTATTCATTATTTTGAAAATTGTGTAAGATTGATCAAGCGGAGTCCTACCCTTACGCCAGCACTTGGAATGAATGAATTTTTCTCTCCACGCTTTCAGCAAGATGCTTTCTACTAATGGAGAACTTTACCCCGGGGGGCTGCAACCCACTAAACTTGGCGTCCCATGCCACACTGGGTGTCCCAGGCCTGCCTGCCCTCGACGGGGCAGTCTCTCTGCCGTCCCCTGGTAAAACAGTTACTGCACCTGGGGCTTCGCAGAGTGCAAGGAGGAAAGAAGTGGGGCATTTCTTTCCAACAAGCAATGACCTCAGCCTGCCAGCGCCTACCTTGTTCTGGAAACACCTAATCTCTACTTCCTCTATAAAGCTTAACTGCAGCTTGCCTCCAATCCCAAATTGCAAACACTAGCAGAATTGCTCCCTTAAGCATTTCATTCCTTTGACCCTTCCTAAAGCCTCGTTCAAGTGAGCACTCTGGGGGTCCTTAAGAGAAAGAGAAATTCAGGATGTCCTTCTTTCAGTTTAAACTAATAATGACACAAAGGGAGCATACCTGAGACCTGGGATTGTTTATACTTCTTCATAATTCAGTGACAGACTAGGCCTGAGGTAACAAGTTGTGTAGGAAAGAAAGCATCGCAACAGGAACATGGCTTGGAAACTTCTCTCCAAAGGAAACCTTGGCTTCCTCCCACCTGAATAATCACACATTAATAAGTATGCAGTTAACATATACAACCAACATTACATATTTGCATTAATCTGGTCAAGTGGAGAATTCTCCATAGTTGCTTAAGCATTCCATGTATGGGAACAGAGTTGGTAGGGAATGTTCTGGCCTATTCTTAATAATAATAAAGACTGCTGAGCTCTTTGCTTCACACTGACATCATAAAAGCCAGATAAAATAAACTGCTTAGAGGCCTTAGTGGAAATCCAGGAGCAGTTCAAAGATCCCCCTATTATATCTGACCTTGCTTTCCCTGTGTTTACATTGGAGTAATAATAACCTCTAAGATTCATTGAGCTGTTTGCTACACGTGCCATGCTCTGCTCTAAGCACTTTAATATGATAACTCATTTAATTCTGACAACAGCCCTATGAATTAGTTGCTGTTTTAATCTCCATTTAATAAATGTAGGAAACTGAGGCACAAATAAACTAAGTAATTTGCCTACTATTACTTAGCCAGTGTATATTAAAACTAGCTAGTGGTTTGGCTGCAACACCTGTGCTCTTGACCACTGACTACACAGACAAGAGGGGTTTTGAACAGTGATCCCTGCATGTGATCCTGCTTGGAGCTGTTTTCTGAAAAAGTAGACAGGAAGTAATTAATCCCATTAATTTGGTCCATCTAGACAGCCAACCTGGCACAGAAGAACTCTCACCCACTGAAAAGTTACTTTCCATAAACTATCCAAGTGATTCTATGCATTTTATATACAGATCATAAATAAACAAGAACATTGAAAATTCTTCCAATCCCCATATCCTTTTGGCTGATCCTTGAAAATGGTCTTTTTCACCTCCCCCAGAAAATCTATGATTAAATTGTCATTCTCAAAGAGCACTCATATGCTATATGTACTGCAGAGCTAGGACAATAACAGCTATAATACAGACAATCTTGATTGTTAAGGACTCATGCATACTGGACTCACCACTTTCATCACCTTCAGTTCAAACAGATGCCACCTGAGGAATGTGACCTCTTTTTCTCTCCACATTAACCCCCTCCCCCATCATTATTTCCTCTTAGATAGAATCACGGATTGTCTGTGCAAAAAAAAGACTTTAGAAACCACATCATTTACCCTCTGCAATTATACAGATGAGGAAAGGGCGGGGGCGGGGGGAGCGGGGAGGGCGGACATAGAAAAAGAAAGACTTGCCGGAGCTTACAAGGAAGCCAGGACTCCGTATTTCCAATTCACTCAGTTCAGTCTACTTCTCCCAAACCACACTTCTCCTTAGAGTTGATAAAAAGTATTTAGACTAAAAGCACACTTAAAAAAAAGTTTTAGCAACCCTTTTTTGGCCCAAGATACTTAAAGAAGGGGCTGTCTTACTCCTTTCTTCCTTTCAGATGTGTTCCTGGAATGTCTTCACCAGATGTTTACTCGAGAACTTGCAAACTCAGAGTCTTCAACATGTGAGCGCATTTTAAGAGCAGTATTTTAGATCGGAACCCAATTAATGACTTTTTCTTTTTTAAAAAAGGAAATTTTAGTTTGCCTGCAAATGATCCGAGTCTGTAGAGTCTTTACAGACTCTGCGTTAACCTCAGTCAATTCCACTCTAGGACGTGCTAGTCTCACAGTCTAGTTTTGTTCAGACTTTATTTTGCGCCAAGCTGCATTACAGACCACTTGTCCAGGCTGCAAAAGTTGGGGTAGGGGGTTGGAGTGACGGGCTCTTTACCCCACCTTCATATACGTGAGGCAATCTGGAATCATTCCACTTGGCTCTGACGCGCGCGCGCACACACGTGCACACACACACACACTCACACACACGTGTACCGTGCATGTGTGGGCGCCTATGGATCTGTGTATGCGCGCGTTTGTGATTTAAAGTGACAGGACCAAGAACTGGACTGAAGCAGTGAATTATTTTGCGTGATAAATCAACTTGATTGTCTCCACACTGTACTTCCATTATTCACCCGAGTGCTCGGTGGTTACGGCGGACGTGCACTGCGGCAAAAATGTCCTCGGAGCCGCTAATTTTGAGGCCACTGCGGCGGCTGCGGCGACGGCAGCGCGGGGGCGCGAGCACGGATTGATTTTTCAAGATCCTATCTCCTTTAGTGCAACTCGCCAAACAGAATCGAGTTGACAGCAGAAGCCTCACAGGATGCGTGTGGATTGGGTTTTGTACCTGTGATTTAACATATATATATATGTTTTTTTTGTTTTTTGTGGAGAGGAGTCGAGCTGTTGGCGCAAAAAGGGAGATATACCTTTTCTGTTTTATTTCCCCTTTATTCCTTTTTTTTAAAAAAATGAAAATGGCCACCACCGTTTCCTGAGCTTTCGGGAGGCCAGACCTTTGCAGATGGGGAGGTGACACTTTTTTTTTTTTTTTTTTTGAGACTGAGTTTCGCTCTTGTCGCCCAGGCTGGAGTGCAATGGCACGATCTCGGCTCACTGCAACCTCTGCCTCCCGGGTACAAGCGATTCTCGTGCCTCAGCCTACCAGGTAGCTGAGATCACAGGCGCCCACCATCACGTCCGGCTAATTTTTTGTATTTTTAGTAGAGATGGGGTTTCACCATGTCGGTCAGGCTGGTCGCGAACTCCTGACCTCCGGTGATCCACTCGCCTCCGCCTCCCAAAGTGTTGGGATTACAGGCGTGAGCCACCGTGCCTGGCCGGAGGTGACACTTTTAATCTGTTTCTTCCCTCTGTCCCTCCCTCCCTCACCAAGCCCCACCTTGTCAGCTCTGCAACAGCCCAAGGAGAGAAACTGTCATAGGCACTTGTGCGGGTCATTTGTTCTCACTCGCCTTTTTCTTCTGACAGTAGTTAGCAAATTTTTTCCTTTAAAACTGATCCTTTTTGTCTAGTTATCAGATTTTTAATAAATATATGTCCAGAATATGTTTAATTTGTCTTCTTAAACACCAACCCATGCAGTGGCTGAACAGCAGCAAGAGGCAATCTCTTTATCAGACCTGGTAGAGATCACCTGGGGCAGACACAACTCAATCGTTACAGATACTTTTTTTTTTAATTTTTGGAGGAAGGTGGCCAATTAACAAATTAATTTCTAGAAATGTGTGTTGATGCCTGTGAGTTTATTTAAAAACATATCCAGAATTTTACTTTCATATATTATTGAATTGCTATTTTCTGTAGCTGAGCATATGGATTATACCAGACATAATTTACATTTAAAAAGTGGGATTCCAAAGATTTGGGGGTCAGCTGTGCCACCAAACTTTGTTTGCAGGACAAAACCTGAATGTTTTCTGAGGGGGTGGGAAAACGTTTCCATTCGTAAAGACGGCATTGACATATTTATCCTAGGTTTTTACTTCTCTTAAAGCTGCCTACAGAGCCACAGTGGTATCTGTCAAATTGGGAAGATAATTGCAGTGTGAATGTGTGAGTAATGACACAGTATTGCATAATAATAACTTAAGCAGCATATCTTTGTTTACAGTGATGTAACTTTCCCAAAGTTTATACGTAGCCTTAAAGGATTTAGTGCAGAGCGGATTGCAAATGAGTAACTGTCAAGAAGAAAGAAAGAGTGTGATCCATCCCTCCCCGTTAGTTCTGCAGTCCTCATTGCTATACGAAATCCCAATCTGCAGATACCAGGGGCAAGAGGACCCCATTTTCCTTGAACAGAAGGGAGAGATTGGAAAGAGGCCAAACTGATGACCTTAATGTACTTGATAAAGTTGGCCTGCATTATCTATGATATGAAAAAATACTCCTTTTTAGGAGAAACTTTTTAGGAGAAATTAAAAAGCTAGATGTAGCAATGCAGTGAAAATCTATCTCAGTTAAACGTGAATATATACCCAGTGGAGTAAGCTATTACAACAGAGTTGAAAGATAGCTGGAGGGCAGTGGTGCAATCTCAGCTCACTGCAACCTCTGCCTCCCGGGTTTAAGCAATCCTCCTACCTCAGCCTCCCAAGTAGCTGGGATTACAAGCATGTGCCATCATGCCCGGCTAATTTTTGTATTTTTAGTAGAGACAGGGTTTTACCATGTTGGCCAGGCTGGTCTCGAACTCCTGACCTCAAGCGATCTGCCCACCTCAGCCTCCCAAAGTGCCTGGATGACAGGCGTAAGCCACCGTGCCTGGCTAAAAGACAGCTTTTTAAAAATGTGCTTCTAAAATAGTGAAAATGAGCCCAAATGAACTCACCACACCAACCTCATTTTCTCCAACATTTAAAACATACTTAATCGGTCCTGTGTTTGGGGTACTGTTTCACAACTCATTATTTGTAAAACTGTACAATTTTCATGTTACCATAACTTGATGGATTTATTTTTTTTTTATTTTTTTTGAGAGAAAGTCTCGCTGTGTTGCCCAGGCTGGAGTGCAATGGCGCAATCTTGGCTCACTGCAACTTCCACCTCCTGGGTTGAAGTGATTCCTGGGTTCCACTTGATAAAATTGGCCTGCATTGTCCATGATATGAAAAATTACTCCTTTTTAGGAGAAATTATAGCCATGCTGATGCCTGTTGAGGAGCTGGAATTACAAGCACCCATCACCACACACAGCTAATTTTTGTAGTTTTAGAAGAGACAGCGTTTCACCATGTTGGCAAGGCTGGGCTTGAACTCCTGACCTCAGGTGATCCGCCCACATCGACCGCCAAAATGCTGAGATTATAGGTGTGAGCCATCACCCCAGTCAGATATTTTAATTCAACCATTACAGAAGAGACAAATGGAAGTAGGTTAACATCTAGGTCCACAGAAAGGCAGTCTACCTACCAACTCAAAGGAAACCCATACTGTCTCCCAGGACCAAAACTTCCACTGTCTTTCTTCTTAAAGACCCACATTCCAGGACCTCAGAGTTTGATCTGATTCTGACTTATAGCTATAAAAATGATACCAAAATGCTTAAATTCACATATGAACATATGAAAGCTAACAAATAAGCCTTTGTTGGTCATTAGGCAAGGCCCTAAACTCATGAAATACTCCCCTAAATTCTATCTGAATTAAAACTCTTTGTGATATCCTAGGTAGAACCATGATTCACCATTATAGAGACGATAGGCCACAGAGTTAATTTTTATGAACTTTCTTGGTATAGAATCTTTTTAAGCAAAAAAGAAATCACAAAAAAAGCGTTCTTGTAGAAAATGTTTAGTAAAATTCCTAATATGCTGCTGCTGTAGACCATTTTGCTAAAGTGAATGGGCACTTCGTTTAATGACAATAATAAATATCTGAATAGTATAAACACTAACTATGGTATTTTCTTAGTTAATTGGTTATGCTCTTATTTTTAAAGTCACATAAAACATCATAGTAACATCTTCAGATTTTCCCATACTGGAATTGCTCTATCAATGAAGTGCTTTTTAATTTTCAACTTATGATTTATGTGTTAAACTTTCATATTATCAATTCTAAAAAAAAAAAAAAAAAGAGGGCTTTTTTTTAGTTGGTACACATCAAAGTTAACATAATTATATTATCTATAGACCATCAAAGTCAAACTATTGTACCTAACATACACACGGAGACAATTTACAATAGTAAGTAACATTATGCAATGTTACATTTTAAAAATTGAAGCTAAGACTTTGAAAAAATTGAAACAACTGGGGTGATCAGGTAACAATGTCAAAGCAATATAGACACAAAACTATGGGATGGAGTCATTCACATTCACATTTACGTTTACAAAAGAAAATGAAAAAAAGGGAGGATACATTTTATAAACCTTTCAATACCTTTCCAATTAAGAACGTTTAGCTTGGGAAATAACAGGTGTCTGTGTCAATGTTATTATCTACTAAGAAAAACTCTCTCCTACCTACACTTAAAAAAAAAAAGGCTGGGCATGGTGGCTCACACCTGTAATCCCAGCATTTTGGGAGGCCAAGGCAGGCGGATCACAAGGTCAGGAGTTCTCGACCAGCCTGACCAACATGGTAAAACCCTGTCTCTACTAAAAATACAAAAATTAGCTGGGCGTGGTGAAGTGCCCCTGTAATCCCAGCTACTAGGGAGGTGCCCACCTGTAATCCCAGCTACTTGGGAGGCCAAGGCAGGACAATCGCTTGAACTCAGGAGGCAGAGGTTGCAGTGATCTGAGGTGGTGCCACCGCACTCCAACCTGGGCAACAGAGCAAGAACTCTGTCTCAAAAAAAAAAAAAAAAAAAAAAAAAAATCAGGCCAGGCATAGTGGCTCACGCTTGCAAGCTCAGCACTTTGGGAGACCAAGGTGGGTGAACTGCTTGAGCCCAGGGATTCAAGACCAGTCTGAACAACTGGTGAAACCCCATCTCTACAAAAAAACCCAAAAAGTTAGCCAGGTGTGATAGTGCTCACCTGTAGTTCCAGTTACTCAGGAGGCTGAGGTGTGAGGATCACCTAAACCCAGGAAGTCGAGGCAACAGTGAGCCATGATCGTGCCACTGCATAGCCTGAGTGACGCAGTGAGACCCTGTCTCAAAAAAAAAAAAAAATCAAACTGTTTTAAATAGCACTTGTTGTAATGAGTGTTTCAATTACTGGTAACATAAAATTCAATTGTCTTCTCAAATTCTGACTTCGAGAAATTAAACTGAATACTAATACCTATTTTTTAAACATGGGTTGAAGCAAGTATCATACATATTACATTTTCAGAATTTACTTGAATATTATGCTGTCACATCAGGCTATAGGATTTACTGTAATCTGATGTTCAAATAAGAATTCCAAAAGACAGTCCTACTAATTATGAAACTGGATTTGGAAAGAGAGAAGCGAGATAGAACACAACCCATTATTTGGTGCAAAGTCATGTGTCAAATGTTGTTACTGACCCAAAAAAGGCTATTACGCTCTGGCCTTATGGAAAATAAGGTAATCCAGCCTCATGGAAAGTCACTTGCTTTTTATAAAGACCAGCTTGCCCCTTACTCTTCCTGCATGCCCAGAACCCAGTGTAATACCTGGCACACCAAAAGCATTCAGTAAATATTTTACAAACTCGATAGTTCAATTAAAAAAAATTGATAGGAAGTATAAATTTTGGTAGCAGATAGGGCTAGTAGAAATATTTTGGCAGAAGACCAGTTGGGAATTTTTTTTCTATCTGTATCTTATGACAAATTAAAATATGTTTGATTTATTGTCAATTTTATGGTTCTTCCAAGGACTAGCAAACTAATAGGATAATGTTAAAACCAGAAACATTCACCATTCTTTGGCCTCTTTCTTTAAAAAGTACTTCTTTTTTCAGTATACTATAAACATACCAAAGACCTAACAAACTTTCATTTTTCAGCTTTCAGCCTGGCCCTGCTCACAACAAACTGGCCATTTAGAACATCCTCGCCAAACTAAACCACTCTTTATAATTGGTTCTACTTACTCCCATTTTTGTATTCTTTCCTTGGTAAACATAAAGTAAAAATTATGCCCAAACTGCCAAAATTTATTGAAGGTAAATGCCATTCTTTCCAGCATTATTTTACTAAATAAGGCATTACTCATGGAATGAATCTTAATATCTACAGGAAAGCAAAGTATTATTCTTGCATATTAAAACCCAGAGAGTTTTTTTTCCAAGCAACTTATTTCTGCATTCATGTGATCTATGATAGAAACCAACTTTTTTTCTTGGCCCATAAAAAATAATGGCCTTCAGGGATCATTCATTGTTTCCATAGGTACCCAGTTCTGCTGATACAGCACAACTCCTAACTTTCAGAGTAAAGAAAATAATAGGTATATTAAAAAGGAAAACAGTATCCCTGTAATTTTATGATTTTATAATACCACGTTATTTATATAAAGAATAATATATAAAGTGAGAATTAGACTTTTGGCATCCCAATTAAGAAAAAATTCCACTTAATAAAATATATATTTTCTAAAGTTTTTCTGTAAAATATAAGGTATTACATTACTATGGGATATTTAATTTTTTAATGTTATAAAAGGGATAACAATATCCCATCAGAACTTTTTTCTTATTTAATTTTTTTTTTTTTTTTTTTTTTACGGAGTTTTACTCTGTCTCCCAGGCTAGAGTGCAGTGGTGCAGTGGTACTGTCTCGGCTCACTGCAACCTCCACCTCCGGGTTCCAGTGATTCTCCTGCCTCAGCCTCCCGAGTAGCTGCGATTACAGGCGCATGTCACCACGCCTGGCTAATTGTTTGTATTTTTAGTGGAGATGGGGTTTCACCATGTTGGTCAGGCTGATCTTGAACTCCTGCCCTCAAGTGATTCACCCACCTCGGCCTCTGAAAGTGTTGGATTACAGGTGTGAGTCACTGTGCCCAGCCCTATTTTTAAATTGAGACTGGGTCTCACTTTGTCACCCAGGCTGGAGTGCAGTGGCATGATCACAGCTCACAGCAGCCTCAGCCTCCTGGGCTCAAGCAAGATGAGAGTCTCACTTTGTTGCCCAGGTTGGTCTCAAACTCCTGGCTTTAAGTGATCCTCCCACCTTCGCCTCCCAAAGTGCTGGGATTATAGGTGTGAACCACTGCGCCCAGTTAGAACTCTTTTTCTAAATTGCTCTAATGTTATAACCCTAAAATATTAATTGGCAGACTAAAGACCTGCAGATGTGCATACATTACCAACCACAGTGAGTTCAGCTGAGTATTTTCACAGTTTGTATCAAATAGTGACCAAACATTTTTCACTGTAAAGAGTATAGTATGGTATTGTTTACCAAGATGAAATAAGTTAGATATAAATGTCTTTTGTTCCATGTTAAGCTCTGGGACATCTTGACTAACTTTTCCATATTTACAATACAGGAGAAAAAATGAGACAGTGGAGGAAAGAAATGAAAGGTAGCTTGTTTCTGCAACCCTGCAATCCAATCTTTACACTGCTGTCACAGTGACTTTTCTAAACAGAAACTCACCTTATTACCACCTTCTTTACACCTTTCAATGACTCTCCATTGCTGTCAGGATACAGTCTATAGTCTTGAAAGTTGATCACTATGGCCAAATGTTCTGACTCATATTTACCCCTTCAGCCTCATCTTGATACCTCCTCTCCCACTAGTTTTCAGTCCAGTTTATTTCTTCTTTCCACTATCACCCCAGCCTTCCTCCTCCCTATTCCTATAGTCCCTGGGTAACTCTTCTTGCTCGTTGAGAAAAAAACCTGCTCCAGCATTCATAAAGTATTCCTGAAACAAATGAAGAAACGAATGGATGAACCCATATACCATAGTGTTCTATTATGCAGAACTATAGACCTATGGAATTTCTAAAGATTTTGGATATCCATTAGTTCAAAGATACTTTTCAGATGAGGAAACCCAGAGTGGTCCTGACAATTGGAGTGACTTTTTAAAATTTTATTTTATTTTTTTTTTTTTGAGATGGGGTCCCATTCTGTCACCCAGGCTGGAATGCAGTGGTGAGATATCAGCTGACTGCCTTCCAGGCTCAAGCAATCCTTCAGCCTCAGCCACCAAGTAGCTGGGACTATAGGCACTCTCCACCACTCCTGGTTAATTTTTGTTTTGTTTTTTATAGAGAGGGAGTTTCGCCATGTTGCCCAAGCTAGTCTCAAACGCCTGGGCTCAAATGATCCACCCACCTCTGCTTCCCAAAATGCTGGGATTATAGGCATGAGCCATCATGCTGGGTCTCGAGTGACTTCTGAAGACCACACAGCTAATGGGAGTATGGGGACTAGAATCTGAACTTCCTGAGGCTCATGAAATCAACTCCATAAATGCAACAAGTCATTAAATAATTCATTCAATAATTTTTTCCAATAATAAATTAAGATTGTTGTTTCCTTCTCAAAAATTAAAAATAGCCATATGATCCAACAGTTCCACTTCTGGGTATATACATATACAAAATCATTGAAAGCAGGGTCTCAGAGATATTTATACACCCATATTCATAGCAGCATTATTCACAACAGCCAAAAAGGTTTGGAAGCAAAATGTGTGTGTGTGTGTATGTGTTTGAGATGGAGTCTTGCTCTGTCACCCAGACTGGAGTACAGTGGTGTGATGTTGGCTCACTGCAACCTCCACCTCCCAGGTTCCACTGATTCTCCTGCCTCAGCCTCCTGAGTAGCTGGGACTACAGGCGCACTCCACCACACCTGGCTAATTTTTGTATTTTTAGTACAGATGAGGTTTGGCCATGTTGGTCAGGCTGGTCTTGAACTCCTGACCTCAAGTGATCCACCTGCCGCAGCCTCCCCAAATGCTGGAATTACAGGCGTGAGTCATGGTGCCCAGCCAAAATGTTTCATATATATATAAAACATAGCTTACTATAACATACACACATACACACATATATATGTATATATGTGCATATATATGTTCATTCAATGAAACATTCTGCCTTAAAAAGGAAGAAAATTCTGGCATGAGCTACAACATGTGTGAACCCTGAGGAAAGACATAATGCTAAGTGAAATGAGCCAGTCACAGGAAGAAAAATACTATATGAGTCAACTTACATGAGGTACCTAGAGTTATCAAATTCATAGAGACAGAAAGCAGAGTAGTGATTGCCAGGTGCTAGGAGAAGTAGGAAGTGAGGAGTTATTTAATGGATACAGAGTCTGCTTGAAAGATGATAAAGTTCTGGGGATGGATGGTGGTGATGGCTGAACAACTTTGTGAATCTACTTAATGCCATTCAGCTGTACATTTAAAAATATTTAAGGCTGGGCGCGGTGGCTCACGCCTGTAATCCCAGCACTTTGGGAGGTCGGGGTGGGTGGATCACGAGGTCAGGAGATCAAGACCATCCTGGCTAACACGGTGAAACCCCGTCTCTACTAAAAATACAAAAAATTAGCCAGGTGTGGCGGTGGGCGCCTACAGTCCCAGCTACTTGGGAGGCTGAGGCAGGAGAATGGCATGAACCCGGGAGGCAGAGCTTGCAGCGAGCTGAGATTGTGCCACTGCATTCTAGCCTGGGCAACCGAGTGAGACTCTGTCTCAAAAAAAAAAAATATATATATATATATAATCCTCCTGCCTCAGCCTCTTGCATTTAAATATATATTATATTTTATATATATATACTATTATATATATAATATAATATAATAGATATTATATAATATATCGTGTAATATATATTATATATTTCTAATATATAATTAGAACATAATAAAAAATTATAAATAGAATTATAATAATGCAAGAGGCTGAGGCAGGAGGATCACTATAACCCAGGAGTTTGAGGTTATAGTGAGCTATGATTGAACCACTGCACTCCAACCTGGACAACAGAGAACCCATCTCAAATAAAAAAAAAAAAGTAAACATGGTAAATGTTATGTTATGTATATTTACACACATACACACACACACACACTATCATTTTCCACCAGTACATGATCAGACTTTGCCTTATCTCCTATTCTGACCCACAAGGCATTTTTGTTTTTCTGTAATTATTTCAGTTACCATAAGTCCTGGTTCTTAGGCTATTAACAGAGCTTTGAGGCAAGATACCCACTTACTGTTACTTGTATCAAAGAGTAATAACCCAATTCCACAACTTGCTTTGTTAGAGCTCCCTTTGCTGACCCCCTTTTGAGTCACCTAATGCAAGAAAGATGTCAGGAGAGGCCAGAGAGCCAAAGGAAAGAGATTGCAAGAGTCTGAAGCCATAGCGTCCACACCAACTGGATTGTCCAGTTTCTGCTCCCTTCTTTCCTGCACTATTTTTGGGACATGTAATGTGATCTTAGGAATATGAGAGTAAGTATGAAAAACCATAGGGGCAGAGGGGTCAATGCCATCTAGTTCTGTCCCTTCTTTGTTGCTGAATTCTAGGCCTTTCCATTAGCCCACGGCACTCAAACTACAGGTGAGGACTCCCTAAAATAGTCATTTGAGAAGATTCCCATCCTTCCCACACTCTCGGTCCTTATGTTGGCTGGACTCTCATCCAGGGCTGGAGTAAATGGTTCAGTGCATCACAGTCAAGACTGTTCTCTTCATGACTCCCTAGGTCTGTGCGGCAGTGGTGAAGGTGGTAGTGGCGGGTTACATGGTAAATTTTTTCAGACCTCAGAACATCTCTGTTGCTTTCGAATAACCCTTCTTGAATTTTGTGGGCTTTTTTTTTTTTTTGAGGGGGGGGGTTTCATAGACAGGGTTTTGCTCTCTCACCCAGGCTGGTATGCAGTGACAGAATCACAGCTCACTTCACCCTGGACCTCCTGGGCTCATGCTCAGCCTTTCTTGTAGCTGGGACCACAGGCACGAGCCACCATGCCCAGCTAATTTCTTCATTTATTTTCGAGACAAGGTCTTGCTCTGTCACCCAGGCTGAAGAACAGTGGTGCAATCACCGATCATTGCAGTCTTGACCTCCTGGGCTCAGGTGATTCTTCCCATCTCAGCTTCCCAGGTAGCTGGGACTACAAGCACATGCCACCATGCCTGGCTAATTTTTTGTAAAGACAAGGTTTCACCACGTTGCCCAGGCTGGTCTCAAACTCTTGGGTTCAAGTGATCCTCTCACCTCAGTCTCTCAAAATGTTGTGATTATAGTGAATCACCTTCCCTGGCCTTGAATTTTATAATCATATGGACATTGTGTATTTCATAAGTTTAGTTTTTCCTCTTTAAATTATTGGGAAACTCAAAGTCAAATTTTAAGTCAATGCTAGCAAAGTAAATAGAATCTTATTGCATACGTTTTGAATCTTACTCTCAATTTCACCTCATTTTTATCTTGATAGACTTTATGTATGTATGTGTACACACCTCTACTCCAAAACCTATAAAATACAGGCAAGATAAATACGACTAGCTAAAAATTCCCGTTCTTTGTTATATATAGTCCTCTATTAACAACTGTTGGTGGTAGAGGCATTGAGGGAATAGAAACCTACACATTTTGAAAAGCTTTATATTCATGATTTTATTGAATCCTCACCAAGCCACATGAGGTAAGCAGGGCTGACAATATTTACATTTTACAGTGGGTGGGGGATGGGTAGGATGTCAGAGAAATTAAACTGTCCCAAGGTCACCAAGAGTAAAGAATAGGAAACCATATTAACCCCACAGCTCAAAAATTCAATTCACAGCCTGGCACAGAGGCTCATGCCTGTAATCCCAGCACTTTGGGAGTCCGAGGCAGGATGATTGCTTGAGCCCAGGAGTTCAAGACCAGCCTGGACAACATAGTGAAACCCTGACTTTACAAAAAACACAAAAATTAGCCAGCTGTGGTGCCGCGGGCCTGTAGCCCCAGCTGCTTGCAAAGCTGAGGTAGGGGGATTGCTTGAGCCAGGGAGGTTGAGCCTGCAGTGGGCCATGTTGGGACCACCACACTCCAGCCTAGGTGACAGAGACCCTGTCTCTAAATAAATACATAAAATTCAAGTCACTACTCTCTATGTTACAGTTCTAGACTGCTTCCCTCACTCCTACCTCATTTGTTTTTCCTGAAATATTATCCTTTATCTGTCTAAACATGTTTGGGTAAATCTTTAAGTGCTAGCCTGGATTTTATAGCTGCTTTTTCAGTTTAGACAATTAACCATTTTCTTTCTCCTATCAGGTCTACCAGCAGTATTTCTTCACTTTCTCAGACCTCTTTTCTATTTTGATACCAGAGACAGTTATTCACTCCTTTCCCATTCCTGCAGAATATCCTTTGCATGATGTAATGAAACTGGCACTGGACTGGGGATGAATTCTTTACCAACTGTGTGGCCATGAGCTTGATACTTTACTGTGCTATTTTCAGCTTTATCATCTGTAAAATGTGGTGGTTGGAGACTTCTGAGTTTCCTTTCAGCTTTCTGCTTCTGTGAATTATAAATGCATACTTTGCTACCTTTACTTTATTTATTTATTTATTTATTTATTTATTTATTTATTTATTTATTT